>NC_140976.1:69317989-69447989 GCF_056783735.1 Eptatretus burgeri | reverse complement strand
GAGATTCACTTACCTTGGCAGTGATATTCATGTCTCTGCTGGCTGCGAGTCAGAGGTCAATAGACGTCTGGGTCGGGCCTGGGGAGTCATGGATTCACTGGATCATGGGGTGTGGCGCTGCCGGTACCTGTGCGGTAGGACGAAAGTCCGAGTCTTCAGGTCCTTGGTACTTCCAGTCTTGCTCTATGGGTGTGAGACTTGGACTCTGACCAAGGATCTGAGATGGAGACTTAATTCCTTTGGTACCAGGTCTCTTCGGAGAATCCTTGGCTATCGCTGGTCGGATTTTGTGTCCAACGAGCGGTTGCTGAGAGAGACTCGGATGAGATTTGTTACCTGCATAGTCCGTGAGCATCAGTTGCGGCTGTATGGACATGTGGCTCGTTTTCCTGACTCTGATCCTGCTCACCAGATTCTCTCAGCGAGGGAGTCTCATGAGTGGAGGAGGCCAGTGGGTCGACCACGTGCCTCATGGTTGCAACAGGTTGACCATCATCTCAAGGAGATGGGGATGGGCCTGGCATCTGCCTGGGGGATGGCCAGACGGAGGCCCCTGGAGTACCGGCGGAAAGTGGACGCAGCGACGTGCTGTTCTGGCACATGCTCCCATACCTGACCTGACCTGAGGGCAATTGAAGATTGGAGGAGGTGAAGTGATGAGATGGAGGAGAGAGGGAGGGTGAAGGAGGCACCTTTGTGGATGTGAGGGGGGAAACTATGGGAAGGGGGAGTGAGGGGAAGATTGGAGGGAGAGGGTGAGAGGGGATAGTTGAAGGAGAAAGATGAGAGGGAAGCTTGGAGTGGGAAGAGTGTGAAGGTTGCTTTGAGAGGGAGGAGAGACGATGAGAGCAGGCTTGGCCAAGGTGCAGGAGGGCGATGGGAGAGGTGGGGAGAGGGGAAGGATGAGAATTGGTAGAAGTATGGTGAAGAACGGAGCGGGCAGGGGGAGGTACAAGATTTGAGGGGTTGCTGAGAGGAAGGAAGGTTCATGTTTGTGGAGTGTTCATGAGTGTACTGATTGAGAGAGTGAGATATCTGTTCGGTTATAATGGAGCCCAAAGATGTTAGAACACCACACAGTTTGGGACAACAGAGGAGGAGCTGATACTGAAGCAGAAGACAGTGAAGAGGTGCCGAAAGTGGAAGTAGGATGAGGGGCAAGATGGGAGGGGTAAGGAGAGGGGAATAACAGGTGAGAGGTTCGGAAGAGGTAGATTTAAGGAGGTGGCGTGAATTGGCACTGAAGTTGGAAGAAAAGGATGATTGATGGAACACGAACATACATTGCAAACTGTGAGTTTAAAATGTTTAAGTCAGAGATGACATTAAAGACATTGCGTGAAGGATGTAATGAAGGAGAATTAAGAAAATTAAGAGAATGGAGAAAAGAAAAGAAGCATTGCAACAGTGGGACTTTTTAGACACTGGATTAAGGAAAGGTCGTATTGAAAACAGCTTTTTGAAGAAGAAAAAGAGTAGTGAATTATGATACAATACCGAGAACTACACGTGATAAAAAGGAAGTTGTAGCATTGAGACCGTTTTATTTTATTTTTTATTGTTTGGTAAAGATTATGTCAGATTCGGAAAAGGAAAGGTTGAAGAAAAATCGTGTTGATGTTGGTGAATTTGGATCGACAAACACAGAAGGAAGCTGGTTGCTCGACGAAAGTTACAGGAAGAAGAAAAAGAGGGGATCGAGAAACGTGGTTACAGGAGGTGTAATGTGAGAGGTTAAAAGAAAATGTTTTTTTTTTCTTCTTCTTCAAAGATTAGGTAAGATTCGGTGAAGGAAAGTTGAAGAAAAAAGTTGTGAAGGTGTGTGGTGAACGTGTTTTGGCAAAACTAGTAGACGGTAGATCGGCAGAAGGAGGAAGAAGAGTCAGTACAAAAGTCACGTGGTTACTTGGGGTATGATGTGAGGTAAAAGGTATTTTTGATGTGTTTCTTTTTGTATTTTGAGACATGACACAGAGGGTATAGTTGAGAGGGATAGGAGGAGGGTGGAGGGAAAAGTGGACAAAATAAAAACTGATAGTAATAAGGAGAAAATACAATAAACATGATCACACACACAAACAGGAAGAAGGGTAGGCCTCAAGGAAACCGATGTGTTAATTGTAGTTGTTTTTGTCATGTTTTCATGAGGTTTAATACACGACTGAACTAGAAACACACAGTAAACACAGACATAACAAAATGACAATAAAACGGGACGAAAACGACCGGAAAAATTATCTTTGAGAAAGTCGGCAGAGACCATGAAGAAGAACCGCCGCCGTCGCTCTAGAACCGGAACCAGAAAACGCTGATCCAGTCGGGATGAAAATATATTTTTCTCTGCAATTGTTGGTGTGATTGACATGAAATTTTGACCATAGGTGTGCCTCTTCCTTTGGGAATTTATAATGATAAGGATAACATCATCAGTCACATGGTCTGGCAGCCATATTGGATCAAAGAGAAAAAATATAAACTCAAAAAATTAGTTCACATCTATGTGCTCACACCAAGTCCTTCTCAAGACTGCCCAGGGTATGTATTCCATGAATACCATCTTAAAACCTTTTTTTATTCGTTTCTTTCTTTTTTTGAGGAATGTGTTTACATGCTGGAGAATTTCATTACTATTGCACAGAATTTTTTTTTTATTCCTACGATTTGTATTGTATTAATAACTAGCAGTCTCCCCCTCCCCCTCCCCCCCACCTCCACCCCTACCTCCTTTCAGGTGGAATGATATGGGTACAGAAGGGGAATTTGAAGTGGAGTACAATCTTTGCTGAAGCTATTAAGTGACTAAATTGATGTATCGGTAATTTCTGGTTCCAAAGTGTTTTGCCAAGAGTATGTGACAAGTGTCTTTATTAACTACTAGCAGAGTACCCAGCCCCCTGGGTGGGTGGGTGGGTGGGTGGGTCGAGTTTGCACATTACTGTACTCACTGAAAAGAAGTATGGTCTGTATTTTGTAAGAAGACTATAGATGTTTGTGTGGTGTGTGCTTTAAAGGTTCAAGATGGTCTAAAGGTCTGAAGGGTATGTTCCAATATTAGTTAGTTTTGATTAGGTCAAAAGGGTCTAATCTCTAAAGCATGTAAAAAGTCTAAAAAGGTCAAGTGGTCAAAGCTTCTAAATGGTCAAGGGTCCAAGCTGTCTAAAATCTGTCTGAAGGGTTTAAGGGGTCTAGATGTTGTTAAGGTCTAAGGGGTGTAAAGGTCTTAAGGTTCCATGAATCTAAAGGGTGAAGGGATCTAAAGGTCTCTGAAGTGTCAAAAAGGTATAAAGGTAAAAGGAGTATTTTGGGTTATAGGGATCTTGAGGGTCTTTAGGGGTCTGAGGGTTTTACATGCATTAAGAGTCTTGTGGGTATTTGGTGTTGAAAGCGTCTTGAGGCATTAAGGGGTATTTCAGGGTCTTTTGGGTCTTCATGGGTCTTTGGGGTATTAAGGGGCTTAAGAGTTTTTCGGGGAATGAGGGGTCTTAAAAGTTATTTGGATCTTAAGTGTATTTTGGGTCTTTGTGTTCTGAAGGGTCTTGGGGTCTAAACGGTTTTCAGATTCTTCAAGGTCTTGTGGATATTAGGGGTGTTTGGGGTATTAAGGGTATTGGGCATCTTAAAGGGTCTTCTGGGTCTTCTAAGGTATTAAGGGTCTGAAGGGTATTAAGGGTCTGAGGGGTCTTGAGGGTCTTCAATGGTCTTTTGGTTCTAAGGGGTCTTGGGCATCTTAGGGGTCTTAAGCATCTTAGGGGTCTAAATGATCTGGGAGGTGTTAAAGGTCTTGGTCTTTTGGGTTTTAAAGGGTCTAATGGGTTTTGGGGGTCTTGAGGATCTTTCAGGGTCTTAATGGTCTTAACAGGTCGAGGGGTTTAAAAGGTAAATTTCAATAGTATGTAATTAATAGACATACTTATAGTCAGTATGCAACTGATGTTCAAATGGTACGCAATTGATAAACATGTTTTGACACCCAGTAATGAACTGAGGTATAAATATACTCGGTTGTACAAAACATTAGGAACACCTGCTCTTTCCATGAAATAGACTGATCAGGTGAATCCAGGTCAAAGCTATAATCCCTTATTGATTGCACCTGTTCAATCCATTTCAATCAGTGTAGATGAAGGGGAGCAGACAGGTTAAAGGAGGATTTTAAAGCCTTGAGACGATTGGTGGCTTAAGTGTCAAATGGATTGTGTATGTGTGCCATTCAGAGGGTGACTGGGAAAGACAAAATATTTTAAGTGCCTTTGAACGGGGTATGGTAGTAGGTGTCAGGCGCACCAGTTTGAGTGTGTCAAGAACTGCAACGCTGCTGGGTTTTTCATGCTCAACAGTTTCCCACGTGTATCGAGAATGGTCCACCACCCAAACGGCATCCAGCCAACAGCAGGCGAGTGCTCAAAAATGGCTCATTTATGAAAGAGGCCAAAGGAGGCTAACACAAATTGTGCAGAGCAACAGACATGTTTTAGTTAGTCAACTGACAGTCCAGAACAACATTGGTGCCAAAAGACCTGTGCAATAGAATGTGCAAATCGTCGTAACCTCGACACAAATGGGGTATGGCAGTCTACGACCATACAGAGTTCCACTTCTTTCAGCAAAAAACAAAAACTTGCAGTTGCAGTGGGCTGAGGAATAAAGACACCAGACACTCGAGGATTGGAAAAACATTGCCTGGTCTGATGAATCTCGGTTACTGCTGTTCCATGCTGATAGGAGGACGAGGGTATGGAGAACACCACATGAGTACATGCAACCATCATACCGTGTGTCAACATTGCAGACTTGTGGTGGTCGTGTGATGGTGTGGGGTGTGTTTTCATGGCACACATTGGGCCCCTTGATAAAAGTGGAGCACTGTTTGAATGCCACATGATATCTGAACATCATTGCCAATCAGGTGCATCCCTTCATGGCAGCAGTGTTTCCATCTACGAAATGGATTTCTTCAGCAGTATAATGCCCCATGCCACAAGGCTAGGATTGTCCAGGAATGGTTCCACGAACATGATGGTGAATTCTGCTTGCTACAGTGATCTGCCTAGTCACCAGCTCTCAATCCCATTGAGTATCTGTGGGATGAGATGGAACGAGCTGTTCAGAGTAGAAATCCACTACCAGCCAACTTGACACAACTTTGGGAAGAATTGGAGTCACCATAGGCCAACATACCTGTGGAACACTGGATACCTTGCAGAGTCCCTGCCCCGACAAATTGAGGCTGGTCTGGGAGGGGGGGGGGTACAATTAAACATTTGGAAGGTGTTCCAAATGTTTTGTACACTGAGTGTATAATTATACAGTATATGTGTATACATACATACATACATACATACATACATACATACATACATACATACATACATACATACATACACACACACACACTAGTGGGGTATGCTCACACATTATATAAGCATACGAACTGTGCTTCCCCATTGTCTTGAGTCGCTCACCTGCTTTTGATTTTTCATTTATTTAGTTTCATTTTTTTTTCTTCATTTATTTATATTTTTATTTACGGATGCTTTCCAACGGTTCATCGACACCCGCCGTCACCCTCCCACATGTGCTGACACCCACCGTCGCTCCCCCATCCTACACGCACCGACACCCGCCGTCGCTCTCTCCTCCCGCGTGCACCGACACCCGCCCTCGCGCACCGACACTCTCCGTCGCTCTTCCTTCCTGCGTGCACTGACACTTGCCGTCGCTCTCCCCTCCTGCGCACACCAACACCCGCCGTCGCTCTCCCCTCCTGCGCGCACTGACACCTGCCATCGCTCTCTCCTCCCACGCACACTGACACCCGCCGTCGCTCTCCCCTCCCACGCACACCAACACCCGCCGTCGCTCTCCCCTCCTGCGCCACTGACACATGCCATCACTCTCCCCTCCCATGCACACCAACACCAGCCGTCGCTCTCCCTCCTATGCACACCGACACCCACCGTCACTCTCCCCTCCTGCACGCACTGACACCTGCCGTCGCTCTCCCCTCCCGCGTGCACCGACACCCGCCCTCGCGCACCGACACTCTCCGTCGCTCTTCCTTCCTGCGTGCACTGACACTTGCCGTCGCTCTCCCCTCCTGCGCACACCAACACCCGCCGTCGCTCTCCCCTCCTGCGCGCACTGACACCTGCCATCGCTCTCTCCTCCCACGCACACTGACACCCGCCGTCGCTCTCCCCTCCCACGCACACCAACACCCGCCGTCGCTCTCCCCTCCTGCGCCACTGACACATGCCATCACTCTCCCCTCCCATGCACACTAACACCAGCCGTCGCTCTCCCTCCTATGCACACCGACACCCACCGTCACTCTCCCCTCCTGCACGCACTGACACCTGCCGTCGCTCTCCCCTCCCGCGCACACCGACACCCACCGTCACTCTCCCCTCCTGCACGCACTGACACCTGCCGTCGCTCTCCCCTCCCGCGCACATCGACACCCGCTGTCGCTCTTCCCTGCACACACGCACACAAGACAGAACATACACACATAATATTAAATTCTCTTCTTTATTTTTCTCTATTACAGGCAGAAATGGCTTTCAGAGCTGGAGATGTAATCATGGTATCTGGAGTCCTGGATGAAGATGGATTTTATACTGTAAGTTATCATCCCTGGAATACAACATACAGAAGTGATTATTTGTTCAGCGAGTTATTCAACCTGCTTGCATTTTATTGTGGATGTAAAATCGCATGTTTATTTATCTTTTTAATTCTAGATGAAGGTTTTCCAGTGTGTATCTTTCTGCTTCCTGATATTCCTGTTTGGGGCTAAGTCAGGGTCGACACTGATAATAAATATGCACCGTCCTGTAGCATTTCACCTCCCCCCCACCCCCCCGGCCACATGCCCCCGTCTTGGCATTAAACCTAAAACAAAAGTCACTCAACAATTTCCTGTTTAATAAACACAGTAACAACCACTCTATTTCGATCTCTTTGAGTATCCTGATTATTAAATGTCGCTGCACCCTCGTGACCTTGTATTGTTACTTTTGTAGGGACGGCTCGGGTGTCACACAGGTCTGGTTCCTTCAAACTTCCTTGAAGAGGTTCCTGTTGGCACGCAGTTTGCTCTCGGTCAGAACGTTACTGCTGGTCATTCGTGGCTCAACGGAGATAAGGTAATTGCCTCTCGTTCGTTGTATTTCTATCTCTGACTCGACGTGCACATGGAATGTTGGTGTAGGTTAATCTGTTAACACTATTCGCTTTATAACATCATCTTGATTTTCCTTTGGGGAGAAATCTTTGTTTGTTTGATTATTCCAACTGATAATTTAATACTGTTTGCTTAATGTACATAATATGAACTTTCCTTGTTACCACAACAGAACAATTTTCTGCAACATTTGTGTGTTGACGAGTATTGTCCTCCCAAGGATGCTGCAGAAACGGTGGCTATTTCCATCCCCCATGACCGCAACCAATTCCACCTTGCTCATGGTCAGCAGGTCACACCCACCCTGAGTGCCAACGGATGTGCGGCGGAACCCCGCCTCAGTTCCCCACGCCTCTGCTTGCCATAGTCATCTCCTTGAGCCGACTCTGACAGCCAGTCAGTGATTGCTGTAAGGAGTCCCGAAGGAAAAAGGATTTGTTCTGAAAAGGCAAATCTTTGTGCAAGTAATTGTGTCTAAACAAGGAGCAATGAATAGAATTTGGGTTTTGCCACATGCCTCACCACGATGCGCATGAACTGTGCGTTGTCCGATTATGTTTCACCCTCATCCCTGAAGCTCGTCCCGGCAATGGACAAAAAATGAAATGTTGTAATCCTGCACGCTCTTGTTATTCAGCTGTAATACGGGCTCGGCAGGCATTTTGGACAGCCGTCCTTTCATAGTTAAAGAAGAGGGTGTCTATGAAATGAGAACGACATCGTACTGGGCCAGAACCTTGGACGGCCTGGCATTCCTGTTGGATCCCTGCCTCCATAAGACTACTTATTTTACCTCTGAATAGCCAGTTGCTTATTAAGTAATAACATATGATCGATGCCAATGTCAGCGAAAATCATTTGCAAGCTGTGAGGGCTTACCCTAACAGCTAACCCTAACACACTCGTGCTTATTGTTGACTTTTCTTGTACCCATGTGCAGTTGATTGATAACATGGAGTCAGATGTTTTGACAGGAATAAAAGCCGAAGTGGAATAACGTGTTGCAATACAGAGCCTGAAGGATAGATTGCTGCATCGCACAGGAAGCTAAGTATTACTGACTAAACTGAATGTCACGTGATCAGCCTTCCTGTGTTTTGCATCCCCCCAAAAAACTCCACCTTTAAATGTACACGTATGTTATATTACTGCCCTCTCCCATCACTGTTCACGGATTTGTGTATCGAGTTGGTGACATTATTTAGGGGAGAGGGGAAGTATTATATGATGTTTGTCAACTAATGCTTGCAATCAATACGTTTACTCACAATCATTCCGAATTGTATTCATCCAGATTTGAGGTTATTTGTAAATAATTATGATGGTTGCTTGTTTTTCACGAGCATGGCATGTGCACCTGTTACCTGTTATGCTTGTTTGCGAGGTATATTTGACATCGCGTGCCATTGTACGTGGCATGGCTTGGTGTACGAAACTGCTTTCAAGAGCTCCATGGTACTTTGATATTCCATAACCGTAATCGAGATTGCAGGCAGCAACCTACCATCGGTTACGTTTTAGCAAGACAGTGGCTCCTCTTGAGGTACGGGCTAGGCGGCGGCTCCTCCTTAGATACTGACCACGTTTGGGGCTTCAGATTGAGTATGGTGGTGGAGTCTGTGCTGAAACAAAATTATGTACATTTCTTGTATTTTTACAGGCTGTTTACACAATTTAATTGCAATTTCTCACACAACAAACAGGTATGTACAGGCATTAACAAAATGTCCCATGATGTGGCTGAACTATGTGAAAGAATGTTTAAACTCAAACATATACATAAACCATCAACTGCCGTGTCCCCAACATCAAAGTTTCCAAACAGTGAAATTGTGACATAATAATAATAATAATAATAATAATGACTTCCAGTTTCTCACATCTGTATAGAAATGGTCAACATTTTCCATTCCACACCATAACAGTCGGTGCTGCTCCTTATCTATATATACAGTTTCCACATATACATACACACACACATACAACATGTATTGGTGGATGCATCCATTGTATGTCTAATGCAAACATTTTGTCATTGTGGATCAAGTGCCATTGCTGTATAATTGATGACATTGTTCCTTTGGGGTTCATATGTTTATCCAATGAGAAATATTCTTGTAAGAATTTTGATATGCTGTAAGTGATTCTATTTTGGAGAAAGATGTTCCTATTAACCACACTGGTACTGCAAGTCGTCTGACCCTGTTCTAATCACGTCATTCAAATTCAACACTTGTGCAGTTTTGTGGTGTTCCTTAAAAACATCCATTTGCATCTTTTTTTTATGGTTATTTATGGCAAGGTGTACTGTGAGGTAATCAAAATAAAACTATTTTATATTTTTACACAATTATTGTGTTTTTAATCTGTATGATTGATCTTCCTCTTACTAGTCTTCCGTTTGTGAAGGGAGGCTGCAGAGGAGAATTGTCTTCGTGAGGTTATAGCATGTAGCGATTGCGGGACATAGTGGGGGCGTAGCAGTGCGTGGCCATGATACATAGGTGCACAGGTAATGGGCGGTAATGTGTGCTTTGCTCCATTGTCTTGGTTTCTCCAAGTATCCCACTTGTTAATATAATTCCTGATAAAAGCTTTGGTATATCACCACCACCTTTTTTACTCATTTCATTAGTTTTAGGTTCCCTTGTATTTTTAACAAATTGATTATTTTTCCTCTCAGACACTGAACATAACACCCTTTTTAACTATTGTTGGTGTACCAAGCATTTCAGGCTGGGTAAGGTATTGTTTTTCTTCTGTCTATTCTCTTTGCACATGATTACTAGCCTGTCCCCTACTCAGCGGAAAGGGGGTTTTGCAATCACTTCTGTGTGTGAACCTGTGTGTCTGTCTGGGCTGTAACTTTTTTTTTTACCAATTGAGCTTTTGTTATCAAATTTTCAGCAAAGCTTTTCTATGAGAATATGGAGAAGACAAATGAAAAACTTTGTTGAAAGGTCAAAAGGTCAGCATCACCTAAAATCATCAATTTTCATTCAATTCACCTAAAATTTGAAATTACCATTTCAGCTTTGTCATCAAATTTTCAACAAAGCTCAATTATGAGAATACGAAGACGACAAAGTAATAATTTGGTCATAAGGTCAAATGTCATAAAGTCTATCTGTCATGATCTTTCCTGGGAAAGCCACATTTTCAACCTGGCCTCCAAAGCCAGTCGCCGACTGGGAATATTCCGTCGTGTAAAGTCTTTCTTCAACCCACCTGAGCTCCTGACCACACATAAAGCTTTTGTCTGCAGCCTGATGGAGTACTGCTCTCCACCTCTGGGCTGGTGCTCCTGCCTCTCACCTTTCTCGGCTTCACGCTGTGGAAACCAAGGCATTTAGGATCAATGGCATCTCCTGTGATGAGGCTGAGTCTTTGGGCCTCTCACTCTCTCACGGCAGGCAGGTTTGTGGTCTTTCCGTCTTATACCTTATCCTCTCTGCCCCCCCCGCTCTGTCTGCGATATTTCCCCCCCCCCCATATTTCCGCAGGGCCCTCAAGTTCCACCAGAAACCCTGTTCTGGTGAAAATACCAAAATCACGAATCACTGCTCACCTTCACGCTTTCATTCCTCTTTTTCCCCACATTTGGAATAAACTCCCACACTCACTTCATTCCCAATCTTCCCTCCAGGCCTTCAAAACAGCTGTTCACCACCACCTTTAATCTGCCCCCATCCAAAAAAAAAACAACCCCAAAACCAAAACCAAGTGGAACATGCATTTATTTAAGTTTCCTTCCTGAAAGTTTTGCTTTCCTTCCTGAAATGTATTTATTTAAGTTTTGCTTTCCTTCCTGAAAGTCCCTGTAATATCCATCTTATTTACCCTGTGTACCTCACCCCACCCATCTCCCTTCCACAGATCTCATAATGTGACTGTTTCCCACTGTTTTGTCCTTCCCTCTCCCACCCCTCTTGTTTCATGCCCCCCTTATTGTGCATAGTGTGTTAGCTCGAGTACGAGCCTCGACAATGTATACAAAAAATAAATAAATTATAAAAAGGTCAGGGTTACATAAAATCATCAATTTTCATCCAATTGACCTGAAATTTTAAGAATTAGCTGAATTTGTATCGGTCAGTCATATAAATATGGTGGTGATGCAAGATGACCCAATTTGAGTGTAACCTGTGATCTGTCAAGAAGGTCAAAAGGCCAAGGTACACAAAATCAATTTTCATCTGACTTTAAATTTGAGCAGGGTTTGCATATTGAATCACTGAAGCCTACTGCTTTTGAGGTCAAAAGGTCAATGTCGCTTTAAATGTTCAATCTTTTTACATTTATTTTAGTTGTTTTCGTCATGTTTAGCATACAGAAGAATAAGAAATCTGAATACAAAGTGGATGCGGATGGGCTTTGCCTTTTCAGATGCTTTCTCGTTTTTCTAAATTATTATTTTGCTTGCATTTTTAGGGATTATTTCCTCTTAAATTCATTTTCTCTGCAACCGCTTGTCTGATAGACATGAAACATGGTAAACATGTCTGATAGACACCATCTGTGCGATTACTCATGTAGATCTTTAATTATGATGTCATAGGTCACGTGGTATGGCAGCCATGTTAGAAAAAAGGAAAAACTTTGGACCTCTATTTCCAATACTGTTGCATGGAAAAAATTGAAACTTGGCACATGTCAAGTACTCCCCATGGGGAATAAGTTGTGAACCATGACATCCTCGGTGAAGTGGTATCCCAGCCAAAATTTTACACATAGAACACTATATCCGATCACTGATAATTTTTGAGGGTCATTCTCGGGATAAATTGGTTGACAGAAAAATAATGTGATGATGTCATCGGTTCGGCAGCCTTTTTTTTAATCCTTCAAAAATCTTGTTCTCCGAAACGGCTAAACAGATTCAGACAAAACTTTACAGGTATGATCATCTATCCATGAGGAACAAAAAGTTCCCCACCTATGATGTCATCAGTCACATGGTTTGGCAGCTATGTTTTTTTTTTTGTTTTTTTTGAAGAATAAACCTATAAAATTTTATTTTGCAGAACAGCTTGACAGATTGAGGGGAAACCAAGCCTTGGGGATACCAGGGTGATCACAAATAATTAATAGGTCACATGGTCTGGCAGCCATGTTGGATTGTGAAAATATTTAAAATACTCTTTCTCTTGAACTGCTCATCAATTTAAGTGAAACTTCACAATTATGATCTAGTAGTCATAGGGAATATTGGTTTAAAATAACAACCTGATCGGACACATGGTCTGTCAGCCATAATTGTTAAATATTTTGAATCTGAGTTATTTTTGAACAAGGCTCATTTGACTGTGCCGAGATGGGTTTGAGGGTTGAGAAGTAGGAGCTGAAACCTGAGGCCTGGTGGTATAAAGCATGATTAAGGAAAGATTTGAGGATTTACTTCAATATTCCCTCAAGTTTCCTCTTGACATCCTTGATTTGAGGATCGTGCATTCAAATATTCCTTACTTTTTCCTTAAAGTCTTCCTTCAACTCGAGAGCACTCCCTATCCATCCCCCTATTATTACTTTATATTCAATTTATTTAGATACCAGTTCAATTGATATTGATGATGTCCCCAATCAATCAAGTCAATCCCGCATCGTAGAGAGATGTGTGGGGCCTCGTTCGACTCTGGGGCATTCCAGTTTACCCTGTGGACCCATGGTGCAAACATTTATTACTTTGTGTTTAGATTACTTCGATACCAAAGAAATTGAAACCGGCAATTTCCCCAGGAAAAAAGAGTCAACTGCGTACGTAATAAATAGATTAAATGTGGTATGTCACTCAATTCCATAACTCGTGAATACCATGTCATTGAGAGACATGGGGGGCCTCATTCGACTCTGGGATTTCCCGGTTTGCCATGTGCACCCAGGTTTTACCCAAATCGAGGGTTTCTTAACAAGTATACACTCTTTATAGTTATAGTGTTGTAATTAAACATAAAAGTTCTTCAACAACACATCATACAACTATACAATGTATTGTCTCTCTTGTGCTTGAGAAAAGCCTCCACTCATGCTTCAGTCTCTTCCTGAAGCCAGATTGTAGATCGCTTCGCCACCATCCTGCTTACGGACACCTTTCCCTATCTCTAATCTGATTGGTTGCCTGTCTGAGTGTCGAAGAAATCTCTGAACCCTCTGTGCAATTAGAACATTTATTCAACATACAAACTTCAATATGCGCATAGGAGATACTGGACATACAAGACTTGTTCCAGATCACTCAAATACATTGAGAATCCTAAGTTGTTATATAGTTTTCAGTGAGACATAGTATTTTATTTTCTTCAGACGCTGGCGCCAACTTTGTCAGGTCTTGACATCCTCCAGGTGAAGCTTATCTTCAGCCTTCAGACAGCCCCAGCCTGACCTGGTTGAATGGTTGTAACATATATTTCAAATCCAGACATGTTAATGCTCTTTCCTGGCACCAAAAACGTACAGATCGCAAGAATGATGTCAAACGTCAACTCTAATGGACATTAAAGATAAGTTTCTATAGTATACAGGTTTTAAAAGTCAGTCTGCTTCTCCCAGACTGGGAAGATGTATTATCTTGAGGTGATTAGGGCTTCGTGAATACTTCTGGACATTTTCCTAAATCTACATTCCAACTTGTTGGTGCCTTTTATAAAAAAATTCCTTTATATATATATTTAAATAATAAGAAATGTTGAATCTGGCTTACTGGAAAGATATGATTATGTTATTTAAAATAGATACATTGAGTGCATTTTCATTTCAGGTTTAATATATATATATTTTCATACCAAATTTTAATTATCATCCATTTATTATTTGTTTTGTCACCCTCAAACCCATTATGCTAAAATGTAAGAGAAAATGCATCTACACTAGCATAGCAACGGCTTCTAAGGATTTCCTCACCCTGATGGAAATCCTGACTTGAAAATTTCCTAGGGGTTGTTTACGTAACAGCCCTCAAGGAAATCCTTCACGACAGAATCACAGTGTACCTAAATGGGGTGGGGGGGGAGTCTCCTTTAGGATGAGGAAATTTTAGGCAACTGAAAGCGGGGTGTGTATTATAGCAGGGGGAGGTGTATAGCTCCCATCTGCCCCCCTCCCCTGACCACAATAATTCTCAAGGCTGTATAAAAGCAGGACATTTTGATACCCCATCATCACTGCCAGCAGTTTTACAGTGTCAGGTCAGTTCAGGTATGGGAGCATGCACCAGAGCAGCGAATGGCTACATCCACTTTCCACCGGTACTCTGGGGGCCTCCGTCTGGTCATTCCCCAGGCCCATCCTCACCTCCTTGAGATGCCGATCAACCTGCTGCAACCGCGAGGCACGTGGTTGGCCTCCTCCACTCACGAGGCTCTCTCGCTGAGAGAATCGGTTGAGCAGGATCAGCATCAGGAAAACAAGCCACATGTCGATACAGCCGCAGGTGACGTTCATGGACTATACAGGTAACAAACCTCATCTGAATCTCTCTCAGCATCTGCTCGCTGAACACAAAGTCCAACCAGCAATAGCCAAGGATTCTCTGAAGAGACCTAGTACCAAAGGAGTTGAGTCTACGTCTCAGTTCCCTGATCAGTCCAAGCCTCACATCCATAGAGCAAGACTGGAAGGACCAAGGACTTGAAGACTCGGACTTTCGTCGTCCTGCACAGATCCCGGCAGTGCCACCCCATTATCCAGTGAATCCATGACTCCCCAGGCCCGACCCAGACGTCTATTGACCTCTGGCTCACAGCCAGCAAAGACATGAATATCACTGCCAAGGTAAGTGAATCTCTCCGCGACCTCAACATCGTCACCACAAACAGGTACAGACAGGACAGCAACATCCAAGATGTCATTGAAAGCCTGGATCTTAGTTTTGACCTAAGAAACCCATAATCCCAGGAGCTTCAAATCCTCATTCAGCACCTCGAGGGCCCCCAAAAGGATATATAAAGTCTCCGCAAAGATGACTGCATCATCTGCAAAATCAAGGTCAGATTTCTTGACATTCCCAAATGATGCACCGCAGCATGATCTCTCCGACATACTCCCTAGAATCCAGGCCATGCAAGCACTGAAATGTGTGGGGGCCAGTACACACCCCTGATGAACTCCAGTAACAACTGGAAATGTCAGAGATGGAATCACAACACCTCACAGCACTCTGTTACAGATTATAGTTATTATTATTTGGGTTCCAAGCCGAGAAGGTGAGGAAATCTATTGTCATTGTTCAGATTATTATTATTATCGTTGTTATTATTATTCTGTGTGAGTTTCACAGGTTTATTCCCTTATAAATTCATTTTCTTGGCAACCGTTAGTCTGATTGATGCAACATCTTCACCATAGTAGGTGTCCATTGACATATAATTTTTTTTGTGATAATTATGTCACGTGTTGTGGCAGCCATACTTTAAAAGTATAATCTGGTCGTCAAGGGGAATGTACCTTTAAAATTTCAACTTTATCAATAGCAGGGTCTGGTGGCCATCTTTTTATTTTTTTATTTTATTTTGGAAGAAGAAGAAACCTAACTATTTTATCTTCTCCAGTCTTGGAAATATTGTTGTGGAAATGGGCCCTTAGTGGGTCATTAAATATAGGATTAGCCCAGATCCCCCCTTAAATGCATGTTTAGCCAGGTTGTTTGGTAATCGGACGTTAAATGTTGTCAGAAGGTGTAGCAGGCGGTCCAGTGTTCATACAGTGGTGGTGTACCGAGAGGCACCTTCTTTTTCCTTCTGTATCTGTATCTGTATTATCTGTATTCAGGGAGTTAGAGAGAAGAGAGGGAGGCCGCACCCCCGATTGGGGTTTACCTGACTTCCGCGAACCCTGGAGAAGAGGAGGGGGTGGATCACAGCCCCAATTGAGACGTGACCCCCTTTGAGCCATGGCGGAAAGACGGCGGGGTCATGTAATGGGTAATGAGGGATTATTTCCCTCATTCCCCTTCCAATGAGCCAAAGAAGCAGGCCATATTGGGATGTAAAAATTTTGATTGAAAATTATATCGAGAGTGATTGCAAATTGAGAGACTGACAGAAGGGATAAGAGTGGCACGAGTGGATTTGGGTGATTATAAAAAAAACAGTGGAGACATCATAGGCGGAGCGTAAAACACACCTGAAACAAGTGGATGACAAAGAGTGGCTTGTTTGAGGAAAGACTGAAATGCCTGGTAAGAACCATGCAGAGGTTCCATGCGGCTGGTGAAGAGATTTTGATATTTTGTTTAAATTGTTGGAAATAAACGATTGGGGCAGTATGGAGGAGGCCAGCGGACGATGGACGTAGTGCCAAATTGATTGGGGTTTAATTAAAAAAAAGTGTATCAGTTAAATTTGATGACCAAGTGGGATCCGAAGGACTGGTGTGTTTTTGTTTTAACATAAAAGTGAAAGGTGTTGTGGACTGGGTGTGTGGCACTGTAGAATGAATGACTTATGTGTTTGGGAGTGAATGGCATGATTGTGCGAATTTTGAGAGTGAGTGCGAACAACGTACCCTGTCGTTAGGAGTCTCCTAGCCAAGTTAGTGTAGGTTACGGGGACTTAGAGGATTTGACATAGATTCTGGCTGCTGTTCCATCATGCAGGCGGACTGCTAGGGGTAGGTGCAGGCCAAGGTATGGTGGTACTGGCTGGGAGTGTGACATGGTATTGGAAGTTGGTGAGTCAGGAGAGAGGGCACCAGGGCTTTGGCGGCTCCTGGCAGGTGAAGGCTGCCAGAGATGCCAGGAGAGCACAGTAGGTTTTAGTGCTAGGAGAGCCACCCCTTATTTAGGAGCGCCAGAAGCACGCTCAGGTGAACCCCAAGGTTGCTGGGTGTCCCCCACCCCCTATTGGAAGCAGGCAAAGAGGCCTAGTAGTCGTCACACTCCCCAGCCAGTGAGTTATGCCTGGCACCACCAAATGAAAAAAGACAAATAAGGGCTTTGCCCAGTTTTAAAAGAATGGGACAGTGTGCCAGGTTGGGAAAATTGGTCATTAGGATCATTCTCGCCATAGCAGGTTTTGTTTCATTGTTTAGAGCTAAAAGTAAATGGTTAGGTTCGATGAACTCTCCTCCGCACCATTCATGTGTGACACCTGGTACGAGTAGTGTTGATGGGAAAATTTGTTAACAAGGGCCAGGCGAGGTCACCCTCTCCAAGTGCTAGAGAGGCCACCCTCTCCAAGTGCCAGAGAGGCCAACAGTATGTCATGAGCACACACCCACGAAGATAACATTTGATTAAGAAACACACAATCCTGTCTGCTAAAAAGTGAAAGAATTTATTAAGAAGACCATACCAAAACAAATCCTGCCAAAACAAGTCATGCAAGGAATGTTAATGGTACTCTCCATCTCACCTGGTCTGAAGTCATCACACCCACTTCCGCCCTCAAGAACGCCTCCAAACTGCATTTGCTTACCATCGATATCACCGTGCCACCATTGCTGTGCCACCTGCTGTCCAATGCAGGGCTTGTTGCCTGCTGCTGCTCGTGAGTAGGCCATTGCGGCCGAGAAATCATTTTGTGGGCCGGTCATTTTGTGGGCCATATGGGCCGAAGCATTTTTGTGGGCCATTGAGGCCAAAGTGCTTTTGTGGGCCGTTGCGGCCGAAGATTCATGCCATTTTGTGGGCTCAGTGGGCCAAAGAACTCTGTGAGATTAGGCCACTGGGCCGACAACTCACCTGGTGAGAGGCCAATAGGGCCACGAAGTGAGGAAACCCTCAGGGGTGAATAGACAATACTGCCACGAGGGGAAATGAAGGAACGAACACGTTAGGGAACTTTGAACCTTTGAATGTCCTGCTCCTATGCAAATATTGTTGTTAAAAGTAAAATTGAATGCCCTCCCGTACAAATCCATAATTAGAATGTTAATTATTGTCCATAGAGTGTGAATGTGTTTGTTAGATTGGTGATCCGACACACGAGGATAGGGACATGCCAATCTTACTGTGATACTTTGGTTGTTGTAGTTAAGTGCTTCCAATATTGTGGGTTAGAGTAAATGGGAGATTTTTGCTGTACGTTAGACAGGGCCATGACCATGGGCTGCCCCAAATGAAAGCTCGGGAGAGCCTTGGGAGAAAGGTGGGGGTAGTGTTGCGGAAATGGGCCCTTAGTGGGTTATTAAATATAGGATTAGCCCAGATCCCCCCTTAAATGCATGTTTAGCCAGGTTGTTTGGTAATCGGACGTTAAATGTGTGTCGAAAGGTGTAGCAGGCGGTCCAGTGTTCATACAGTGGTGGTGTACCGAGAGGCGCCTTCTTTTTCCTTCCCCCCTCGTAACCAGCCCCCACCCAGCACCCTGACAGAGCCAGTCAACAAGACGTGCCAGCAACCCATTGGCGGAGAGCTGCTGCAAACCCGGACCATGGACCAATCACGTGTCCCCGGAAGTGGTCCGGAAAGCCCGCCCCGAAAGGCAAGACCAACTGCTTTTCCTGTCTGCGCTCTGCTTTATGAGGAGTCACTTGACCAGCTGTTCCTCCTTGGCCATGGATCCAGCATGCAGGTCATCCCCAGGTTCATCCTGAATCCAACCACAAAGCCTCTGACTGTCCTTACTCCCTGCACAACTCGACCACGTATTTTCATTCAATCGATCCACCTGCAGAGTCCAACACCCAGATTTGGCCTAATCTGGTGTACAGGCCAGGCCTGGATTTGCATACTGGACCTTGTGAAAAACCAGCTGGAACACACCATAGAGCTCACTCTCTTGTGCCGTCGACCTCACAGGGGCTGGACGCACTGAGGCTGTATGCTTGTGCTGGGCCGATAGGAGGACGTCGCCGCCATTTTGCCAGGCTGCATGCTCGGGCTGGGCGCTCGAATCCGGCGACATCGTCTTGTCACGAGCCGCATTCGTGCCTTTTCCACACCTTTCCTCTCGTCCATGAGTCACCACCAAGTACTCCGTGTCTTGTATGCATGTTGTCCAGGCCAAAGGCTTATTTTGCTCGGGCCCCCCTGCGAAACCCGTATCCCGAGCTCCCTAGATAAGGGCAGGTTATAGATGAATTATAACGTTATCACAACTTTTATCCGATAGTCCTTGAACAACTCTACCCCTGGCTCGCTTCCTTCATCCTGACTATCTTCCAGCCGAAACACCATCTTGTGCACGTCCACTATTTTGTACAGTGGCTTTCTTCCCACTCACATTAAATCTCCTCAAGAAAAAAAAAATCCCCTTAAATTTCCAAGCGTTCTTTCCGCCAGCCACCAATTAACTATAAAATTTGTACTTCGATCACTGCAACCCCCTCTTCCTCCATGGTAGAGAGGTGATCATTTCAAAATTCAGATTCCCAATTCTTTTTTTGTTTGTTTATAAGCTGAGCTTGACACATAACAATCTTAAGCTGACAGTTTTCCCGACTTAATTTACAACGAGATGTCTCCTGCTTGTCCAAGGACCATGGTACTCTATACAACCCTACATTTACTATGAAGTTCCTCCATCTACCTCACAAACATAACAGTATTTTGGGTTCTCTAGGTACTTGGGTCCTCATGGTCTGTTAGTTCCTTGGGGTCTTTTGGATCCCCTGGGTCTTTTGTGTCCTCTGGTTATTTTGGTTCCTTTGTGTCCTCAGTTCATTTGGATCCCCTGGGTATTTTGGGTCTTCTGGATCTTTGAGGTGTTTGGGATCATCATGGGTCTTCTGGGTTTTTTTAGTCTTTGGGGTATTCTGGGTCTTTAGGTTTTTGGGGTAATTTGTGTCTTCGGGGTATTTAAGGTCCTTTCGGTATTTTGTGGTTCTTAAGGATCTTTGAATATTTTAGGTCTTTAGGGTATTCAGGATTGTTTGGGTCCTCAATGTCATTTAGGTCCTCTGGGTACTTCAGGTTACAATTATGGGTGATGTCAGGTCAGCTGTCCAACCAATGGGTGAAGAACGGATGTACATACCCACATACACTTGCCCCATTATATATACACGTTACATTACAAAACACACGTTACATTACAAAACAGACACATTACATTACAGTACATTACAAAACACACACATTACATTACAAAACACACTTACATGACATTACAAAACACATTTGCATTACAAAACAGACATATTACATTACATTACAAAACACACTTGCATTACATTACAGTACATTACAAAAAACACATTACAAAACAGAGACATTACATAACCTTACAAAACACACATTACATTACATTACAAAACACACACACACATCACATTACATAACACACACATTACATTACAAAACACACATTACATTACATTACAAAACGCACACATTACATTACATGACATGACATTACATTACAAAACACACACATTACATAACATTACAAAACACACACATTACATTACATTACAAAACGCACACATTACATTACATGACATGACATTACATTACAAAACACACACATTACATTACATTACAAAACACACTTGCATTACAAAACAGACATATTACATTACATTACAAAACACACTTGCATTACATTACAGTACATTACAAAAAACACACATTACAAAACAGACACATTACATAACCTGACATGACATTACAAAACACACACATTACATGACATTACAAAACACACATTACATTACATTACATTACATGACATTACATTACAAAACACACACATTACATTACATTACAAAACACACACATTACATTACAAAACACACACATTACATTACATTACAAAACACACACATTACATTACATGACAAAACGCACACATTACATTACATTACAAAACACACACATTACATTACATTACATTACAAAACGCACACATTACATTACATGATATGACATTACATTACAAAACACACACATTACATTACAAAACGCACACATTACATTACAT
The DNA here is from genome assembly GCF_056783735.1 of Eptatretus burgeri. NCBI lineage: Eukaryota > Metazoa > Chordata > Myxini > Myxiniformes > Myxinidae > Eptatretus > Eptatretus burgeri. The sequence goes on along the minus strand of NC_140976.1, from coordinate 69,426,947 downwards.
TACAAAACACACACATTACATTACATTACAAAACACACATTACATTACATTACAAAACACACATTACATTACATTACAAAACACACACATTACATTACAAAACACACACATTACATTACATGACATGACATGACATTACAAAACACACACATTACATAACATTACATGACATTACAAAACACACACATTACATTACATGACATGACATGACATTACAAAACACACACATTACATAACATTACATGACATTACAAAACACACACATTACATGACATTACAAAACACACACATTACATTACAAAACACACACATTACATTACATTACAAAACGCACACATTACATTACATGACATTACAAAACGCACACATTACATTACATGACATGACATTACATTACAAAACACACACATTACATTACATTACAAAACACACATTACATTACATGACATTACAAAACACACACATTACATTACATTACAAAACGCACACATTACATTACATTACAAAACACACACATTACATTACAAAATGCACACATTACATTACATGACATGACATTACATTACAAAACACACACATTACATTACAAAACACACTTGCATTACAAAACAGACATATTACATTACATTACAAAACGCACACATTACATTACAAAACACACATTACATTACATTACAAAACACACACATTACATTACATTACAAAACGCACACATTACATGACATGACATGACATTACAAAACACACACATTACATAACATTACATGACATTACAAAACACACACATTACATTACATTACAAAACACACACATTACATTACATTACAAAACGCACACATTACATTACATTACAAAACGCACACATTACATTACATGACATGACATTACAAAACACACACATTACATTACATTACAAAACACACATTACATTACATGACATTACAAAACACACACATTACATTACATTACAAAACACACATTACATTGCATGACATTACAAAACACACACATTACATTACAAAACACACATTACATTACAAAATGCACACATTACATTACATTACATGACATTACATAACACACACATTACATTACAAAACACACACATTACATTACATGACAAAACGCACACATTACATTACATGACAAAACGCACACATTACATTACATGACAAAACGCACACATTACATTACAAAACACACACACATTACATTACAAAACACACACATTACATTACAAAACACACACATTACATTACAAAACACACACATTACATGACATTACAAAACACACACATTACATTACATTACAAAACGCACACATTACATTACATTACAAAACGCACACATTACATTACATGACATGACATTACAAAACACACACATTACATTACATTACAAAACACACATTACATTACATTACATGACATTACAAAACACACACATTACATTACATTACAAAACACACATTACATTACATTACATGACATTACAAAACACACACATTACATTACATGACATTACAAAACACACACATTACATTACATTACAAAACACACATTACATTACATTACATGACATTACAAAACACACACATTACATTACATTACAAAACACACATTACATTACATTACATGACATTACAAAACACACACATTACATTACATGACATTACAAAACACACACATTACATTACATGACATTACAAAACACACACATTACATTACATTACAAAACACACACATTACATTACATTACAAAACACACACATTACATTACATTACAAAACACACACATTACATTACATTACAAAACACACATTACACTACATGACATTACAAAACACACATTACACTACATGACATTACAAAACACACACATTACTTTACAAAACACACATTACATTACATTACATGACATTACATTACAAAACACACACATTACATTACATGACAAAACGCACACATTACATTACATGACAAAACGCACACATTACATTACATGACATGACATTACATTACAAAACACACACATTACATTACAAAACACACACATTACATTACATTACAAAACACACACATTACATTACATTACAAAACGCACACATTACATTACATTACAAAACGCACACATTACATTACATGACATGACATTACAAAACACACACATTACATTACATTACAAAACACACATTACATTACATTACATGACATTACAAAACACACACATTACATTACATTACAAAACACACATTACATTACATTACATGACATTACAAAACACACACATTACATTACATGACATTACAAAACACACACATTACATTACATTACAAAACACACATTACATTACATTACATGACATTACAAAACACACACATTACATTACATTACAAAACACACATTACATTACATTACATGACATTACAAAACACACACATTACATTACATGACATTACAAAACACACACATTACATTACATGACATTACAAAACACACACATTACATTACATTACAAAACACACACATTACATTACATTACAAAACACACACATTACATTACATTACAAAACACACACATTACATTACATTACAAAACACACATTACACTACATGACATTACAAAACACACATTACACTACATGACATTACAAAACACACACATTACTTTACAAAACACACATTACATTACATTACATGACATTACATTACAAAACACACACATTACATTACATGACAAAACGCACACATTACATTACATGACAAAACGCACACATTACATTACATGACATGACATTACATTACAAAACACACACATTACATTACAAAACACACACATTACATTACATTACAAAACACACACATTACATTACATTACAAAACGCACACATTACATTACATGACATGACATTACATTACAAAACACACACATTACATTACAAAACACACACATTACATTACATTACAAAACACACACATTACATTACATTACAAAACGCACACATTACATTACATGACATGACATTACATTACAAAACACACACACATTACATTACATTACAAAACACACTTACATGACATTACAAAACACACTTGCATTACAAACAGACATATTCCATTACATTACATTACAAAACACACTTGCATTACATTACAGTACATTACAAAAAACAGACACATTACATAACGTTACAAAACACACACATTACATGACATTACAAAACACACACATTACATGACATTACAAAACACACACATTACATTACATTACAAAACACACACATTACATTACATTACAAAACGCACACATTACATTACACGACATGACATTACATTACAAAACACACACATTACATTACATTACAAAACACACACATTACTGTGGTGAATTGAAGGTCGTGACGTGTGATCACATGTTGCCCGGCTCGAGCACAGAAGAGATAAAGCTGAGGCTCGGCTCGGTCGGGGGGATTGTCCCAGGGGCATTGTCCTTTTATGTCGGCGGCTCACTTGGTGCTCATTGAATGGTGAGAATACTGATTGATATATAATACTGATTTATTTTGCGGTGATTAGTTGCGCGTGTATACCTTACTGCTTATGTACTCCATGCTGCGTCTGTATTTCCTGGTGTGCCCGTAGAAGCGGCTCCAATCAAATGGAATAAAGCCTACACTCTGAAGGTTCTTCTCTCGTCTTCATTTCAATTTATTCCATTTGGTTTTCTCGGCTCTCTCAACCAACGATGGACAAGATCTACAAACCAGAGAGGTTCGACGCAGACCCAAACGCGACTGACTCAGAAATGAAATGGTCGCATTGGTTCCGTTCCTTCTCACACTATCTGACCATCATCGAAGAGGGAGCTGACAAATTGGCCGCCCTCGTGAATCATGTCTCGCTCGGCGTATACAGGCTCTTCTCGGAGTGTGACACCTACGAAGCAGCGATCGACGTGCTGCAGGCGCTCTACGTGAAGCGCAAGAACGAGGTATACATACGACATCTTCTCAACACACGCAGGCAAGCAGCCGGGGAGACAATCGATCAGTTCCTGCAAGCTCTGAAACAGCTGGGAAAAGACTGCGGCTTCCGGACCGTAAACGCCGAGGAACACCGAAATGAAGCGACCCGGGAGGCATTTATCCAAGGACTTAGATCAGCCCACATACGGCAACGCTTACTAGAGAAAGCGCAACCCACTCTTGAAAAGGTAGTCGATCAGGCTCGAGCGATGGATACGGCTCAGCAGCAATCTGAGTCATTTGGGACACCGATGCTGCTAATGAACGCTGCTACGGTGGGAACTCAAGGAACCCCACTGACACAGACACAGCCAGACACAGGGGATGGAGAGACACCCGAGGAGCCGGATACCCAGACCACGTCAAACTTCTCAGCAACTGCTCCGGTTGGTAAATGCTTCTTTTGTGGGTACAAAGACACCTCCGCCACAAATGCCCCGCCAGAGATGCCACATGCATGAATTGCGACAAGAAAGGGCATTATGCCAGGGTATGTAAATCTACTCTAAGGAGAAATAAACCCACTTCTGCGGCTCTCTACTCGCAAAAGAAACTAACTGCAGCCTCCCCGGGGAATCTATCCAAGGCTATCATCAACGTACGAATTAACGGGCATAAGGCTGAGGCACTGATTGATACCGGTAGCTCTGAAAGTTTCATCAACAGCTCGCTAGTGACGGGCAGGAAATGGAAAATCCACCCGACAGACAATACGGTATGCATGGCCGCCACATCACTACAGTCCCGCGTACGAGGGTACTGCAATGTTGAATTGGACGTAAAAGGGTACACGCATCGGGATGTAAGGGTACTGGTGCTTCGTGATTTATGCGCAGACGTAATTCTGGGTCATAATGTCCTCAAGCAGCACACGAGCGTCGAAATACCCTTTGGAGGAAGCAAACCTCGTCTAATTTTAAATGCTTTGACCACCGCCGAGGGAACGTCCCCCCAGCTGTTCGCTAACTTGTCGCCGGTCTGCAAACCGATAGCGATCAAATCGTGGCGATATACCACTGCTGACATGAATTTCATCACTTCAGAAACCAAGCGATTACTGGAAGAAGGAATTATAGAACCGAGCGATTCGCCATGGCGCGCACAGGTGTTGGTGACCAGCAGCCAGAACCATAAGAAACGAATGGTTGTCGATTATTCCCAAACGGTCAATCGCTTCACCCAACTCGACGCCTACCCCCTGCCGCGCATAGACGAGATGGTCGAACGCGTGGCCAATTATAAGATATTCAGCACCATCGATTTGCGAAGCGCCTATCATCAAATTCCCATCCGAGAGGAAGACAAACCTTACACCGCATTCCAGGCAGGTAGGCGCCTCTTCCAATTCAGGAGGATTCCATTCGGTGTCACGAATGGAGTAGCTTGCTTCCAACGGGTTATGGACGACATCATCTCAGATGAAAACCTCAAAGACACTTTTGTTTACGTGGACAATGTCACAGTGTGTGGTAGGGATCAGGGGGAACATGACATGAATCTGGACAGATTCTTGAGCATTGCTAGAAAATATAATCTGACTCTCAACTACGAGAAATGCGTATTCTCGGCAAGGTCAATTGACCTTCTCGGCAACACGATAGCCGACGGCACGATTAAGCCTGATCCTGAACGATTGCGCCCACTTCGTGAGCTACCCCCACCTCAGGACCTGCAGACAATGCGCCGGGTGATCGGCATGTTCGCTTACTATGCAAGATGGATTTCGCAATACTCCGAGAAAATACATCCCCTAGTGCATTGCAAAAACTTTCCACCAGATGCCGCTGTTGTAACAGCTTTCCACAACCTCAAAGACGATATCAGTAATTCCGTGGTATTATCGATCGATAGCTCGGTGCCCTTCGTGGTGGAGACAGATGCTTCAGATCACGCGATAGCTGCTACGCTTAATCAGTCTGGGCGACCCGTCGCGTTCTTCTCGAGAACTCTCTCTGTGCCACCCGGGGGTAACCAGAATGGCACATTTCGTGCGCAGACAGAACCTGCCCTATTCTATTGAAGATATTAAACAAATGAATGCTTCATGCCCTGTTTGTGCTGAACTAAAACCCAGATTCTATGGTGCGGCTCCTGGCAGATTGATCAAGGCCACTTCTCCCTTCGAGAGACTAAACATTGACTTCAAAGGGCCCCTGCCGACCGAGACAGACAACAGATACATATTCACTGTTGTTGATGAGTATTCAAGGTTCCCTTTCGCGTTTCCGTGCTCGGATATGACCTCGGGCACTGTCGTGAAATGTCTGTCTGACCTCTTCGCTATGTTTGGGAAACCTTCGTACATACATTCAGACAGAGGGCCGTGTTTCATGTCGGCCGGGCTAAAACAATTCCTATTGGAGCACGGCATAGCAACTAGTCGAACGACGGGTTACAACCCACAGGGTAATGGGCAGGTGGAGCGGTATAACGGAGTCATTTGGAAAGCCGTAACTCTGGCGTTGAAATCAAGAGGACTGGGCCCCGAGCGGTGGGAGGTTACCCTTCCTGACGCTCTGAATTCCATACGCTCTTTGCTCTGCACGTCCACCAATGCAACTCCTCACGAACGAATGTTTACTCACCAACGACGTTATGTTGACAGCCAATCGGTGCCCAACTGGCTAACCCATCCCGGAACAGTGTTCATGAAATGCCCGGTACGACAAAGCAAGTATGAACCCATGGTGGAAGAGGTCGAACTCATTGATACTAATCCAGCGTATGCTCATGTCAGGCTCCCGGATGGCAGGGAGACCACTGTGTCGGTTCGCCATTTGGCTCCCTCAGGTACTCCTCCCTCAGGTACACCACCATCTGGCACACCTCCCTCTGACATCCCCTCCCCAGGTGTTCCCCCCCCCCCCAGGGACTCCACCCGAGAAGGGTGACGACGGAGCTACCGCGTTCCACCCGAGAGCGATCGGGGAGTCATCTCCGGCACGAGTCGAGGCTCACCAAGAGGATCGGAAGCCTCCCTCAAGTGAAACCGCCATCTACTCCCGGAGAGGCCGACGAATAATACCCCCTCGCCGACTCAATCTGTAAAGGGGATTATCGGCATCCTCGATGCTCATGCTCCTATATGCTCGTTACATAATATATCGATGCTCATTACCATGCTCCTACAACTCAAAATAATCCTCACTGCTTGGCATGTATGCTTCTGTAGTTTAGATCGTTCGCGTTGCTTGAAATGTATACTCCTGTAGCGCTGAAGTAATCAAGGTGCGTTAGCTGGGCCTCTAGTTACATTTTAAAGATGGGGAGAATGTGGTGAATTGAAGGTCGTGACGTGTGATCACATGTTGCCCGGCTCGAGCACAGAAGAGATAAAGCTGAGGCTCGGCTCGGTCGGGGGGATTGTCCCAGGGGCATTGTCGTTTTATGTCGGCGGCTCACTTGGTGCTCATTGAATGGTGAGAATACTGATTGATATATAATACTGATTTATTTTGCGGTGATTAGTTGCGCGTGTATACCTTACTGCTTATGTACTCCATGCTGCGTCTGTATTTCCTGGTGTGCCCGTAGAAGCGGCTCCAATCAAATGGAATAAAGCCTACACTCTGAAGGTTCTTCTCTCGTCTTCATTTCAATTACATTACATTACATTACAAAACGCACACATTACATTACATGACATTACATTACAAAACACACACATTACATTACAAAACGCACACATTACATTACTTTACAAAACGCACACATTACATTACATGACATTACATTACAAAACACACACATTACATTACAAAACGCACACATTACATTACTTTACAAAACGCACACATTACATTACTTTACAAAACGCACACATTACATTACATTACAAAACACACACATTACATTACATTACAAAACGCACACATTATATTACATGACATGACATGACATTACAAAACACACACATTACATAACATTACATGACATTACAAAACACACACATTACATTACATTACAAAACACACACATTACATTACATTACAAAACGCACACATTACATTACATTACAAAACACACACATTACATAACATTACATGACATTACAAAACACACACATTACATTACATTACAAAACACACACATTACATTACATTACAAAACGCACACATTACATTACATTACAAAATGCACACATTACATTACAAAACGCACACATTACATTACAAAACGCACACATTACATTACAAAACGCACACATTACATTACAAAACGCACACATTACATTATATGACATGACATTACATTACAAAACACACACATTACATTACATTACAAAACACACATTACATTACATGACATTACAAAACACACACATTACATTACATTACAAAACGCACACATTACATTACATGACATGACATTACAAAACACACACATTACATTACAAAACACACACATTACATTACAAAACACACACATTACATTACATTACAAAACGCACACATTACATGACATTACATTACAAAACACACACATTACATTACATTACAAAACACACACATTACATTACAAAACACATTACATTACATTACAAAACGCACACATTACATGACATGACATGACATTACAAAACACACACATTACATAACATTACATGACATTACAAAACACACACATTATATTACATTACAAAACACACACATTACATTACAAAACGCACACATTACATTAAATTACAAAACGCATACATTACATTACATGACATTACATTACATTACAAAACACACACATTACATTACATTACAAAACACACATTACATTACATGACATTACAAAACACACACATTATATTACATTACAAAACACACACATTACATTACATTACAAAACGCACACATTACATTAAATTACAAAACGCATACATTACATTACATGACATGACATTGCATTACAAAACACACACATGACATTACATAACAAAACACACACATTACATTACAAAACACACACATTACATTACAAAACACACACATTACATTACATTACAAAACGCACACATTACATGACATGACATGACATTACAAAACACACACATTACATAACATTACATGACATTACAAAACACACACATTATATTACATTACAAAACACACACATTACATTACATTACAAAACGCACACATTACATTAAATTACAAAACGCATACATTACATTACATGACATGACATTACATTACAAAACACACACATTACATTACATTACAAAACACACATTACATTACATGACATTACAAAACACACACATTATATTACATTACAAAACACACACATTACATTACATTACAAAACGCACACATTACATTAAATTACAAAACGCATACATTACATTACATGACATGACATTGCATTACAAAACACACACATGACATTACATAACAAAACACACACATTACATTACAAAACACACACATTACATTACATTACAAAACACACACATTACATTACATTACAAAACGCACACATTACATTACATGACATGACATTACAAAACACACACATTACATTACAAAACACACATTACATTACATTACAAAACGCACACATTACATTACATGACATGACATTACAAAACACACACATTACATTACAAAACACACATTACATTACATTACAAAACGCACACATTACATTACATGACATGACATTACAAAACACACACATTACATTACATTACAAAACACACACATTACATTACATTACAAAACACACACATTACATTACATTACAAAACACACACATTACATGACATTACAAAACATTACATTGAATTACAAAACACACACAATACATGACATGACATGACGTGACATTACATTACAAAACACACACATTACATTACAAAACACACACATTACATTACATTACAAAACACACACATTACATTACATTACAAAACGCACACATTACATTACATTACAAAACGCACACATTACATTCCATTACACACACATTACATTACAAAACACACATTATATTACATTACAAAACGCACACATTACATTACATGACATGACATTACATTACAAAACACACACATTACATTACATTACAAAACACACTTACATGACATTACAAAACACACTTGCATTACAAAACAGACATATTACATTACATTACATTACAAAACACACTTGCATTACATTACAGTACATTACAAAAAACACACATTACAAAACAGACACATTACATAACGTTACAAAACACACACATTACATGACATTACAAAACACACACATTACATGACATTACAAAACACACACATTACATTACAAAACGCACACATTACATTACATGACATGACATTACATTACAAAACACACACATGACATTACATTACAAAACACACACATTACATTACAAAACACACACATTACATTACAAAACACACACATTACATTACAAAACACACACATTACATTACATTACAAAACGCACACATAACATTACATTACAAAACGCACACATAACATTACATTACAAAACGCACACATTACATTACAAAACGCACACATTACATTACAAAACGCACACATTACATTACATTACAAAACGCACACATTACATTACAAAACACACACACATTACATTACAAAACACACACATTACATTACATAACAAAACGCACACATTACATGACATGACATTACAAAACACACACATGATATTACACTGCATTACAAAACACACACACACACACACACACACACACACACACACACACACACACCACATTACATTACAAAACACACACATGACATTACATTACATTATAAAACACACACATGACATTACATTACATTATAAAACACACACACATCACATTACATTACAAAACACACACACATCACATTACATTACATTACAAAACACACACACACACACACACACACACACACACACACACACACACACACACACACACACACACACATCACATTACATTACAAAACACACACATTACACTACAAAACACACACATTACATTACAAAACACACACATTACACAACAAAACACACATTACATTACAAAACACACACATTACATTCCATTACAAAGCCATTCAAGCCTGAGCATAGTCATTGAGTGAAGTTACATGGCCAACCCTCTGAGCAGCTACGCAGAATGAACGGACCAGGTGCACTTCAATGAAGTGGGACATTGGATTTTGTATAACCTGGTATTATCAGTCAGGTCAGGTCAGGTTAGATCTGTGACCTGCTACAGGTACCATGTAAACCTGTACTAACCTGTTCCATGGTCGGGTTGTCAGCAACTAAACCGTCTCCCCCACTAGGTTTTTTGGTGAGGAGGGTGTTTGGATATGGACACCCAGCAGGATTAAAATCAAAACCTGTCAAAGGGTGGAGCTCCTTGTGAGCCAACGACCATCCATATCTAGTACCCAACTGTGTCTGCGGACGTATTCCCGCAGTTAGGTTACTTCTTATTAGTAGGTTGGTGGCAGGATTTGCACTCCGGCCACTGTAAAACCCTTCATTCCGCAAAACACAACGCAAAGAAATCTGAAAAACAACTCTGTGGGAGTACCTCCTGTGCAGCTTCCCTTCACAGGGCAGCTCACTGGATGACGGGATTGGGGCAAAGCCTTCAGGACACCCAATCTTTGATAACAGGAGGGAAACCACGGCGTAACATTCCCGGGTCAGTTTGCGGAAGAGTGTCGGAGTGGTGCTGATGTGTCGTCCACTAGACGGCGGTCTCCTTGGATTAACCTGAGGCGGTCCCTTCGGGTGGGTGCCTGGAATGTCCTCTCCTTAAGAGAGGATGATCACCTGTCTCTGTTATCATCTGAGCTCAAGCGTTTGGACATCGGGATTGCAGCTCTCTCTGAGGTTCGGAGACCGGATTGCGGCGCGATAATGGTGGGTGGTTACACCTACTATTGGTCTGGTCGCTCTGATGGTTACCATACCCAAGGAGTTGCTGCAGCTGTGTCCAATAAGCTGACCCCAATGATAATTGAGGTAACATCGGTCAACGAGCGTATTATGAGACTAAGGATTCGTCACTCCTTAGGTGTCATTTCCCTGGTCTCTGTTTATGCTCTGACTGAGGCGAGTGATCTCACTGTGAAGGATACATTCTACGCCACGCTCGAGTCTGTGGTTGATCAGTGCCCCAGACGAGATACACCTCTTGTCTTGGGGGATTTCAATGTATCGACTGGAACTGATAGGGATGGTTATGAGATGTGTCTTGGTCCCCATGGGTCAGTAACTATGAACCAGAATAGCACTAAGTTCCTTCACTTTGCAAGAAGTCATGGACTTAGGGTGGCCGGTTCGTGGTTTCAGCGCCGACAAGCTCATCGCTGGACTTGCTATTCCAACACTGGTGGTGTTGCAAAGGAGATTGACCATGTCCTCACTGATGAGGATGATCCAGAACGGCAGGTTCTACCAGAGTGCTCAGTTCCTCAATACTGACCGCTGGCTTGTTGTAGCAACTCTGAAATTGCACCTTAAATCCAGGAGAATGGTACCATCCCAGCCTCGGCTGGATGTTGGCAAGCTTAAGGATGAGAGGGTAGCTGAGGAGTTTGGGAACAAGCTGAGAAGAGATTTGGGGGGTCTGGGTGCTTTGGGAGGTCCTGAAGAGTTGTGGAGTGCCTTCAAGACCACCGTCCTTGATGTTGCCGGTGGATGTCTTGGAACTCACCGTAGGGCAAAGAAGAATTTTGTATCTCAAGGGACACTGGATACCATTAACCAGAGTGGCAGGGCAGGCTGAATGGCAGAGCTGAGGTATAAAACTGTACGTGCACTAAGGGTGGACAAGGAGGCCTATGTGCGAGGAATCTGTGAGGGGGTAGAGCATCACCTGTAGTCAAGTGATTCTCATCCTGCTTACAGGGGAATTCGCGCATTGCGTTTATCCAAGCTCATCTCTCGGTGTACTGCAGTTAGAGCAGAGGGTGGGAGGCTCTTGACAGAGGAGTCTGAAGTGAAGGCCCGCTGGGCCGGTTACTTTGAGCGGTTGTACCAGGCTGATCCACCAGCTGTTGAGTTGGACATCAGAGGTGTTACAATCCCTGTTGCTGACCCTCCAATCAACTGTGGTCCACCTTCGCTTGTGGAAACACAGGCTGCGGTGAACCGGTTGAAATGGGGGTAAAGCTCCAGGGATCTGTGGCATCCATGATGAACTTCTCAAGGCTGGTGGAAATGCTGCACTCGTGTCGTTGCATGCAGTTTTGTGCTCTGCCTGGAACACAGGCATCATCCCAACTGACTGGAAAAGGGGCCTTGTTGTCCCTCTCTGGAAAGGGAAGGGTGATCGCCAAGACTGCAACAACTACCGAGAGGTGACACTGCTCTCAGTGCCGGGCAAAATCTTTGCTCGGATAATTCTTGATAGGGTTTGCCACCATCTGCTTGAGCACCAGCGTCCAGAGCAGTCAGGCTTTACACCAAAGAGGTCAACGATTGACTGTATCCTTGCTCTTCAGCTCCTCACCGAATGCAGATGAGAGTTTTGGCAGGGGCTGCTTGCAGCCTATGTTGATGTCTGTAAAGCGTTCGATTCAGTGAATCGGGATGTCCTTTGGAGGATTCTTGGCCTTCGTGGGGTGCCACCAAAACTGATTGATCTGATGTCTGAACTCTACTCTGGTACTGACAGTGCTGTGAGACGTGGTGGTACCATCTCTGACTTATTTTCAGTTGTTACTCGAGTCCGTCAGGGGTGTGTACTTCCCCCCACACTTTTCAGCACTTGTATGGACTGGATTCGAGCGAGGATGTCGGAGAGATCAAGCTGCGGTGCGTCATTTGGGAATGTCAAGATCTCTGACCTTGATTTCACAGATGATGCAGTCATCTTTGCAGAGACTTTAGATATCCTTTTGGGGGCCCTTGAGGTGCTGAATGAGGAGTCGGAGCCGCTGGGATTACGGGTTTCCTGGGTCAAAACTAAGATCCAGGCTTTCAATGACAACTTGGATGTTGCTGTCCTGTCTGCGCCTGTTTGTGTTGAGGTCGTGGAGAGATTCACTTACCTTGGCAGTGATATTCATGTCTCTGCTGGCTGTGAGTAAGAGGTCAATAGACGTCTGGGTCGGGCCCGGGGAGTCATGGATTCACTGGATCATGGGGTGTGGCGCTGCCGGTGCCTGTGCGGGAGGACGAAAGTCCGAGTCTTCAGGTCCTTGGTACTTCTAGTCTTGCTCTATGGATGCGAGACTTGGACTCTGACCAAAGATCTGAGACGGAGACTTAATTCCTTTGGTACCAGGTCTCTTCGGAGAATCCTTGGCTATCGCTGGTCGGACTTTGTGTCCAACGAGCGGTTTCTGAGAGAGACTCAAATGAGATTTGTTACCTGCATGGTCCCTGAGCGCCAGCTGCGGCTGTATGGACATGTGGCTCGTTTTCCTTACGCTGATCCTGCTCACCAGATTCTCTCAGCGTGCGAGTCTCCTGAGTGGAGGAGGCCAATGGGCCGATCACGTGCCTCGTGGTTGCAGCAGGTTGATCGGCATCTCAAGGAGATGGGGATGGGCCTGGCATCTGCCTGGGGGGTGGCTAGACGGAAGCCCCTGGAGTACCAGCAGAAAGTGGACGCAGCGACATGCTGCTCTGGCGCATGCTCCCATACCTGTCCTGACCTGGTATTATACACAAGTAATACACACAAGTAACTTTGGCACAAGAGGAGGGCATTCATTCCATCATGCCTGTGCTGCACCAACTGCAGATGAGAAATCATCACCCATTCATAAACAAGCTACGTTCAAGTCCTGCCAATATCCCCATACCCCGCTATCTCCAATGCATACAGGTATCTATGATCGATGTAATTCCCATTTAAACACATCTTCCCTTCCACTGCCGCTACCTTTCCAGGAGAGATCAGTGCATTCACTTACTAGTAATAGGCATCCACAACCATCCTTGAGTATGGTTCGTTATGAAAATACGGGAACCACTGTATGAGTCGCTACAAAAATACAGATATATGGAAGAAGATCCACCCATGTAAACAATAGATGGTTTTTTCAGTTTATCTGAAAAGACCATATTTTCGTATTGCACACTGGAATATTCAGCACTCAAACAGTTAAAGACATAACTTAACGTAAAATTACCTTTCTCTGTATACCACGAGAAAGTTTGTTTTACTGTGCATCCAGGATGTACAGGCCCCAAGTTTGAGGTGAAATGCGATGGAGATATGAATAAATGTTACGAGATAATGATTAAACACAAGATAAGGTGAATGGAAAACAGCAATGAAAATAGAGAACGAATAAAAGAGCATGTTGATTGTAATTGGGCTAAAAAATTGGGAGGGAGCATATAACAGGCAAGCATGAATATGGGAAATGGTGAACCTTTACACAATTATATCCATAACATGACACTTGTCACAACGTTGATAACTTCTCTTTAATGGTTTCTTTCATTTCTCTCCAACATCATCAGAACAGCAGGAGAAGGATAAGGAAAGCCACAGAAGTTCGTCCGGCACTGCCAAGGAACACAACAGGCCGCGCTGAGGCTCCCGTGGCAGATGTGGAAGCGTACACTGGACGCGAGCTCCTCTTTTGGGTGGGTCGATAGTTGTTCACCATTACTTTAGGTGGGTCAGTTGTGGATTTACCGACGTTCAGAGTCAAGAACTTTGCAAGCTGCCAAGGAGAAATATAAATAGAAGCAATGTAGGATGGCTGTTTCTACTTCGGACCTTTTCTGCAAAAGGCAACTTTCACGTTAAACTAAAGCAGCACACTTCGATGTCATGACTTTCGCAGATATGCCTCTGCCCACATTGTAATTGAGGGCATTTATGTAATATAAAACAAAATGGCTGCCGAACCACGTGACCAATGACGTCAAATCCTCAATATTTTCATACTGGTTGGATAAAGTGTTCAACGTATGCATTTATGTCACAACGAAGCCACCTATGGCATAATAATAAAATAAAATCACTTATTTCCCATGGGGAGTACTTGACATGTGCCAAATTCAATCCTTCCATGGAGTGATTTCAGAGATACAGAGGTCCAAAGTTTTTCCTTTTTTCCAAAATGGCTGCTACACCACGTGATCGATGACATAATTATAATTAAAACATTTTACATAAGTTGTCGCACCTATGGTGAAAATTTCGTGTCATTTTGATAAGCGGTTGCAGGGAAAACGGAGAAAATTAGCACGGACGGACGTTCGTAAGAACCCGACAACATCATTCCTCGAGCGACTTCGTCAGTGGAGGCATAAAAAACACAAAAGGATTCTTCACCTATTTTTACCAAAGATACTACTACAAATAAACAGCCAAGAAGTGGGGAAACGTGTGCTGCAGTTACGTCGGTCAGATTGACAGATGCCATCCAAGTGCAGTACAACCTCTGGATCAGTCGTCAAGATTGTATTTTTTGTTGCAAAAGTAATCATTATATTCCAAATCGGATCTTTTCTTTTGTTAGGTTTGTAGAACATGGCTCGACATCAGACTCTCATTCTAGTGTTCTCCCTGAAGGAAGGTTCCATGCTTCCAAAGCAGCTACAGGGTAATGATTCCACCAGGTAGTTTGGTTGGCTGGTTAGCAGTGGAAGAATTTGTAATTTGGTCAATACGCTGATGATAATTCACATACTGTTCACAAATATCCACCAGCGAATGCTGACAGAGGATAACCGGCTTTATGTTCATATCAGTGATGGCAACACTCTGCGTATGAAGCACCAATGTCAGTTTGTAGTCAAGTCTGGAAAAGAACCCAGACAAGACAGGTAGAAGTGTGATACTTCCCACCTTCACACCATCCTGTTGGATAGGACATTAGTGGGAATAGTCAAATAATGAAGGGAAATGTTCAAAATTCCAGGCAGGTGCACAGTGACAGAACAAACACAGTAGAACAGCACTCGGTAGAGTGCAAACCTCCGCCAGGCTGAGCAGTTTATGTTTTGTATCCCACTGATAGGCCGGATCTGGATCCAGACCTGAAACAACATCTATTTGGTTTGTTCTCGTCACCTGATCCACTTAGTTTTATCATAACCCATCCATAACTTTGTAAATATCATACTATATATATCGCTTTTGGTCCCATCTCTCAATGGTGCAGAAACACGAATCCGAATCCAGATCTTCACCAAACTGGAACAAATTCGTCTTTGTCACACACCCAACCTGTCCACCAAGTTTCCTCTGAATCCGCACACAACCTTTTGAGATATCGTGCTCACAAACAAACAAATAAAGAGACAAGGTTGAAAATATAATCTCCGCCACCGAAGGTAACTAGAACTTGCGACCTACTTGTGACTTGCTGAGGGTGCTGGGAAGCTCAAAAACGGTCCATGTGACTACCTCATCACATGTCGGTGTGGTAAGGGATCCATCATAACGGTAGAACTGCTTGAGGTTCTCCTTTGGAGGAAGTAACTGCTTTAGTTTGAATGTGGAAAGCATTTTCTTCTCCTGCCCTGGAAACAAATATTAAATGCGTTTGTATTTCAACTGCAGACACTTGATCAAATATTTTCTTGTCCATGCATGCAATGTATCTCCACACAAAGAAACAACAAACCATTTCTATTCGTTCTGAATTCATGTGATATTGAAATCGGTATTTTTAAAAATCACATTCTTCCTTTATCCCTGATGCAAACACACAATGAACCCCAAATATACATTCAGTGTACAGAATATCAGGAACACCTTTCTAATATTGAGTTGCATCTCCTTTTCCCCCCTCAGAACAGCCTCAATTTGTTGGGGGCAGGGACTCTACAAGGTATCCAAAGTGTTCCACAGGGATGTTGGCCTATGTTGACTCCAATTCTTCCAAAAGTTGTGTCAAGTTGGCTGGTAGTGGATCTCTACTCTGAATAGCTCGTTCTATCTCAACCCACAGATACTCAATGGGATTGAGATCTAGTGACTGAGCAGGTCACTGCAGCAAGCTGAATTCACCGTCATGTTCGTGGAACCATTCCTGGACAATCCTAGCCTTGAGGTATGGGGCATTATCCTGCTAAAGAAATACATTCGAAGATGGATACTCTGCTGCCATGAAGGGATGCACCTGATTGGCAATGATGTTCAGATATCATGTGGCATTCAAACAGTGCTCCACTTTTATCAAGGGGCCCAATGTGTGCCATGAAAGCATGCCCCACACAATCACACAACCACCACCAGCCTGCAATGTTGACAGACCGCATGATGGATGCATGCATGCATGTGGTGTTCTCGATACCCTCGTCCTCCCATCAGCGTGAAACAGCAAGAACCAGGATTCATCAGACCTTTGAGTGGTGGACATTCTTGATACACGTGGGAAACCGTTGAGTGTGAAAAACCCAGCAGCGTTGCAGTTATTGACACACTCAAACTGGTGTGCCTGGCATCTACTACCATACCCCGATCAAAGGCACTTGAAATATTTTGTCTTACCCAGTCACCCTCTGGCACACATACACAATCCGTGTCTCAAGGGTTAAAAATCCTCCTTTAACCTGTCTGCTCCCCTTCATCTACACTGACTTGAAATGTATTGAATAGGTGCAATCAATAAGGGATCGTAGTTTTCACCTGGATTCACCTGATCATTCTATTTCCTGGAAAGAGCAGGTGTTCCTAATGTTTTGTACACCTGAGTATATATCCGAACTATCATTCCCAGACTGGTGTTTGTGTGTGTGTGTGTGTGTGTGTGTGTGTGTGTGTGTGTGTGTGTGTGTTTGTTTGTCGTGCTACTTCTCTTTCAATTATGGCCCAATTACATCCAAACTTACTATGTATGATCATCATGACCACGATTAGTGTATAGCGGTTTTTTTTAGTTTTTAAAAAATCTTTGCCAGTAGTCTTGGGGTGGGAGGGGGGCAGAAGGTCGTAAATTCTCCATGTGTAAATGTGTATTGTGTAGCGCCGCTCCATGTGGGAGAAGGTATTGCAATTCCTCATCCTTTACAGTTCAGTATACATGTCCCCATGTTTTCCAGTACAGTGAGGTGTTGTCAATTACGCAGCAAGAGGTATTTGGGAAAGGTATATTGAATTACACATTTGAACTACATGCTATTCAAAGAAAACTTTCCCCACACAATCTTGAGAGGGACTTGGTGCGAGCAGGGGTGCTGAGAGAATGGTGTGGGGGGGGGGGGTGGGTGCAGGCGCAGTAAAGGGGGGTCCTACACTTCGTATTTCCCCGTGCCCCATTCTGGTTCTCTGCAGCTCTGGGTGTGAGCCAACTCTTTTGGCAGCAAATTTTTATTGTATCGATCTACACTTCTGAGATAAATGTGTACAAATTATACTTTGAAAATGTTTTATGTATGCTCAATATGAACTATCATCAAATGGTAGAAGTAGCCACAGCCTGCTAGACTCCCGAGCCAAAAATGGCCTCGTTGCTCCAAGCTTGACCACGCGACACAGCTCTACAATTCACATTGGCTGAGGAACCTCGGGAGTGCTCTCCGACCATGAATGTGTGCTGAACTCTGTTTGAGTGGTGTTATTTAGCGGAAAGCTGGAGCTACCCGGATGTCATTGAACGAACCCCGGCATATATTTGCGTTTTAAATTACACGCTGAAATACCCCGGCTAGTAATGCCATTCTTTCCCTCGGCATCCGCATAGGCTGTGGTGAGCGTCCATGGAGTTAACTGTGGTTGGAGCAGTGTGGAAGAAAAATAATTATATTCATGTACGCTAGCGGTCAAGAGTTTTAGAACACCCCCATTTTTCCAATTTTTACTGAAATTTAAGCAGTTTAATGTTTCAATGTACTCTGAAATTAAAGCATAGAACAAACAAACAACTGCAGATAAAAAAAGAAATCATGGAATTGTTTTGTTGAACAAAATTTAGTCTAAATTTTTGACTCATCAAAGTAGCCACCTTTTGCAAATACAACAGCCGAACATACTCGTGGCATTCTTTCTGCAATGGAAATCAAATATTGTTCGGAAAGTTCTTCCCAACACTGTTACAGAAGTTCCCACAAATGTGTTGCACTTGTAGGTTGCTTTGCTTTCAACCTTCTGTAAAGTTCATTCCAAACCAGCTCGATGGGGTTTAAGTCTGGAGACTGTGCTGGCCATTTCATGGTTTGAAGCCTACCGTCTTGTTCTTTTCTTTTGAGGTAGTTCTGACGTAGCCTGGAGGTATGTTTTGGGTCGTTATCTTGCTGTAGGATGAACCCCTGACCAACTAGGCGAAGCCCAGAGGGTATTGCATGGTGCTGCAAAATGCTGTGGTAGCCCTTTTGGCTCAGGGGTGTCACTCTGTGCAAGTCGCCGACTCTGGATCCAGCAAAAGAACCCCAGAGATCATCACGCTTCCTCCTCCATGTTTGACAGTTGGTGTCACACACTGAGGAACCATCCTTTCGCCTACTCGACGGCGTACAAAAACCCTGCGTGATGAACCGATGATTTCAAATTTTGATTCATCGGTACATAAGACCTTCTTCCAGTTTTCAGTAGTCTAGTGGCAGTGCTCCATGACCCAGGCAAGCCTCTTTTTCTTATTTTGCCATCTCAGTAATGGCTTTCTTACTGCCACTTGACATGCCAAACCTGCAGCTCTCAGTCTTTTCTTCACAGTTGAAACTGAGACTTCCTTACTTCGACCAGTGTTAAGCTGTGCTTGAAGCTGTTGTCTTGTGAGCCACCTATCGTGCAAGCTGTTGACTCTCAGAAACTTGTCTTCTGATTGTGTTGTGGCTTTGGGTCTGCCAGACCTCTTTCTGTCAGAGTTTCCTCCAGTTTCCAAGTGCCTTTTGATGGTGTAGGAAACTGTACTCACTGACACCTTTGCTTCTTTGCAATTTCTCTGAAGGAAAGACCTACACTTTTAAGGGATATAATGGTCTGTCTGTCTGTTTTCCTTTGTTAATTGTCTTTTTCTTGCCATTATGATAGCAATATACTACTTCCTGCAGTGCAATATTGTCCAAATAATGCTTCAGAGGATGTAGCAACACAGCCTATTCCAACACTGCTTTTATACAGACAGAGGGTTTGTAACTAATCAACAAAAGTTGGGACACCTGTAGGAATTATTTGCATCAACTTTCAAGGCTTAATTTACTTCCATTGCTGCAGAACAGCTGCAGTTGTTAACCCATTACTTGTTCCCTGAAAAGGGCATTTTTTAACAACTCTGAAATTTACATTATTTTTCAGTTTTTGGTAACCGAAACGTTTTTGTTTTTTAACCTCTGGCAGTTTACCACTTAGCTTTGTACCATTTCAGGTTATTCACTGGACTTGAACTGCTTAAATTTCAGTAAAAACTGGAAAAATTGGGGTGTTCTAAAAATTTTGAACGGTAGTGTATACTCAATTATAATTGTTGCTGGTACTTTATAAATATAATTTTTGTACTATCGTCAAATTGGCTGTCAGTAATGTTTCCCTTTTCCCAAGAGTCTTTTGACCTAAATATTGATAAAAGGAATATCTTACGATGAAAAAAGCTCTTGTTTTTTCTTTTCCACCACAATTTTGGTGCCTGAACAGGGACCACAAACTAAGATGTTTGATCTTACTTCAGATCGGATGCTGCATCTCTCAGCCAAACCAGTTACGTGTGTACTGCAAATTTTTATTGTATCGATCTACACTTCTGAGATAAATGTGCACAAATTATACTTTGAAAATGTTTTATGTATGCTCAATATGCGCTATCATCAAATGGTAGTAGTAGCCACAGCCTGCTCGACTCCCAAGCCAAAAATGGCGGATTTAAATTAATTTAAAACGCAAATATAAAATTAATTTAAAACGCAAATATATGCCAGGGTTCGTTCAATGACATCCGGGTAGCTCCAGCTTTCCGCTAACACGGGACCAACGCCTATCTCCATTGATAGCAGAGGTATACAAATGAGAACCATTAGTGGCAGGCCTAAAAATTAGGTGGCTGGAGGCCATTTAAGATTACAGGGTTCACCTTGGGCATTCAAATGTTTTTTTTTTATAGGGGTTAGAGACCTCTAAAGGAGAGTTGAAGCTCTGCCATGCTTACAGGGGTTGGAGACCTCTGATGGGGGGGGGGGGAGAGGTTAGACTCCCCCCCAGGAGAGGGTTGGAGGCCCTGCTCCCCAAGAGAGGGTTGAAGGCCCTGCTCGATAAAAAGTTCAAGTCGCTAAAAGGGAGAACGAATAGGTGTTATGAATATTTGTCGAGTTACGTCTTTGGATTTCTGTTTGTTCATTGTGCTTGCTGGAAGTTTGCTTGCTGTGAAACTGTTGCATTGTTATTGTGTGGAGGTGTTACAGATTTGTAAATCCTATAGTTTTGTATTAAAGAGTTACCTCTTTGGATGGATTTGTGAATCCTATGTGATTGGAAATGTTAAGTTTTGTGTTAAGGTCATAAGTTGGGTGTTCCAACCTGGAAGTCTTTGTATATATGCACACTGATTTGCATTGATCTGCACGTAGTACTAAGCGAGTGTTGAAATGGAGTGTGTGCGAGTCCAATATATTTCACTGGAATAAAACGTGCTCTGTTGTGTGTTGTGAACTGGGAAGCTTATGGGAATGAATAAGTACGGAAAGTGGAGATAAGGATTGGTCATCATCGTACACTGTGAAGACTGGATGAGGCGACGTGCACACGCCGATTCCAGAGGAAAAACAATGATGACAGTAGAGGATAAATGGAGCTTCTGAGGCATCCATGCAAATTAATGGGGAAAAGGGGGAAAACTCTGAATTAACCCAGAAAAACCCAAAACAGGAGACTCATTGCCCCCCCCCTACCCGCATACAAATGAATGGGGAAACCTTTCTGACTCGAGGCTCATTAGGTTAAAACAGGAGAATGATTTTCTCCCCCTCCCATACATGAGATTGAGATTATGTTAAATTAAATTTGACTGTCTCATGTTAAATTGAGACTGTCTCAAGGTCCATAAAAACCCAAATAGGAGAATGATTTTCCCCCCCCCCCCCCACCCCCGGACTCTCGGCCCATCAGGTAAAAAGAGGAGACCGATCTCTGCCCCATTGAACACATGTTAAACTGAGACTTACTGTTTCCTTTTATATTTTCATTCCACTCAAAGAGTGAATAGGGAAGTTTTTTTAAAGTGTTTTCAGTTCGTGCCGTGAAAATGAGGAAGTATTCTGTGAGAGACAAGGCCTCGTGGTTATATTTTAAATCGGAACACGAACAGGCTTTTAAACATAAGTTTTATCAAAATCATTTAAAGAATTTTCATTTTCGTGTTAAAATCAGTTAGACTGCCCGAGAACGTATCGCCCACGTCTTTCCCAAGCTGCCTCGCCTGAATCAAGTCATTTCCGATCTGGTACACACCCTGGGAAAACCATTGTTGGGAAATCTCCCATGACGTCATGACTCACGGTTTATATAAACCAACTTCTGTGCCAAGTGCGTTGCTTTCAGAATGGAGCATTCAGATTCTTACGACAACCTCACGGATCACTCGTTTTCACAAGATGACAGGTGAGATTTCACAACCCAATTTATTATTTATTATTTAAAACAGAATTAAATCACTGCACGACCAATAATTATTGTATGTCTTTTTTTCAACAGCTTGTTCCGAATCAGAACATCGTTCATTACAGATGTGGAGAATGAATTATCTGAATTACACGACGAATGGATAAAAATAAACGACTTTATTCAAGAGATTCAAATTTTCAGAAGAGAAATGAAAGAATTACTGTCATGTCCTCTAATCTTGAAAGACCTGACTTCAAGGTGAGAAACACACACGTGCATGTGTGTATTTGTGTGAGTGTGTGTTTGTCTCTGTCTTTCTCTTTGTCTCTGTCTATCTATGTATCTATCCATTTGTCTCTCTCTGTCTGTCTATCTGTCTCTGTGTTTGTCTCTGTCTATCTATCTGTATGTATACATGTCTCTCTGTCCATTTGTCTCTCTGTCTGTCTATCTGTCTCTCTATGGTTGTCTTGGGAGAACGTCTTGGGAGTTGTCTTCTCATGTCTTGGAGACATGAGAACGGACATAGGGGGGTCAAGTTCAAGGTCAAAGGTCACGGGGTCAAGGTCACCGGGTAACTTCAATTTCTCAATTTCATCCGATCGAGACGGGACCAATGCCATTCGACAGATAATCAGAATTAAACGACACAGTTGATTGAGGACATTCACTTCCGACTTCCGGTTTTCGAGTTATGACGTCATAAATTGGCTGAAACGTCAAATTTTCATGTTTGTTTGTCCTTTATAGACGGCCAAACCGTTAGATAGAATGAGATGAAACTTGGCATATGTGATCCTTGGGAACAGACATAAGGGGATCAAGGTCAAGGTCAAAGGTCACGGGTCAAGGTCATCGGATAACGTCAATTTCTCAATTTCATCCGATCGAGACGGGACCAACGCCATTCAACAGATAACTGTACCCGCTCATGGGCAGATACTTTGCTAGTATCATATATTTTTACAACTGAATATTTAATATTTTCAATCTTGATGAATTATAATTGCTTTCCTTATAATTATATGATTTTGAATTACAGGAAAAGAGTAAAGGAGGGGGGGGGGGAAGGTGCGCTCCCCCAACGACCCATCACCCCCTCATCCCACCCCCTCCCCTCCCTGTGTGTGTTGGGGGAAGGGTGGGGGTGGGATGAGGGGGGTGGTGGGTCAAAGGTGGGGGCGCACAGGGGGGATGAGGGGGTGGGTGGGGCTTGTATGGGCGGGGTTTCTGTGGGCGGGGTTTATGTGGGCGGGACTTGTGTGGATGAGGCTTCTGTGGGAAGGGTTTGTGTGGGTGGGGTTTATGTGGGCAGGGTTTGTGTGGGTGGGGCTTGTGTGGATGGGTGGATGTGTGGATGGAGCTTGTGTGGATGGAGCTTGTGTAGATGTGTGGGTGGAGTTTGTGTGGATGGGTGGAGCAATTTTTTAAATTAAATAAACATGTGTGTGGGGAACTAATTAACTAATCACTAATTATGTCAATATGATGAATGTGTTTTTTGTGGGTGGAGCTTGTGGGGGGGGGGGTTGTGTGGGTGGGGGTTGTGTGGGTGGAGCTTGTGTGGATGGGTGGAGCTTGTGTGGGCAGGGTTTGTGTGGGCAGAGTCAAAAAGGGGCGGAGTTGAAAAAGGGGCAGAGTCAAAAAAAAATTCAATTTATCTTTGTCTTTTGTCATTCCTGTGAATAAAATGAACCTAAAATCTCTTCCCCCTTTAAATCATATACCTTATAAGTCCAAGGAACTGTATCTATCACATTAACGATTTTAATAGGCTCATTTGTCCACCGCTTTGTACAACCTTTTTCAAAATGAGATTTCCACCTGTATATTCTTACTATATCACCAACTTTGAACTTAGGCTTTCTGACATTAATCTCTTTTTCATATTCTAATTTTGTAAATGTTTCTGATGGTTTGGTATTCGTTGAGGTGTGAATCGTATCATTATACTTATCTACAATATCCTGAATGAAAGATGACCATTGTTGAGAACCGAGTTGGGAGAATTGTTTTATAGTCTCTCTTTTAAAGTGTGATTGAAGTGCTCAATAACAACGGCTTTTCCTTCATTAAAGGTACTGTATAATGTAATGCTGTTATTTTTTAGAAAATTCATAAATGTTTTGTTGTAGAACTCTCTACCCTCATCAGTCTACAATTTATTAGGTTTTCTCTTACTTTTATTAAATATCTGTTGAAAGGCTAACAGAAGAGTATTACCTGTTTTGTTTTTTAAAGGGATAACCCACGCATATGTACTCCTCAAATCAATAACGGTTAAAGCATACTTGTACTCCTTAATATTATTGAGTTCAATCAAATCAGCGGACCAGATATAATCAACTTCCTTGGAATAAACCTTCCTTCTATGAAACTTTGTGAATATTGGTTTATGTAATTCATAAGAGACTTGTTCTTCAGTCTTAATGACATCATTAGAGCCTATAAGTTTTTTTGAATTTCCAAGCCCAAGTTTCAATTTAGTACTGATCATCTTCATGATGAACCTATCAACTTTTTCTCTCAAGGTTGGATTTTGTATCAGAGAAAAATGATACAACATTTCTCTTTCGGCTTCATGCTTTTCTTCCAAAGTTGTGGAATTCCCATAATCAATATCGTGCCTCATGCACACTTCATCAACCCTATTGATGGGTTTACTCCATGGTTTAGGATTGTCTGCCTCATCTAATCTTTTATCCAAGTTTGTGCCTGGACCACAGAAAGAATAACCTGGTAGATGTAATTCCCCTGGTATTCCAGTAGGTAAAAATTTACTTCCTGGCAAAAACTTTTGTATATCTCCTCCATGTTTGTGTTTGGAGATAAATTGACTCTTTTTTGAGCCACACACCAAACATCTACCTTTTTGTATAACCCTATTATTTTTACTTTTAAAATATGAGATATTTTTAGTATTAGTTTTCTTTTTACATTTGAGAAAATAACTCATTTATTTATGAGAAAAATTCCTACAGAGTGCGAAAACATTTTTACTTTCCAACATGCACATTTGTAACTTAATTTTTAAAACATAAAGAATCCTCAGAAATGTACTTACTCTCTCCTCCATTTATTTAAGAAGAAAAATGAAAAACTTTAATTAAAGGCAATCACACCAACATCATCAATAATATAATCTTTATCTCCACTTTCTCGTTTATATCTTCTCCCTGAAAACGATGTTAATAGTCTTAACGAAAATATTTCTAATAGACTTGCCAATTCTTTGTTTTCCTCCTCGGTGCGTTGAGATTTATTTATTTTCTGTAATACCCCCAATCTTTATTTAATCTCACTTGTTTCCATATTTTTATATTTATTTATTCTCTTTCCTCCCTCTCCTTCTCCTCCCTCTCCTTCTCCTCCCTCTCCTTCTCCTCCCTCTCCTTCTCCTCCCTCTCCTTCTCCTCCCTCTCTTCTCTCTGTTCTCTCTCTCTCCCCCTTCTCTCTCTTTCCTCGTTCACTCTCTTTCCTCCTTCTCTCTCTTTCCTCCTTCTCTCTCTTCTCTCTTTCCTCCTTTGTCTCAGTTTCTTCAACTCCTTCCTCCTCCCTTACTATCCTTGAATCACTTACACCCCATAGAATATCATACATATATTCATCAGGATATCTTGTTATTCCTGTATCCAAAATATTTTTTTTTACAACAGCAAACCAATAGAAATTCTTCTGCATTTCTAAAAGAGCCTTACGTTTTCTTAACTGTATAATTTTTTCATTATTTAACATTTTAATTAAATCCAAAGTTGTTGGTTCATTAACATCAGTAGAAAAACCAATTTCTTATTGAAAATACCTCATTCTTATGTTGCAGAACATATTTATTAAAATACTGAATACCCTTTTCTTGAAGGTATGCCTGGACACAGAAATGATAATTTTCTTGAAGCCTTCTTGCTGTCATTTATGTATTAGAAATATATGACAGATAAATATTATGACATGAAATACCTCCCCATCTTCCCATAGTTAAATCATTTTGGATTTTCTTGCTTTATTATAAATAATCCTGTTTGTGTTTTCATGACATAAACTGGGGCAAAACCATTATTAAATTTACCATTATTAAATTCTTTTATTTGTTGTTTACTAATCGTGCTTCCACAAAACTCATTCTCCATACCAAGTGGATAATATTCTTCCTTACGAGACTGATTTAATTGTTCCAGGTCTTCAAGGTCAATTTTAAATGACGAATTATAGCCAGTGGTTCCCAAACTTTTTTGTCCATGACCCAAAATTTGAAATCACATTTGCCTCGCAACCCAAATGATACTGGTACCTGGTGTACCTATGATAAAAATTGTCAGAGAAAATGTTTTTGACATGAAACCCCCCTCAAAAACAGATTTTGAGAGAGGGTTCAGGTTTGGGTCACGACCCTGGGTTTGGGAACCGCTGAATTATACCCTAAATCATTCATCTCATACCCCATTGTTCTATTCTCATACAAACAATATGCCCTTCTTTATAATTTTTTTTTTGTATTGGAAGTGTGAATGCTGTATGACCTGGAGATAAAATCAACACTTCTGTATCTTTGGAATACACAGCTGTTTTATTTAAGGATATATATTGTGATAAATCACTTAATCTCACCAAGTCATTCGCGTCAGTCAGGCTTGGATAATTTATTAATTTATAAGCATTTTTCATATTAATATTTTTTGTTATAATATATTTCTGTCATTCAGCCTGTGCCTTTGTGTAATAATTTGATAAATCAATATCTTGTTCTTGAGATACACCAAAGATCGAACCATCTTCACCAACATGTCATTTATATTAGATTAAAAATAGTCATTAAAATTTTTATTTTTGTTGAGTTGAAATAAGACATAGAGACATAATTGACCACAACACTTGGTATTTCATTCTTGGACTTGAAATGTTTGATAAACACCATTCTATAAGAATTTTATTACCTCAACAGGTGGTGGAAGATCAAAACTATCAAAATAATAATTATCTTGACTATTAAAAATACAAACCCAATGAAAACCGTTCCCATTATTATCTTCCAAGTTCATAATAATATTATTTGTATGTTTAGACATGTTTGTTAATTCATCTCTCATATACAATAACCACATGATGAATTTTTAATTTCTTACAATATTTGACAAGTTCTAAATTTGATGTATTCTTTCCAAATTCTTTAAACCACTCATCAATGCTCATTTATTTATTAGCAAGACATAACCCCTTTTAGTTAATTCTACATCTGCTTGTGTGATAGAAGAAAGTATATCTCCAACTAACAATCTCACTTTTACAGGCAGACTTTCAAGTTTTTCAGCAAAATCTACAATTACATCACTTCCACTAATTTATTTCTCCAACTCTTTGTTATCTTTCCAATTATTTTTGAGCCCAGAGTTGAACCTTCCTTTCGTTGGAAGCTTTCACCGCTGCTGAAATACCACCCGTCACTGCTCCAGCCGCACTTAAACCAGCAAATAAAGGGATTAGAAAAATGGAGAATTCCTCCACTCGTCTCTCTTATTGATTATTTCTTCAACATTGGTTTTGACATCTTAATTTTAAGTGAGCCAGTATCGTTCAAGATTTTCACCTGTTCTCTTGTGAGCAAAACATCAATTCTTACTGCTCCTTTTCTCTGAATTGTATTAACGTTAATTTTACAAGGCTTTTGATTTTGAACACAAGATGATAGTTTATGAAGATCGATTTCATTAACATATACCCCAGTTGGTACTTTACCACTCATTTATTTAACCAAAAAATTATGTGAGACGAAGCATTACACCATTATCTGTATTAATCTGTAATTCTGTTTCTTCCAAAAGCAAACAATATGTACAACTTCTTCATTCTCTCTTCTTTCAATGTATGGGGAAGTATCCACTTGATTCGACTTTATAGTTTCCTTTTGAGCACTCGGGTCAAACGCAGAGATTGTATACAAACTTTTAAATGCTGTCATATCCAAAATAGGTTCTTTATTTCCGTTGCTTTCACACACATTTTGGTAAGACTAAAATGCTTCAGCATAATCATTTTTTCCCAATTAATTTTCAATCTATCTCGTGGATAAAATGTTCCATCTTGAGAAACACGAAGTTGTTTCACCTTAGCATTATCACTCAATGCATTACTCTTATCAGTAGCAGTATCACCATCTGGTTTTTAAAAAAGATCCACAGATACCATGGCTTTCCTTCCAGAACACCCAAATTCCACGTGTAATTGGTTTGGTTCAGTTTAACATGTTGACGTCTTCTTTTAAGGTATGATACATTGAGTGGTTTCCTTGAGTTGAGTCTTTTATTCAACATCTCTTCTGTTTTAAGATGAGGAGTATATTCACTAATATACCAACTCATTTCATCAATTACAAATTTATTCTGAGCAGCAAAAGCATTACAAACACCAAAAAGTAATCTATTTTCATTATCATTCCTTTGTAGTTGAAATGTAATTTTAAGACCATACAGAACTTTATCATGATCACAAAATCCAAATATACCTTTAAGAGGAACTGCCACAGTAAAACTATTACCTGCTTTTGTATCATCATTATACATTCTTTTCCTTTGACTATATCCAGGGTCTGTGTTTGTTCCTGTTGGCATATCAGGAATAAAACTTTTGACAGCCCCCTTCCCCATTCTAACACTAAATGAATATAGTGTAAATTTCATCATTTCAGATGCAGCAGAGACATAATCAACCACTTCAACTTCTTGTGTTCCAATGTACAAACGAACACTATGAAACATTTTCCAGAAGAAATCATTTACGAGTGTAGCGTTTGTGTTAGTCGCAGCTGAAGTGAATGTAAATTTACACAACAAGAAACTTTTGGATAGATTCAAATAAGTTTGTTGATTATTTATTTCAAAACTTTTTTTTTACCATTTGTATTCCAGTCTGTTCCAGTTATTGCATTTACCTTGAAGTAATCTTCTTTTTTCGTGGAGTTTGAGATGACAATGGTATCATCCAAATCATAGATACTATCAATTACTTCCATATTGTATTTATTTAAGAAAAAAAAAGATGTTAAAACTTTTGAAACACTGACCAAAGTATTTGAATTATTTTCTGTTGTTCTTGAAGAGACAACTAAGTTTTGCCTTTCTTAATTTCTTTTATTGCTTGTAATTTATGAGATTCCTTTTGGACATCTTTTATACTCTTCATAGCACCCGATAATTTCCCACAGCAGAAGCAGTTGAACCAATCAGGTCTTTATGTTTAAGAATAGTTGAACCTATACACATTAGAGTTTCAATTATCCCATCTTCTCTAAATTGATGTCCGACACCCCGTTGTCTCAGGTTTATAGTATCCTCTACCAAGATACATACCTTCACCCTTGTAGTATGGGGAAAGGAACATCTCATCTGCTGTAATTATTTTATCTTTTCACAACTCGTGTTTCCTCTCAATAACAATCGTATTTATTTATTGGAAAACTTCACGTTGGTTAATTCTGATGGATATAATTTCTCCATTAAAACAAATCATGTGATTATCTTGGTCGGTTATCCTAAAATTTACTCTGTGTATGGTTTTTCCTGACACAGGTAGATAAACCAGATTTTTGGGTTCCATATTGAATTTATAATCAATTGGGGTTGAGTATGCACTGAATGAAAATATTGTATTTGTTCTTATTCCATCATTGTAAGCACCATCAATCAAATCACAGTGAATTAATACCAAATTTATTCCTGAGGATATTTGAATGACATTATCACTGTAAAACGTCCCATTAGTCTCAATCTTTTTTGAGGAGAAACCCAATTACTCTCTAAATGAATTATCAATTGTGAAATCAACCTTGTAATTATTTTAAAGTTTAACCATTGATTTTGCAGTACGTTTTTGAATATCTATGAATTGTATATATATATATATATATATATATATATATATATATATATATATATATATATATATGTATATATATATATGTATATATATATATATATATGTATATATATATATTTATATATATATATATATATATATATATATATATATATATATATATATATATATATATATATATATATATATATATATATATATATATATTTTTTTATATATATATATATATTAATATATATATATATATATATATATATACATATATATATACATATATATATATATGTATATATATATATATATATATGTATATTTATATATATATATATGTATGTATATATATATATGTATGTATATATATATATGTATGTATATATATATATACATACATATATATATATACATATATATATATACATATATATATATATATATATATATATATATATATATATATATATATATATATATATATATATATATATATATATATATATATACCGTATTTTCACGACTATAAGGCGCATATAAACGTCTTAGATTTTTGTCAAAATGTGCGACGCGCCCTATAGTGCAGTGCGCCCTTTGTGTGTATAAAAGAACAGGTATGTGCGGTATGCAGAACATTGCTGTTTTAACAACCCCGAAAATGGCAAAGAGACACGCTTATGAAGCTCAGTTTAAACTGAAGGCGATCAGCTATGCGGAGGAACATGGAAATCGAGCCGCGGCGAGGAATTTCCAGATCAACGAGTCGATGGTTCGAAAGTGGAGGAAGCTGGAAAACGAGCTGCGACAGGTGAAGAAGACGCAGCTGAGTTTCCGTGGAAACAAGGCGAGGTGGCCAGAGTTGGAGGAAAGACTTGAGCAGTGGATCGTTGAGCAAAGAGCAAGTGGGAGGAGCGTTTCGACGGTCACGATCCGACTGAAGGCAGTATCGATAGCGGAGGAAATGAAAATCGAACATTTCCACGGAGGTCCGTCTTGGTGCTTTCGCTTCATGAAACGGTGCCATTTTTCCATCCGGACCAGGACTACGATAGCGCAGCAACGTCCGGCGGATTATCAAGAAATGATGGAAAACTTCCGCTCCTACTGCAGCAAGCACATCTGCGACAAACGGATCCAGCCGAGCCATCGGCGTGAACCGGCCGTTCAAAGTGAGGCTGCGAGCGGCGTGGGAGCGGTGGATGACCGAAGGAGAGCACAGCTTCACAAAGGGTGGAAGGCAGTGCCGGGCGAGTTACGCCACAGTTTGCCACTGGATTGTTGATGCCTGGGCTAACGTGTCTGCTGGCACTGTTGTCCGAGCTTTCGCTAAAGCCGGCATCATTTCGGAGGAGCCGCACGGTGCAGAAAGTGACTCTGACGGCGAGGAAGGTGGACCTGCTAGGTTGGGTTTAGCGCAGTTCGATTCCGAAACAGAGGATGAGGATTTCGATGGATTTGATTAAAGACTATTACCGGTATTTGATTGTTTTAGTATTTTTGTAACTAATACTTTAATAAAGCACAACCAAACTCAATTTTGCTCCCGATCTATTTTTAAATACGCACACTTGTGTGCTTGTGTGAGTGTGTTGTTGTACGGCGGACGTACGTAGTAGAGGATATTCATATAAAACCCGCGCCCTATCGTGAGGAGCGCCTTTTGGTCGTGAAAATACGGTATATATATATATATATATATATATATATATATATATGGGCGTATTATGTGATACCGGTCATCCGTTCGTCCGTCTGTCTGTCTGTCTGTCTGTCTGTCCGTCCGTCCGTCCATTCCTGTCCGCACTCTAACTCCCAAAGTTTTCAACTTTCACGTTTCGTATTTGGTACCTTGGTACAGACTGTGGAGACGGCGTGTCGCGACATACGTTCGTCTAATGTGGTTGCCATGGCAACCAGGATGCTGTTTTCCATGCAGTAGCACAATTTTGTATATTCCTTCTTGTTCGGGCGTATATTGTGCTCACTTGAGCTCTTGTTACTACATAATGTAGAACAATTATCTCTCCAAAAATAGTTTATATCTATTGAATTTAACTTGAATAAAATAAAAGTATTAGCATTGTTTCTTATGGAACGACGCGGGAGTTGAAAGTATGATTTATTGAGAAATACAATTGCAAGAAGAATTTCTCCCTCTTGTGTAGTAGCTGTCCATTACCATTTGGTTTCTCTCATTAACACAATCGTCAAAGATAATGAGGTTCTTTTTTGATTTATCCAAATCTTGGGGAGAAGGTATATCATCAGTATTATCACTAAGAATACAAGTTATCGGTTTTGATTTCTTTTTATATCTCTGTGTATCACAAAATGGTTGTATTATATCTTCAATGTTGTAATCATTTCGTTTGTTTTGAAGTTAAAACTAGCATCCGTTGAAGACAAAGTCTTCAATATCCCCCGCCATAGTAAATGAGGACAAGTTGCAAAAGGTACCAGTTCAATTTATTCTTGATGTGTGTACCAAATTTCATAAATAAATAGTAAGTTAATAGTTTTGCAACTATGCTCTGGAAACGAAGGTTAACCTCAATTATTTCTTAATACCCAACTTGTTTCCATGGAAAGTGACAGAAAATTTTTTGGGGGAAATCTCTTAATATCAAAAGGTACTAGTTCACCACTTGCTTCATATGTGTACCAAATTTCGTAAATATATCTTGAGGGGATTTGTAGTTAAGCTCCAGAAACGAAATGTGACGGACGTACGGACGGCCGTACAGAACCCATTAATTTGGCGGGGGATAATAAACCTATTATATCTTCTTTTTGAAGACCAGCATTAAAACCTTGTGAGAGTAGTTGATACTCTGGTTGAAAACTCGACTTTGTGAAAATTATTAAATTATCATAATCGAAAAATATGGGAGTCAGGAGCATCTTCAAAAGTAAGCAGGTTTTTCCACATCCACTTCAACCAACTATGAGACATCTTAATGAATTTGGAAGATTTTTATGGTTGTTAAATTTTATCTTATTTTCCCAAATGGGTAAAAAATCATTCATTTTTCTATTTGGAAAACAGGTTATTTAATTTATTATTGGCTTTTTTCAAAACTCTATATTTTATCCTCAGTTCGGGTTTAATTTCAAGATAATCCATTATTTTATTTATACAATATCTTGTGTTGATATATCCCTGAAAATGACAATCGTGAATAATATATAACAACAATCCTTTGAACATTTCTCTTATACGTTCAGTTTCTTCCATTGTAAGGAAAGGTGTGTTATCACCCTCATACTTTACATTCATTTCTCTCATCAATCTTGTAAAGTAATTCATTTTTGGTGTAAATCTAAAAGAATTATTTTCCTTTTTATATTTTTTATTATCATTAATTAGAAGATAATCACAGAATATACATTGTTTATAGGCTTTTGACTCTGTGTTTAATCCCTCTCTATCACACGCAGGACAATTCTCAAATTTGTCATATGGAGAATCAGGGAATTCAAGAGGCTCAAAATCTAGCATATTTTAAAGTAAAACTTAAACTAAAATTCATCTTCAGTACTTTCACAATCATCTATAAAACTACTTTCGTAACTATCGTTTGAACACAAACTCTCAGTATCATAACTGTCGTTTGAACACAAACTCTCGATATCATAACTGTCATCACTCTCATAATCTTCAAAATCATCAGTTGAATAATGACATATTTAATTAGGAGAAAAAAAAAATACCATCGATATCTATATACTTTTTTTCATTAACAGATTCAACTCGTACATTTTTTATATTAAAGGTAATTTTAAAATGATCCTTAACTACTACTGAACGATTTTCTCCTTAATATTGCAGATGGTCTTATCTTTTCTTTCTAAAGTTTCATCCGTAAGTTTTTTTATTTTTTGATACTTTTTCTTGTTTCATTGCTTTTTATAGTTTTGAATATATTACCAGAAGGAGAGGAGAAACTTTTGTTTTTTTTATTGTTTTTATCCAATAGTTATTATATTTATCTTTATTCAATTTTACATCCTTGGCATATTTCTCAGTATCTTTTACAAATGAAGAGATTGATTGAAACTTGTCTTTTGTGTCTTGAAACATTGTATTTATTAAGTGAAAAAAGTTGGAGGATAAAATGGTTTTAAGCACAGGTTCACCTATAAATTAAACGAAATTTTCATCAAGAACATTTTATTTTAAGTAAAGTTTTATTATATAAATATGGTGAATACAACGTACTGTAATGTTTGTAATCACGAATATAAATGTTATAAAAAACACCTTCAAACCAACAAACACACATTCAGTCTTTTCAGACAAATATCTCCACTTGACCAAGAAACAAAACATTGTGATAGATGTGATAATGATATTCATAAAGAAAATTATAATAAACACCTTCAATCACGCAAACCCAAGAACAATGCAAAAAGGGAAGCTAAATTCTCCATTGAAAACACTGATGGGGCATTTAAAAGGCATATAAACATAAGATCGTTTCGTTTTGAAGACCCTGGACCATCTTCAATAATGGAAGCTGTTGATATGGTGAGACAAAGTCTTGAAACTACAATTAAAAACACATAAAGTGAAATGAAAACTTTTAAGTTTTATATGGGAGTAAAAATGAATATGGTAAGACAAGACAATGAAACTACTCCCGAGATGAGAACAAACCCTCACTTTATCTCATCATTTCAAGATGAGCCTGGTGTTGGCTCAGTGGTTCGGGTGGCGGCTTGGGATCCGAGGGTCCTGAATTCAAGCCCCGTTGGCCACTGAATTAATACACCAGGGGGTTGACTCAGCCCGTCATCCTTCCGAGGTCGGCGAAATGAGTACCAGTTCCAGTGTGTGTACTGGTAGAGGAGCACTGCATCAGCGACACAGTCGCGCTTCAAGAAATGATAACTACCCCAGCAGCTAAGCTGCCATATGACCACCATTTCAAGATTTTGTAAGATGTGATGTTTACAGTGAACTCCAGAGACAAGAACAAGATGTTGATAACACTCCAGTAGGTAGTGGATTTACGATTACAACAAGCTTAAATGAGCTAAGGTCCTCGTCCTCTTAATGATGACGTCATAAAAACGAATATGACGTCACTGTGATGTATCATGTTTGTGATAAATCATCTGTGCTAATGCCCAGATTGATGCCCGCAAACAAATTCAAACAGCTAATTCAAATAATAGTATAGGCGAATTTCATTAGTGGCGATATTATGACGTAAACTTTTTTTCTAGGAAGAATTTCCAAAATCGGAGATGGTTACTGCTTGTGCGTGGGCTTTCTGCATATACATGGTAAGTTTCACGAAGATCTGATGAAATATGTAGGCTGTGAAACAAAAAAGTCCACAAGAAGAAGATGAAGAACATGAGTAAGACTTAGAGATCCTCCACGAGGATCTAAAAATAATCTTTTTAGATATACACATCTTAAAATCAGATCCTCTTCAAGCTTCTTCTTATATTGATTTACCAAAAGAGATAAAACTTAAGAAAGGTCAAGTCAGGTATGGGAGCATGTGCCAGAACAGCGCGTCGCTGCGTCCACTTTCCACCGGTACTCCAGGGGCCTCCGTCTGGCCACCCCCAGGCAGATTCCAGGCCCATCCCCATCTCCTTAAGATGCCGGTCAAACCTGCTGCAACCACGAGGCACGTGGTCAGCCCATTGACCTCCTCCACTCACGAGACTCCCTCGCTGAGAGAATCTGGTGAGTTCCAAGACATCCACCGGAAACATCAAGGATGGTGGTCTTCAAGGCACTCCACAACTCTTCAGGACCCCCCAAAGCACCCAGATCCCCCAAATGTCCACTCAGCCTGTTTGCAAACTCCTCAGCTACCCTCTCATCCTTGAGCTTGCCAACATACAGCCTAGGCTGGGATGGTACCATTCTCCCGGATTTTAGGTGCAGCTTTAGAGTTGCTACAACAAGCCGGTGGTCAGTATTGAGGAACTGAGCACTCCGGTAGACCCTGCAGTTCTGGATCATCCTCCAGCGAACATCAACAAGGACATGGTCAATCTCCTTTGCCACACCGCCAGCATTGGAATACCAAGTCCAGCGATGAGCTTGTGGGCGCTGAAACCATGAACCAGCCTTTCAAACCATTCAAATGCTTGAGCTCAGATGATAACAGAGACAGGTGATCATCCTCTCTTAGGGATAGGACATTCCAGGCACCCACCCGAAGGGACCGCCTCAGGTTAATCCAAGGAGACCGCCGTCTGGTGGACGACACCTCAGCACCACTCTGACCCGGGAATGTTACCCCGTGGGTTCCCTCCTATCATCAAAGTTTGGGGTTCCCGAAGACTTTGCCCCAATCCCTTCATCCGGTGAGCTGCCCTACGAAGCGAAGCTGCACAGGAGGTACTCCCACGGAGTGGGTTTTCAGATTTTTTTTGCGTTTTTGTGTTTTGTGGAATGAAGGGTTTTACGGTGGCCTGAGTGCAAATCCTGCCACGAACCTCCTAATAAAAAGTAACCCAACTGCAGGAGGATGTTCACAGACACAGTTGGGTACTAGATATGGATGGCCGTTGGCTCACAAGGAGCTCCTCCGCCCTTTGACAGGTTTTGTTTTTAATCCTGCTGGGTGTCCATATCCAAACACCCTCCTCACCAAAAAACTTGGTGGGGGAGACGGTTTAGTCACCAACAACCCAACCATGGAACAGGTTAGTACAGGTTTACATGGTACCTGTAGCAGGTCACAGATCTGACCTGACCTGACTGTAAGAAAGCAGTTGTTAATATTCAAAACGAAGAAAATAAATGTTTTCTATGGTCTGTTCTTGCTCACTTACATCCTCCACAATGGAATCCTGAAAGGGTTGAACATTATAAGAAATACAAGAATACATTAAATGTTAAAGATTTAACGTTTCCAATGTCATTGAGAGATATTCCTAAATTTGAGAAAATGAATAATCTATCTGTTAATGTATATGGATTAACAGATACAAACAAATTTCAGATATAAAAATTTCAAACAACTATAAAAATGATGAAACACCCATTGACCTTCTCCACTTTACTTTAAAGGAAAAACCACATTATGCTTTCATCAAACATTTCTCAAGATTAACCAAATCACAACTATATAAGAGAAAATGTAAAACGTATCCTTGTAAGAGATGTCTCAACTCCTTTCACACAAAAGAACGATTAAATCAACATTCGAAATATTGTCGTAATCATAAATCAACCGTAATCAAATTACCAAAAGCAGGTTCAAACATATCATTCAAAGATTTTAACAAATCTATAAAACATCCGTTTGTGATATATGCTGATTTTGAAAGTCTCCTTGAAAAGATAGATACTGTTTCTCCAAATCCAAATAAATCATACACAAATAAATATCAAAAACATACTCCTTGTGGTTTCTGTTATTATATCAAATCAGCTGTTGGTGATGAATACAACAAGTTAGAACTTTATAGAGGAGAAGATGCCTCAGAGGAGTTTGTAAGATGATTACAAAAAGACTGTACAAGACCAAGAGAAATTATGGTGAAAACCTATAAACCAATGTCATGAACAAAGGGAGACAAAAAGGAATTTAGAAAGAACAGTATCAGTCATATTTGTAAGGAGAAAATTGAGGGAGACATCAAGGTTCGGGATCACTGTCATCTTACTGGTAAATATACAAGTCCAGCTCATGCCTGTTGTAATCTTAATTGCAAGCCTCCAAATTTTATTCCTGTCTTTCTTCACAACAACGCTCACTATAACACACATCTATTTATAAATGAACTTTCAAAGACATCTGGAGATATTTGTGCCATTCCTAACACAGATCAAAAATACATCTCATTCACAAAAACAATTCATACATCCCCCTTAACCCATATCAGATTTCTTGACACATACAAGTTTATGTCAAGTGCATTATTTAACTTAGTATCAAATATTAAAAACTTCCCGAATCTTAAATCAAATTTCTCAAATCAAGAAGAGATTGATCTCTTATCACAAAAGGGAATATATCCGTATGACTCTGTGGATTCATTTGAGAAGTTTAAAGAAACACAACTTCCTTCAAGGGAAAGTTTCCATGAAAAGTTAAATAAAACTCATATTTCCGATAGAGATTATACACAAGCTAAAAAGGTCTGGGAGAAGTTTAATATCAAGAATCTTGGATAATATCATGATTTGTATCTTAAAACTTATGTATTGTTTTTGGTTGATGTGTTTCAAACTTTTAGAACAGTCAGTCCTTAAAAAAATTATTGTGGATTAGATAGACCCCATTCACTATTACACAGCCCCGGGCTCCTCTTTGAGTTCTATGTTAAAAATGACAAAACAAAATTTGGAATTAATCAGTGATATCGATATGCTTTTAATGATAGAGAAGGTTAAAAGAGGAGGAATATCTCAAGTATGTTCCAAGAGATATGCTAAAGCAAATAACAAATATCTTCCTGATTATAATAAGAATGAGGACAACTCTTACCTGATGTATTATGATGCTAACAATTTGTATGGGTGGGCTATGTCTCAATCTTTACCTTATGGAAAACTTAAATGGGTTAAAGAAAAACATTATGAAAAAGTTTTACTTGACATTGTTATCTCCTCTCAAAAAGAATTGGATGAAGCTGAAGTTGGATATTATTTTGAGGTTGATTTAAAATATCCAGAAGAACTTCATAACAAACATAAAGACCTACCTTATGCCACTGATAAAGAAAGTCCAAGAAAAGAAAGGTTAAGTGATTACCAACAGTCATTTAATATAAAAGGTAAATCTCCAGAAAAACTACTTACAACATTAAATGATAAAGAAAGTTATGTTTTACATCAAAGGAACTTGAGACAATATTTATCTGCTGGGTTGAGAGTGAGAAAAATTCATGGAATTTTGAAATTTAAACAGTCATTCGTTAAATAAATATATTGATTTTAATACAAAAAGGAGAACAGAAGCAAAAACAGATTTTGAGAAGGACTTTTATAAATCAATGAATAATGCTGTATTTGGAAAGACTATGGGAAATGTTAGGAATCGACAAAACATAAGACTTTCTCCATCTTGGAAACAGGCTTCAAAGTTAATTAATAGACCAAGTTTTGAACGAGCGGAGGTGTTTTCAGAGAACTTTTGTGCTATTCATTTGAAAAAAGAGAGTATTGAAATGGATAAACTTATTTATATAGGAACATCAATTCTTGACTAGTCAAAGTCGTTAATGTATGACTATTACTATAATAATTTAAAATTAAAGTATAAGGATAATGTGTCTGTTATATATGGATAGAGATAGTTTTATATTAGAAATTAAGATGTGATGTATATGAGGATATGATTGAAAATATTGATATTTATGATACAAGTAATTTATAAGTCTGATCTTGTTGTTTTCATTAAAGAATAAAAAGGTTATTGGTAAGTATAAGGATGAGTTGGGTGGAAAGGTCATGAGTGAATTTGTGGGTTTGAGATCAAAGTCTTATGCTTTTACGTATATTGATAATAATAACATTGAAAGGTGTGATAAGAAGCTAAAGGGAATAAAGAAAAATATAATCAAGTAAACAATAAACTTTAAACATTATTACAACTGTTTAACCTTAAAGAAGGAAGAGTACAGAAGAATGAATACAATAAGAAGTTATAAACATCAACAACTCCGACGACGACAATGGTTCACTAGCGGTATTTGACGATGTAGATTGTTTCAGAAGTCAAGGATGAGACAATGTGATAATTTTTGACCAAGTTATAAAAATGATCAACATGATGTGGTACGAATGACAGGTTATTAGCTGCAAAATGTCGAAAACCTGGTTTCATTCAACAACTTTCAAAATTTGACCTTTGCATAACCTTTAAAGGTCACAAAACAATGTTGTGGACATTAAAATAAGGAAACAGGATACGTGCTATAGCTTATTGGAGTTAGTTCATCGAAGAAGGTCGAAAACCCGGTTCGATTCCCACAACTTTGAAAATTTGACCTTTGTGAACTTTAAAGGTCAAAGGTCAAGGATTATGACCTTTGGTGCAAAACTTCCTCTGGAACATTCCAGGAACATAACGTCATATAGGCAATATGGAATTTCGCACTCCTCGGATTATCCATACTTTGATGAAATCAGCGTAAAAACAAACTTGAAGGGGGCGCCACGGGCAAGGTGTTCGAGATAGAGCAAAATGGTTTCCAGACTTTAGGTGGGGAATGACCTCAAGATTATGCATAAAAAATATTGTCATCCTCGTTGTCAAAGTTTGGGCGGTCGTATGATTTTTATGTCAAAATTCGCGATTTTCTAAGTTCGTGACCTTGTGACCTTGACCTTGGGACGAAAATGAAAAATCGAGCTCCGTGGGGCTATGCAGGTGCCATTGGGCCAAACAAATACCGAAACCCTGCCAGATTCGACAAACCCCCTCGGAGAGGATGTAAATTGAAATCGGCTACCCCCTAAAAACACGTTTTTTGGGCATGGCTCCGCCCATAATGGGCGCACCATGCCCATTCTCAGGAAAACACAACTAGATCATGATATAAACCTCCCACCAAAATTTTATGAGGATCGGATCAAAACCCACGGAGCTATGCTCGGGACAGACAGATAGACACACACCAATAACGATTATAGTGGTCGTGAACCAATTATATACAGAAGAGATAAATAAGAAAGCATGAGGAGCTTTTAATGATAAAATATATATTTTAGAGAGTGGAATCAAGAGTATCCCTTATGGTTATAAGTATAAGTGTTCAGGGGCGTCTTTTTACTGATTTATAAATGATATAACCAAGCAATAACCAAACCAAAGAGTGGAGATGTAATCAGCCTCGGTATTTAAATGGAAACATAACGAATGTGAGAAATATTAAATAAGTGTTATTGAAGAAATAACTGGGGTAAAAGTAAATAAAACAAATAAGCGAATAAATTTAATTACAAATAAGCTGTTATTCTCCTATTTGGGTTTTTTTGACCTTGAGACTGTCTCAATTTAACATGAGCTTGTATGGGAGGGGGAGAAAATCATTCTCCTGTTTTAACCTAATGAGCCTTGAGTCAGAAGGGTTTCCCCATTCATTTGCTTGGGGGGGGGGGGGGAGGAATGAGTCTCCTGTTTTGGGGTTTTTCGGGGTTAATTCAGAGAGTTTCCCCCTTTTCCCCATTGATGTGCATGGATGCCTCAGAAGCCCCATGTATCCTCTACTGACGACAGACTCCCCACACGCTGTTGCATCTTTGGCATAGACACAAACAACTGGGTATATGTCAGCTTGGGTTGAAAGACAGAGCCCTGGCATTGTGGTGCGGTTTCTTTGGAGTGCAGGGCGAATTCCGTTGAGAGTGCTTTAAGACCAAATAGAGAGGTGGTGTGTGTGTCAATTTAATCTTGGTGAGTCTCTGAATTAGAAGCGATTGTGAGTTCAACAAGTAACTGAAGATGTCATACACGAATAGAAATGATATTGCAACAACTAAAGAATTAATCAATTCAATGTAAAACTTCAGGCAGAGAGTTAAAGCAGCCTGTGTTTGAACTTTACTCTTTGTGGTTTGGTGGCTGGCTCATGACTTAGAGCAGAGGGATGTTTGTTGTGTGCATTGTTGATCCCTTCTGTCTGCAGTTTAAGCATGAATACACATCATGTTCATTACTTAAAATGATCCCTCAGATATGTGCACACGTGTTTCGGTGCAGTTTTGAATATTCCTACAACCGGGTAGGCAATTTTAGTGTGTCTTGAGTCATCAATCACATTCTGCCTTGAGAACAGCTAGATGATGCACGAATGGAATATTGTGTGTTCCATGTGAGAATTCCCTCCCTCATGCTGTGGTTAGACCGTGAGAGTCAATTGGATTAAAGCTCGAGTTTTCTCACTATTTAATAACCTTGTATGCTATTTTGGCTATGAACAATGCATACATCATAAACGGATGACCTCTGAAGAGTACCATTTGAATACCTGTTATCGAAGAATAATAATATAATGCAACAGGTTAAGTCAAGAGACCACTGTGGCTTGTGGCCTCTTTGGCTTGGCAACTTTGATAATGCAAAGGTCGCTTGGGCCAATACTAAACTGGAATTTCTGTGCTTTGTAGACAGGAAAGGACATCAATGTGATTTGGATAAACGCTGAAGCATGTGTTGAAGCTTTATTTAAGAGCCGGTATCTTGGATAAATTCGAAATGACAATTGTGAATGTAAAGGCCCGGTCACACCTTGACGTTTTAGCCAACGTATGCCGATTTTTGAATTTTTTTTTCTAAAACGCTGGCACACGTCGAATACGTCATGGGTAAGTTTTGATAACATTGAGAGCACGCTGAAAAACACTGC
This sequence comes from Eptatretus burgeri, assembly GCF_056783735.1. Taxonomy (NCBI): domain Eukaryota; kingdom Metazoa; phylum Chordata; class Myxini; order Myxiniformes; family Myxinidae; genus Eptatretus; species Eptatretus burgeri. The sequence continues at coordinate 69,383,256 of NC_140976.1, read as the reverse complement.
CATACGTCATTGTACGCTGGCTTTAAACGTTGTACTTTTTTGTTGTCCTCAAATTTTTTCATGCTTGAAATTTCACGACGTATGCTGGCGTATGACTCACACGTTCCGCTACGCTGGCCACAAGTTGTATGCACGGTCTGCGATCGTTGACAGACGTCAACACATGCTACTTGTAAGTTAATCATAAGTTGAGACACGCCGAGGTAATGTTTAGCGTACCCGAAACTTATTTCTAACTTATGATTAACGTGTTGTTGGCACGTTACGCGATCGTTGCCACACATCGACAGACGTTACTTTTAAGTTACTCATAGGCTGAAAGACGTCGGTATAATGGATCGTCCTTGCGTCAGCGTCCACGGCCACGGCCAGGACACTTATTTGCAGCATTCTTCAAACTTTTCTTCGGCATGACGAGGATGTTCACACTTCGATGTCTAGCTTGTCTATGATTCTAATTGTCCATTGGCAGCGTCTATTTAAAATAGTCGAGTTTGAGCGTTTTAACACGTTCAGAAGAAACGCTTCAAATTTCAAAACCCCAGCGTCAAAAAACAAAGGCGAGTGACAGCAATTTAAATCGTTCATTGTAAACAATGAAAATAGCTGAGTGGTACCGTTTAAAAGTCGTTGAGTATAAAAAAAATCCAATTGTTGAGCGCAAGCGTCTACATTCAATAGTGGAGATGCAGCCATTTAAATCGTTGAGTGGCAGCCTATGAATAGCAAACCCTACGTCACCGGCAAAGATAAACTGCCGCACGATATGGATAAGTTAGGCTATTGTTGGGCATAGTTTGTGAACGCCGGCTACATGATAATTATTCGTTGGTATATCGTATCTATAAGTAATCGAAGCACTCTATGCACATTATTAGTTCATTGTGCATTTGTCCAACCCGTTATGAATAGACCTAAATCGTAAAAACAAGCTATAGCTCATTGTTGAAAAAGCCCCCAAAAAATTAGCCGCGAAGAACTTCGAACAATGGTGAAAAGATGTCTCCTACCCGTGGACACGCGGATGCAAGGACGATCCATCATAACCCACACCCTCCCCCTCACACTCACCTACTACTGCCAACATGAACAAACTACTACTAATACTAATACTAATACTAATACTGATACTGATACTGTTACTGCTGACATGGACATCGACTCAAAAAGGACTCGAAAACACTGTTGGGTTCCCCTTTTATGAGCAGCATTTTTATATACCAATTCCCAAAACCGCTGGGAACACGTCTTTATGTGGCAGTTGTAAGCTAGAAACACGTAAATTTTTTTTTTTTTTTTGTCGACCGGAAGACGTCATTGGAATACGTCTACATACGTCGATGTGTGTTGGGACTACGTAAAGAATTGGTTCAAAGCACGTCAAACATAAGTTAGAAATAAGTTTCGCGTAAAAAAGACATTACCGCGACGTGTTTCGACTTATGAGTAGCTTATAAGTAGCGTTTGTGGACGTGTGTAAGCGTCCACATATCGTGTGTAAAACTTATCCCCATCGCATGCGGAACGTGTGTCATACGCCGAGTACGTCGTAAAATTTTGAACATGTTTAAAATTTGACGTACTCTACTTATTACGACGTATGATAGCGTACTTTAGCGTTCTACTCATGTATACCAAACTTACTCATACCGTATTCGACGTGCCCCAACGTTTTAGACACATTTTTCTTAGGTCGGCATACGCTGGCAAGATCGCCAAGGTGTGACCGCAATGTTGTCACTTCAATTTCTACGGCAGTTATGATTCGAATCGTTGTGCGTCAGCCTTTTAATAGGCTACGTCACGACATCGTCGGCGATGCGTGCAACGCGCTATGCCTAAGTTAGACTATCGTTGGGCATAGGTTGTGTAGGCCGACAACAGGTTCAGCATTCGTTGGTATAAGTTATTTATAACACAACGAAACGTTCTGTGTCCGTTACCAATGCGTTATACATAAACCAAGTCGCTATGAATACATCCGAATCTTTAAAAAAAAACATCAAAAGTTCAACGTAAGCCAGCGTTTTACATACATTTTAATACGTTGCCATCGCTGGCTAAAACGTCAAGGTGTGACCGGGCCTTAAAATATATTCTGAATGGGGGTTCATTTAGTAGATTGGCTATCGCCCACATAATGAGACAAAATGAATTAAATGGCGCTTTGTTCAGGATTTTAAATTGATGAAAAGTGGGAATTTGCTTCCAATTGTTCAGCCCAAGAAGCTGAGGTCTTACAAGCAGCTATTTGTACTGCGAGAAGAGATGTATGGGTACTGAAACCCCCCATTCAATTCGTATGCGGATCCAATGGGGGGTTGGGTGGCTACTGTCGAAATGCACATGCCGTGCTCGGTGAAGTGAGAGAAATGTTTTCAAAATTTTGATTTCATTCATAACCATTGTACTTAAAATGCGATCGAAATGTGATTTGGAATGATTTTAAAGTGATTTGTAAAGTAGTTGGATATGATTTTGGTACCTTGTGATGAACGAAGATTTATACCACACACATGATTCTCAGATAAATGTGAAGTTTAAAGGTCCCATGACACCCAAAACTTTCTGGTTATTTATATATTAAGTTGACCTTCCAATTGAAGAAATCACCTATTTTTTTTTAATCAAAAATGGGATAATTAGACCAATATTTCGATCATTTCTGGTGCTTTTCACAACTTGCTATGCCCCGCCCCTTAAAAAATGAACTTCAGCGAATCTCTGCGTGACGTCACATACAGTAACTCGCACAGAGTGGATTGACTCGAGATCTCTCGAGTCGAGACTAGTCTGATAAATCCGTCGTCCATCCGACTAGGGCGAGGCCGATAAATCCGTTGTCCGTCCGACTAGTCCGATAAATCCGTCTGACTAGGCGATAAATCTGATGTGCTATAGCTTTCTTTTATTATTCTCTTTTCTTCATTGTTTTCGAATGGTGCTACATGATGATAGTAGGAATAAAATAAATAAAAATGCAACAGAACGTCAGATTTATCAGACTACTCTAGACAATTGTGTCGCAAGGTGTGTTCTGCACACAAGTTTTCATTGTATCCGGACAGCGAGATTGCTTCGTTTTATGCGTGCAGTGATACGGCCGATGACATGCGCTGGCCTTGCTTGCGATTCATTCGCTGGGGAAAAACATATCCGCTGCGCTGTGCTGTTCACGTCACCTCACTAAAATATTTCTGATATCGAGCAGTATGCAAGTCAAATTTACATTATTGAATTACGAATAGGATTTAGTCTAACCAGTTGTTATTGCCAAGTCTTCCTTCGATGTCCTCCCGATCATCATGAACGCCGGGAATTTCATCGCCAATTTCCTCTGCTTTTCCTGCTTTGCGCTCGAACTGTTAAGGCCGTATTTCATTTCCAGCTGCCTGAACTTCACCTCCTGCGACTATGTTATCCGACAATTCTCCATGTGATTCAGACCAAAATCCATCATTTCTCTCACACTCACTGTCGCTACCAGACAAATCAAAGTCCATGTAATCCATTATTAAAAACCAAATGTTCGATTTTTTTAAAGCAGAAATGAACGAAGCGATTGAGTCGGCCAATCGAATTTAGAAACGCACAGAAAGCCAATAGAATCACGTAGACAACTCACCAAGTAATTTATGTGCAGCCTTTGTCAAACTGCAGTTGACGTCATGTGTTACGCCCCTTTCAGTAGAATTTTTAGGGGCGTTCCCGAAGAGGTTTGTTTTTTTAATTTTACATTTTACAGAATGAGTATTGTGAAAAAACATTGTCAGATCTGAAATCACGATGAAAAACTCCTATTGGATATATATATATATATATATATATATATATATATATATATATATATATATATATATATATATATATATATATATATATATATATATATATATATATATATATATATGAAATTTCAGTACTTTTGGGTGTCATGGGACCTTTAAAGTCAAAACCATCTCCCAAATTCCCTATTGGTGTTTAGCACGTAGGGTGATTCACAGATGATGCATTATCTCCCAGATGGACGTTAAACTAGGCGTGCTGTCTTCATTAGTCTCTAAATGGCAAACCACCCAGTGTAACCCTTTGATCGACTCAGGCAGGCAAAATTCCTTGCATATATAAATGAAATAACGTTACCTCATATAATGCTTGATCTGTGAACCAAGTACATCAAGTGGTGAAGAAATTGGGTTAAAATACAGACAAAGCTAGTGCTCCTTACACTGGCTCTTCGTGTGAGTCCTCCTTAGATAAGTGCGGACTGGCTGTCTGGTGCTCCTTGAACACACACAGTCGTGCAGGCCTTATCACAAGAACACTCCTTGGCAGGCTTTTCTGCCAAGGTCAGCTGCCGGCACGAATAGCAAAAAGCAAACCCCCCCCCCCCCCCATCTCTGGTGACTTTGTATGTGCCTCTATTTGTCAGGTTAATTTTGTTTTGTTTGTCACACTGATGGACCACAAAGCTATTTAAGCGAAATTTGGATAAATAATACACTCCAAATGTGGATTTTGAACCTAATGGTCATCTGGAGTACCTAATGTAACCTGATGGTCAATCAGGGAAAGAGGGAGCAGTTGAGTCCTAACAGCAGGTTCAAATCCTGCCATGCTTCCCCCACAGCAAGGTGAAATGGACAGTGTTTTGAGCTACAATTTGGAGTGCCTTTCACCTGGTGACTGAACTTTGACAAATGACTTGACAATTTTTGTACACATGTTTAAAACAGAGGTGTAAACTGTACTTATTTGTTTTCATAAAGGAATGGATTTGTATTTGAAAGATCAGAGCAAGTGATTAGATGGCTCCAGTAAGTGTGATGGGATATTGCTATATCAAATGGAGGTGGGGCTTCTCGCTTCGATAAAGAGCTGCTTGCATTTTGTCTCTGGAGCAACTCACGATCACTAACATCCAATCCATGACATGTTCTGTGCTAATCACAAAGCCAGGCTTGGAAAAAAACACACACACACACACACACACACACACACACACACACACACACACACACACACACACACACACACACACACACACACACACACACACACACACACACACACACACACACACACACACACACACACACTTACCTTCATGCTGAACTCCATTCAGAGCATTAACGATTGCATTAAAAGCGATATTTTCTTCTCCTTCCTGCAATTGAAAAGTGAAACACGGTTTGACCCTTCAATGAAACAGTTTTCAGCTCGATCCTCCATTCCATTAATTTTCATTTCCCCATTTTAGCCTTCACATGTACATAATAAATACTGTTTATTGAAATGGCAGTAAATAAAATTGGAACTCACATTGTAGAAAAAAGCAAGAACTGCCAATCCATCAGCCTTTGCTTTTGCTTCCTTTATGTTCTTGTACTTTGTATTATAATGCACAACGTGCATCTGCAGAATAATTAAATAAACACATCATTAGTGCAAACACCGATTCAACATATACACGTTTATAACATGCACGCTCTTCACATGCAGATTCAGCACACGCAGATTCGAGACACGGATTTTCGGTGCATGAAGATTCGGCGCACGAAGGTTCGGCGCACGCAGATTTGGCGCACTAAGATTCGGTGCACGAAGATGCGGAACATGAAGATTCAGCAGACAGTGATTCACAAATGGATGTTTTGTGTAAACCTTTGACATTAATCAACATGACATAAATTAATAAATGCTTCTTACACTTAATGTTACACTTAATAAATGCTTAAATCCATTAATAAATGGATCCTGGTGTTGGCGTAGTGGTTAGGGCAGCGGCTTGGGATCCAAAAGGTCCTGAGTTCAAGCCCCGTTGGGCCACTGAATTTATACACCAGGGGGTTGACTCAGCCTGTCATCCTTCCGAGGTCGGCAAAGTGAGTACCAGTGTACTGGGCCGGTGTATACCCCGGTTAAAATAGGTGTACCATATCCCTGTGTTGTAAGAGGTGACCAGGGTTGCGTCAGGAAGGATATCCGGCGTAAAACATGTGCCAAATCACTATGCGGATCATACGGATGATCCGCTGTGGCGACCCCGAACGGGAGCAGCCGAAAGAAGAAGAAGATATATAAACCAAGTCGAAAACACCAGGGGGTTGACTCAGCCTGTCATCCTTCCGAGGTCGGCGAAATGAGTACCAGTTGTACTGGGCCCGGTGTATGCCCCGGTTAGAATAGGTGTACCATATCCCTGTGTGTCGTAAGAGTCGACCAGGGTTGCATCAGGAAGGGCATCCGGCGTAAAAACCTATACCAAATCATTATGCGGACAACAAAACGAATTTCCATACCGGATCGGTCGAGGCCCGGGTTACCAACGACCGCCACCGGTACCGGTGGTCAGCAGGGTACCAGTGGAAATTGTGCTACTGCCGGGCGAAGGAGGAGGAGACGGGGAAGGCGAGTCCGGAGGCAGTGGGAGAGGGGGAAGGGTGGAAGTGTGCAGATGAGAGTTGGAACTCTGAATGTTGGGACGATGACTGGCAAAGGGCGAGAGTTGACTGATATGATGGAGAGAAGAAAGGTGGACATACTGTGTGTACAAGAGACCAAGTGGATGGGGAGTAAGGCTAGGAGCATTGGAGGTGGTTTCAAACTGTTCTACCATGGTGTGGATGGGAGGAGAAATGGTGTCAGGGTAATCCTGAAAGAAGATCATGTTAAGAGGGTATTGGAGGTGAGGAGGGTGTCTGACCGAGTGATGAGTGTGAAGTTGGAAATTGAAGGGGTGATGATGAATGTCATCAGTGCATATGCCCCACATATGGGGTGTGAGATGGAGTATAAAGAAGATTTCTGGAGTGAGTTAGATGAAGTGGTGGAGAGTGTATCCAAGGATGAAAGAGTGGTGATTGGAGCAGATTTCAATGGGCATGTTGAGGAAGGGAATAAAGAGGATGAGGAGGTGATGGGTAGGTACGGTCTCAACAAGAGAAATGTGGAAGGGCAAATGGTGGTAGAGTTTGCAAAAAGAATGGAAATGGCAGTGGTAAATACGTATTTAAAGAAGAAGGAGGAACACAGGGTGACATACAAGAGTGGAGAAAAGTGCACACAGGTGGATTACATCTTAAGCAGGAGATGCAACCTGAAAGAGATTAGTGACTGTAAGGTGGTGGCAGGGGAGAGTGTAGCTCGACAGCATCGATTGGTGGTCTGTAGGATGACTTTAGAGGTGAGGTTGAGGAAGAGAGTGAGGGCTGAACCAAGGACCAGATGGTGGAAGCTGAAGGAGGAAGACTGTTGCGTGAAATTTAGGGAGGAGGTGAGACAGGCGTTGGATGGTGGGAAAGATGGGTGGGATGATTGGGCAACGACAGCAGAAGTTGTGAGGGAGATAGCTGGGAAGGTACTTGGTGTGACATCTGGACAGAGAAAGGAAGATAAGGAGACTTGGTGGTGGAACGAGGAAGTACAGGAAAGTATAAGGAAGAAGGGGTTGGCGAAAAAGAAGTGGGATAGTCAGAGAGATGAAGAAAGTAGGCAGGAGTACAAGGAGTGGCGGCAAAAGGCAAAAAGAGAGGTGGCAAATGCCAAGAAAAAGGCATATGACGAGCTGTATGAGAAGTTGGATACAAAAGAAGAGGAAAAGGATTTATACCGATTGGCAAGACAGAGGGACCGAGCTGGGAAGGGTGTGCTGCAGGTTCGGGTGATAAAGGACGCAAATGGGAATGTGCTGACGAGCGAGGAGAGTGTGTTGCGAAGGTGGATGGAGTACTTTGAGGAGCTGATGAATGAAGAAAATGAGAAAAAGAAAAAGAAAAAGAGAAAGAGAAAGAGAAAGAGAAAGAGAAAGAGAAAGAGAAAGAGAGAGAGAGGAGTAGCTGCAAGAGTGAAGGGGAAAGTATATAAGACGGTAGTGAGACCAGCTAAGTTGTATGGTTTGGAGGCGGTGGCGCTAACAAAAAGACAGGAAGCGGAGCTGGAGGTGGCAGAGTTAAAGATGCTACGATTCTCGTTGGGAGTGACGAGGATGGACAGGATAAGGAATGAGTATATTAGAGGGACAGCGCAGGTAGGACGGTTTGGAGACAAAGTGAGAGAGGCGAGATTGAGATGGTTTGGACATGTGTACAGGAGGGAAGCGGAGTATATCGGGAGAAGGATGTTGAAGATGGAGCCACCAGGTAGGAGGAGAAGAGAAAGGCCAAAGAAGAGGTTCATGGATACGGTGAGGGCGGACATGCGGGTGATTGGGGTGTCAATGGAAGATGTGGAGGATAGAGCGAAATGGAGACGGTTGATCCGCTGTGGCGACCCCTAACGGGAGCGAGCCGAAAGAAGAAGAAGAAGAAGAAGAAGAAGACATAAATTAATAAATAGCTACCTCCACCACCGAAAATGGACTGAGGTTATGTTTTCACCCCTGTGTGTTTGTCTGTATATGCTTGTTTGTCTGTGGGCAAGATATAACAAAAAGTTGTGGATGGATTCAGACAAAATTTGGTGGATAGGTTGAGTGTATTTCAAGGACGAATTGATTCGATTTTGGTGAACATCGAAATCCGGATTCGAATTCGATAATTTTTCAAGTGATTCTTCACCATTGCGATATGGGGCCAAAAACGATACATAGCATGATATCTCAAAAAGTTGTGTTTGGGTTATGACAAAACGAGACCTTGTGGATGAGTTGTGTCGGTAACAAGAACAAGGCGATTTGATGTTGTTTCAGGTTCAGATTCAGATCAGTTATATCAGGGGATACAAAATATAAACTGTTCAGCCTGGCGGACGGATGCGCTGACCGAGTGCTATTCTAGTTACCCTTGCCAGAGGAGAGGGTATTGCTTTTGAGTCCGTTTGTTTGGTCCACAGCTGATTTTTTTTTTCAAGTATATTGGTTGGTTGCATGTGCTATTCTTTCTGTCTGTCTGTTTGTCTTTTTGTTTGTCGGTTTTTATGTCACAATTTCAAACTGATCTTCACGAAACTTCACCACAAGGTAGAGTTCGTCATACAAGAAGACTATTGTTTTTGAGGTCAAAAGGTCAACAACTTAGGTGCAATTAATAAAATCCTCAATTTTCATTGGATTGACCTGAAATTTGAAGAGGATTTGCATATCAGGTCACTGATTTCAACTAGCCAATTATTTTGGAGACAAAATGCTTTTAGCGTGTAGCTCTTTCACCTTGGTAGACATTCCACCTAAGAGAAGGAAACTCTGATTGCAAATCCTCCTGCTGCCTTGCAGGGTGCGTCTCTTTCGACAAAAGCTTGCTCCACAGCTGATGGGGAGATTAGAAATGCTTGGAGGAGTTACTATGAGCACCTGTTAAATGAGGAGTTCCCTTGGAACAGGGATATTCTGGAGGTAGTGGAGCCAGTGCAGGCAGTCGACCCACCACCTGAAATAATGAATGAATGGGTGAAGAAAGCCATCGATGAAATGAAGAAGAGTAAAGTGGCGGGCAGCACTGGTATTGTTGCAGAGATGCTTTTTCTTTTTTTTTTGGATACCATGTCAAGATTCGTATGAGAGCTAACACACAAAGCACAGCAAGTGGGGCATGAGACAAGAGGGGCAGGAGTGGGGAGGACAAAACAGTGGGGAACAGAGACATTAGGAGATCTGTGGAAGGGAGAGGGATGGGGCAGGGATGGGGTGAGGAACATGGGGTATACAAGATGGACATTACAGGGACTTTCAGGAAGGAAAGCAGGGAATTTGGAGGAGGGTTTGAGGTGGATTAACGGGGGTAGAAAACACCGAGGATTTGGATGGGAAACAATAAGAGGTGGTGGTGAACAGCTGTTTTGAAGGCCTGGAGGGAAGAATGGGATTGAACAGAGTGTGGGAGTTTATTCCAAAGGTGGGAAACAAAGATGAATGAAAGAGTGAAGGTGAGCAGTGATTCGTGATTTTGGTAGTTTTACCAGAAGGGGGTTGCTAGCGGACCTTGAGCGCCCTGCACAAATATGAGGGGCACATATCACAGACAGAACAAGGGGGGGGGGTGCGGAAAGATTGGAGAGGAGACGGTAGATGACAGAAAGACCACTGACCTGCCTGCGGTGAGAGAGTGAGAGGCCCAAAGACTCAGCCTCATCACGGGAGATACCAATGATCCTAAAGGCCTTGGTTTCCACAGCGTGAAGCCGAGAAAGGTGAGAGGCAGGAACACCAGCCCAGAGGGGAGAGCAGTACTCCATCAGTCTGTGAATGAAAACTTTGTATGTGGTCAGGAGTCTGCAATCTCTGATTGCTCTTTTTCTTGTTCCAATTGCACTGGACCATGGACAAACACCTGAGGCCTCTGGCCTGTCACCTGTGCTGTTTCAGAAAAGAGCGGTTGCGTGATTTTAATTCTGGGCGGAGTCGGACAAGCTGTCTAAGCAATGGGGCAAAGGTAGTCAGTGGACACATATTCCAACAGTCCATAGTTCATCTAGTCTGTCGTCCAGACACAGTCCAAAAACGAACTGGCTTTTTTATCTACAGTATTAGATTTACTCCGAAGCTTCATTTTACGACATTTGTCCTCTTTTGCAGTTGTCACAGCCTGTTTTTGTCAGGTCAGGTCAAATTATATCTGTGACCTGCTACAGGTACCATGTAAACCAGTTTTAACCTGTTCCATGGTTGGGTTGTCGGCGACTAAACCGTCTCCCCCACCAAGTTTCTTGGTGATGAGAGTGTATGATATGGACACCCAGCAGGATGAACAACAAAATCTGTCAAAGGACGGACAAGCTCCTTGTGAGCCAATGGACATCCATATCTAGTGGCCAACTGTGTCTGAGGACATCCACCTGCAGTTAGGTTACTTCTTATGAGGAGGTTGATGGCAGGATTTGCACTCCAGCCACCATAAAACACTTCATTCCACAAAACATACTAAAAGCAAAAAAAATAATGTGAAAACCCACTCCGTGGGAGTACCTCCTGTGCAGCTGGCCTTCGCAGGGCAGCTCACCAGATGATAAGATTGGGGCAAAGCCTTCGGGACCCCCAATCTTTGATGATAGGCAGGGGTAAACTTCCCGGGTCAGATTGCGGTAGTGTGTCGGGGTGGTGCTGAGGTGTCGTCCACCAGATGGCGGTATCCTTCATTTAACCAGAGGCGGTCCCTTTGGGTGGGTACTTGGAATGTCCTCTCCCGAAGAGAGCATGATCACCTGCCTTTGTAATCATCTGAGCTCAAGCGTTTGAACATCGGTATTGCAGCACTCTCTGAGGTTTGGAGACCGGATAGTGGCGAGATCATTGCGGGTGGTTACACCTACTATTGGTGTGGTCACTCTGTTGGATACCATGCCTAAGGAGTTGATGTAGCTGTGTCCAATAAGCTGACTCCAATGAGAATTGAGGTAACACCGGTCAACGAGCACATGAGACTGAGGAGTTGTCACTCCTTGGGTGTCATTTTCCTGGTCTCTGTATATGGACTGACTGAGGCGAGTGATATCACCGTGAAGGAAGCATTCTATGCCATGCACGAGTCTGTGGTTGATCAGTGCCCCAGGCGAGATATTATACTCATCTTAGGAGATTTCAATGCATCGACAACAACTGATAGGGATGGTTATTAGATGTGTGTTGGTCCCCATTGGGTCTGGAACTGTGAACCAGAATAGCATGAAATTCCTTGAATTTGCAAGAAGTCATGGACTTAGTGTGGCTGGTTCATGGTTTCACCACGACAGGCACATCGCTGGACTTGGTATTCCAACGCAGGTGGTGTGGCAAAGGAGAAGGACCATGTGCTCATTGATGGCCGCTGGAGGATGATCCAGAACTGCAGGGTCTACTGGAGTGCTCAGTTCCTCAATACTGAGCACAGGCTTGTTGTAGCAACTCTGAAGTTGCACCTTAAATCCAGGAGAATGGTACCATCCCAGCCGAGGCTGGATGTTGGCAAGCTCAAGGAAGAGAGGGTAGCTGAGGAGTTTGCGAACAAGCTGAGTGGAGATTTGGGGGGTCTGGGTGCTTTGTGGGATCCTGAAGAGTTATGGAGTGCCTTCAAGACCACCATCCTTGATGTTGCCAATCGATGTCTTGGAACTCACTGTAGGGCGAAGAATTTTGTCTCTCAAGGGACACTGGATGCCATTGACCAGAGTTGCAGGGCCAGGCTGAATGGCAGAGCTGAGATGTTCAGGGAGCTGAGGCGTAAAACTGTACGTGCCCTAAGGGTGGACAAGGAGGCCAAGAAGGCCTCTGTGAGTTGGTAGAGCATCATGTGTGGTCAAGTAATTCTTCTCGTGCTTACAGGGGAATTCGCGCATTGCATTCCTCAAAGCCCATCCCTCAGTATGCTATAGTTAGAGCAGAGGTTGGTGGGCTCTTGACAGAGGAGTCTGAAATGAATGCCCGCTGGGCCGATTACTTTAAGCGGTTGTACCATGCTGATCCACCAACTGTTGAGTTGGATGTTCGGGGTGTTACTATCCCTATTGCTGACCCTTCAATCAACTGTGGTCCACCTTTGTTTGTTGAAACACAGGCTGCAGTGAACCATTTTAAATTGGGTAAAGCTCCAAGGATCTGTGGCATCCATGATGAACTTCTCAAGGCTGGTGGAAATGCTGTACTCGTGTCATTGCATGCAGTTCTCTGCTCTGCCTGGAACACAGGCATCATCCCAACTGACTGGAAGAGGGGTCTTGTTGTCCCTCTCTGGAAAGGGAAGGGTGATTTCCAAGACTGCAACAACTACCGAGGGGTGACGCTGCTCTCAGTACTGGGCTTTGGATAATTCTTGATTGTGTTCGCCACCATCTGTTTGAGCACCAGCATCCAGAGCAGTCGGGCTTCACACCTAAGAGGTCAACGGTTGACCGTATCCTTGCTCTTCGAGTCCTCAACAAATGCAGACGAGAGTTTCGGCAGGGGTTGCTTGCAGCCTATGTTGATCTCTGTAAAGCATTTGATGCAGGTAATCGGGATTCCCTCTGGAGGATTCTTGGTTTTTGTGGGGTGCCACCAAAACTGATCAATCTGCTGTCTGAACTCTACTCTGGTACTGAGAGTTCTGTGACATGTGGTGGTACTATCTCTGACTTATTTACAGTTGTTACTGGAGTTCCTCAGGGTGTGTACTGACCCCCACACTTTTCAGCACTTGTATGGACTGGATTCTGGGGAGGATGTTGGAAAGATCAAGCTGCGGTGCATTGTTTCAGAATGTCAAGATCTCCGACTTTAGTTTCGCAGATGATGCAGTCATCTTTGTGTTGACTCTAGATATCCTTTTGGGGCCCTTGGGGTGCTGAATGAGGAGTCAGAGCCGCTGGGATTAAGGGTTTCTTGGGTCAAAACTAAGATCCATGCTTTCAATGACATTGAGGATGCTGCTGTCCTGTCTGTGCCTGTTTGTGGCGAGGATGTTGAGGATGTTGAGAGATTCACTTACCTTTGCACTGATATTCATGTCTCTTATGGCTGTGAATCAGAGGTCAATAGAGATCTGGTTCTGGCCCATGGAGTCATTGATTCACTGGATCATGGAGTGTGGCACTGCCGGTGCCTGTGTGGGAGGACAAAAGTCCAAGTTTTCAGGTCGTTGCTGCTTCCATTCTTGCTCTATGGATGTGAAACTTGGACTCGGACCAGGGATCTGAGATGGAGACTTAAAGGTCCCATGACACCCAAAAGTACTGAAATTTCATATTTTTACAGGGTGTCCCAAAAAAATATACAACTTTTCACCTGCAAAGAGGATAGTCATAACATATATTTTTGAAAAAGATATATGGCTGGTTAGAAAGCTGAAAGGTTGAAGTTTTTTGTACCAATGTCAAAATTGCCACCAAACTTTAAATTTTGGTATAGAATCGTCGTTTTCTTTGAGACCACATGTTCGACGTAGGCCCACGTTGTCCGATCACTGCCTGCAAACGCGTTGTCATGTTCTCCATCACTTTGGGAAACGTTTCATGAGGAATGTTCTGGATTTCTCGGTGGATGTTTTCCTTCAGCTGATCAAGAGTGTGAGGCCTAGGGTTTCCATAGATCCTGTCCTTGAGATACCCCCACAAGAAGAAGTCTGGAGGAGTAAGGTCAGGGGAATACGGTGGCCAATCAACGTCTTCGTAGAGGGAGATAAAGCGGCCCTCAAAATGTTGGTTGAGAAAACGCCTTGTTTCCCTGGCTGTATGGGGCAGTGCCCCATCCTGCTGGAACCACTGGGTTCTCATCTGGATCAGGTTGTTTCTCCTACGGGCCTGAGTACGTAGCTCAGGCAGATAGAATTCCTGAATCATTTCGCGATAGTTCCTCTGGTTTACCGTGCAAGTGTGTCCCTGGTCATCTTCAAAGAAGTATGGACCAATTATCCCATACCAACCAACCGTTTTTGTTTCTGTCGATCAGTAAGCACCATTTCCGTTTGAATTTTGTATGGAACGGCATGAATGTCTTGGCGAAGGATCCTCTGAACAGTGCTCTTATGAATGTTTTTGTCTTGGCAGAAAGTTGTCGAATCAATTGTTTTGGACTCTGAACGACCGCCTGTCTCACCAGTTCCACATTTTCTTCACTACGACCTATCCTCTTCTGACCACTGTGACCCTTGTGAAGGTCACAGATGGTTCCCACATTGGTAAACTTTGCGATGGTGCACTTTATTGTCCGAAAGTTTGGTGCATGGCGCAAGTGGATACCGAAATGTCTTGAGTAAAGGCGTTGCACCTGTATGACACTTTTCGTCTGGTGCCAAAGTTCAACAATTATCGTCCGTTGTTGTACGGTCAGTCTTGGAATTTTTCTGGCGCTTGCTTGGTATCAAAATAAACTTCAGGGTCTCTGCAACAAGAAATGAAGCATTATTGACAAAATTACTGCTTTTTTAGGATCAAACGAAGCATTTTAAAAGTTGTATATTTTTTTGGGACACCCTATATGTCCTATAGGAGTTTTTCATCGTGATTTCAGATCTGACAATGTTTTTTCACAATACTCATTCTGTAAAATGTAAAATTAAAAAAAAAAACCTCTTCGGAAACGCTCCTAAAAATTCTACTGAAAGGGGCGTAACTCACATGCCGTCAACTGCAGTTTGACAAAGGCTGCACGTAAATTAATCGGGTTGGTGGTCTACGTGATTCTATTTGCTTTCTGTGCGTTTCCGCATTTGATTGGTCGACTCAATCGCTTCGTTCATTTCTGCTTTACAAAAAATCAAACATTTGGTTTTGAACAATGGGTGACATGGACTTTCATTTGTCTGGTAACGAGAGTGAGTGTGAGAGAAATGAAGGATTTTGGTCTGAATCACATGGAGAATTGTCAGATAACGTAGTCGCGGGAGGTGAAGTTCAGGCAGCTGGAAATGAAATATGGCCTTACCAGTTCGAGCCCGAAGTAGGACAAGCAGAGGAAACTGGCGATGAAATTCCCGGAGTTAATTATGATCGGGAGGACATTGAAGGAAGACTTGGCAATAACAACTGGATAGACTAAATCCTATTCGTTTTTCAATGATGTAAATTCGACTTGCATACTGCTCGATATCAGAAATATTTTAGTGAGGTGACGTGACCAACGCAGCGCAGCGGACATGTTTCTCCGCGGTGAATGAATCACATGCAAGGCCAGCCTATGTCATCGGCCGTATCTCTCCACGCATAAAACGAAGCAATCTCGCTGTTCGGATACGATGAAAACTTGTGTGCAGAACACACCTTGTGACACAATTGTCTATAGTAGTCCGATAAATCTGACGTTCTGTTGCATTTTTATTTATTTTATTCCTACTGTCATCATGTAGCACCAGTAGAAAACAATGACGAAAAGAGAATAATAAAAGAAAGCTACAAGCACGTCAGATTTATCGGCCTCGTCGGACGGACGACGGATTTATCAGACTAGTCTAGACTCGAGAGATCTCGAGTAAATCCACTCGAGTAAATTTCTGCATGTGACGTCAATGCTGCGGTTCGCTGAAGTCAACTTTTTTAAGGGGCGGGGCATAGCAAGTTGTGAAAAGCACCAGAAATGTTCGAAATATTGGTGTAATTATGCCATTTTTTATTAAAAAAAAAAAAACATGGGTGATTTCTTCACTCGGAAGGTCAAGTTAATATATAAATAACCAGAAAGTTTTGGGTGTCATGGGACCTTTAATTCCTTTGGTACTAGGTCTACTCGGAGAATCCTTGGCTATCACTGGTCGGACTTTGTGTCCAACGAGCGGTTGCTGAGAGACTCAAATAAGATTTGTTACCTGCATAGTCCGTGATCATCAGCTGCGGCTCAATGGACATGTGGCTTGTTTTCCTGACGTTGATCCTGTTCACCAGATTCTCTCAGCGAGGGAGTCTCGTGAGTGGAGGAGGCCAATGGGCCGACCCCATGCCTCGTGGTTGCAGCAGGTTGATTAGCATCTCAAGGAGATGGGGATGGGCCTGGCATCTACCTGGGGGATGGCCAGATGGCGGCCCCTGGAGTACCGGCAATGTGCTGCTCTGGCACATGCTCCCATACCTGACCTGACACGCTAACAATGCGTCATTGCTCCTACATAACCAATAAACATGGAAGACAAAAAATGCATTCTCACCTCCACATGAAATCTTTGTCCATTGATGGTGTGTTCTGAGCCAGGATGACTGCTGTTACCCCAATGAAAATGTAACTCAACTACTCGATATGTAGAACTCAGGCCTCCTCCTTCCATTGTTATTTCTTCTTCAAAGCTCAGTTTTACTGATGGACACGTGCACACACTTCCCATCAAATTCTGCATTTAACTTCTGTGCTTATACAATAGATTTTTATCTGTGCGAGGCTTGTGACACGTATACTCTCAGCTCGGAGAGCATGGGAGGAGTCAATATATATATATATATATATATATATATATATATATATATATATATATATATATATATATATATATATATATATATATATATATATATATATATATGTATATATATAATAACAGGGTGCCTGGCATTGCTAGGCAATGCCGGATCCCTCCTCCCACTCCTTCCTTTCCATCCCACCCTTCCCCTGCCTCCTCACACTCCCCCCCCCCCCGGACTCCCAACCCGCTTCCCCTACCTTTCCGGATTAGTAGAGGTTGGCTTTGGGGCTTCCCACTCTCTGGGGATGTATGCAACTGGTGCAAAAATGCAAGTCGTCTCCACAGCTGACTTGTAATACCCTCCGCCAACGATGTATGTATGTATGTATGTACGTATGTATACATATATATATATATATATATATATATATATATATATATATATGTATAAAAATGAAGACCCACCCACATCTCTCACCTGTGAATGAAGGGAATAGCCAATCAGCTATCACCTTATCGACTACACCAAGGTGGCTAGGATTATATAAATGATTGACCCCTCCCACACTCCTCCAGCTCAAGTAGCTGCATTAAGCAACCCAAGAAGACTTACCTAAGGTAAGTGCTAACGCTGTTTCTAACCCTTCCCAGAGTTCCTCAACAACTATAAAAATGTTCACACAAAGTACACACATGAGAATCCCAATGGTCCAAACCTCCTCAGCTACCGGACGGGTTTCGCATATACACTAGTTGTTAGCACTCACTAACATAGTTTCATATATAGTTGTTTGCACTTACCTTGTGTAAGTCTTCTTGGGTTGCTTAATGCAGCTACTTGGGCGAGAGGAGTGTGGGAGGGGTCAATTATTTATATAATCTAAGTCACCTGAGTGTAGTCAATTTGGTGAGAGCTGATTGGCTATTTCCTCCATTCACAGGTGAGAGATGTGGATGGGTCTTTCTTTATTTATATATTGACTTTTTGACGTTTGCATGTGGTACATGCTTGAGAGCCTCATTGGTATGCACTGCTGTCTACGCTATCGCTGATGATTCACCAATAAGTGCAGAAACCAGTCCGTTCGTTGAGGGGAGTGTATAGCATTGGGATTGTCATGTGTGTACTATGTGTGAACGTCTTTATAGTTGTTGTGGAATTCTGGGAAGGGTTCGAAACAGCATTAACAATAACCTTGTGTAAGTCTTCTTGGAATGCTTTCTGCAGCAACTTTGGCGAGAGTAATGTGGGAGGGGTCAAATACATACATATATATATATATATATATATATATATATATATATATATATATATATATATATACACACACACACACACACACACACACACACAAAATCTCAAAACTTGGAGTGTTACGAGCACTCCGCCGATCCCCATTGGACATAGTCTAACACCAAAGCGTCACCTCCAACACAGAGGCTTTGGTCCGGTAACTGTCAAACAGACAAAGATTATGTGGTCAACATCAGTTAAACATCAAACGGAACCACCTATCCGGATTTCGGGCTTATTTGCCCTCATCAGGATGGCATACCGATAATTATGTCTGGTTTGTTAGTGGCAACCTGTATGGAGAGATCAGTCAGGTTAGAGTGAAGGCCTCGGATGTTTGAGGTCTACACTCTTAAGCAAGAGGGAGGGTATGAGGCTTTGAGTACAGGGGAGGGAGGGGAGGGTAGGACGAGGGAGGAGATGTGGAGGGAGGGAGAATTGTTGACAGTGTGTAGGAGATTGCATAAGAGCAAGGGGAGAGGTTGGATGGGGAGGAGGACAAAGTGCTTGGTGGTGAAGGGATGGGTGACATTGTAGAGTAATAAGAGAGGGGAGCAAAGGGAAGTTGGAGATTGGAGGAGGTGGGGGAATGAGTTGGAAGAGAGAGGCTGGAGAGGCAGGCAGCTCTGTGGATGTGGGAGGGACAGCTATGAGAAGGGGAGATTTGAAGGGGAAGGGCAAGGAAAGATAATTGAGGGAGAAGGGTCATGGGGTAGCTTTTGAGAAGGGTGAGGGGGAAGCTTGGAGGGGGAAGAGAGAGAAATTTGCTTTGACAAGGGAGGAGGCAGTTGATTTGACAGGGAGGTGTGAGAGGGAAGCTTTGAGGGAGAGCAGGTATGATGACAGCAGGTATGGCTATGGGGTAGGAGGGAGAAGGGAGAGGTGGGTAGAGGGGAAGGATGAGACAAGGTAGTGGTATTGTGAAGATGGAAGCGGATGGGGTGTGGGAAGATGAGGAGGTGTGATGAGAGGAAAGAGAAAGCATGTTTAAGATATTGAGGAGTGTACTGAATGAGAGAGTGAGATCCTTGTTCGGTTGGAATTGAGCAAGAGAGGAGGTAGGCTGGGGGGGCAAGATGTGAGGAGTAAGGAGGAGTTATAACAGGGGAGGTTTTTGGAGGAGGTATATTTAAGGAGGTGGGATGAATTTGCACTGAAGTTGGGAAAAAAAATAACGATTGGAGGACGAACAAGTATTGGCAAAATTGGATTATAAAAATTTGTAGGTCAGAGATTTGTTTAAATACATTGGGGGATGGATGGAGTTTCGAAGAATTGAGAGAATGAAGAAAGCGTTGTAACAGATAATCTGCTGGGGATGGTCAGACAGAGGCTCCAGGAGTGCCGGCGGAAAGTGGACATGACAACATGCTGCTCTGGTGCATGCTACCATACCGACCTGCTCAATCGGGAATAATGTCTTGTCATGAAATGAAAGCTTCTGCGTGCATATAAAAAAAAGAGTGTGCACAATGCATCTTACTGGTATGACCGTTGTTTGTGACTTTGACTCCTTTCATTTCCTTGTTGTGCCCATGAAACACAAATTCTTTGAGTTCAGCCTTTCTCTTCACTTTGCTCGTGTTGATCTCAATGGGTGATTGGTTCTTTCCACCACAACTGCTGTACCATTCGTGCCAGTGTGCTGGACCTATTTGTAAAGAGCACATAGAATGAACATTCAAAAGTCAAAATTGTCATTTTTAAAATAAAACGAAAGTGAAATCTGGCACTTGTGCTAAAATGGAACTTCCGGCCTAAGTTGCACCTGTGAAAACACAGAACGGCCCCTGCTGAAAGCAGTGTCAGCTGCAACACTTCAATCCATGGTATCAGTCGGCCTACAAAGGCTTTCAAAGCCTTTTTGTGACGATACTAACACACTCCTTAGGAAGGGAATCTAACCACTGACACGTTTCTGGTTTGGACAATCTTCATTTTCGGTGCCTCAATTATTTCTGCATATTTTACGTATATTGATCGTCGTTTTTATATATTTTACGAGGAAGAGTACCCATGCCCAGTGATGGGAAAAGCAAGAAAAAGTATCCATTCCCAAGGACAGGAAAAGTTTATCTTAATCTGTCAATTTTAATTTTTTCATCGACTTTAAAAAGGTTGATTGTGTTGCACTCTGAGTTTCGCTTAGAGCCAAAGCTCTGAGATACTTGTACCGCTCACCAAGAAACGGTGGTGCAACATTGGGTAGTGGAGGTTGGATTTGACTTAAAAGAGGGCAAAATGCCCGACTTACCAACTAAAATTTGGCATCAACATTATTCATGCCTGTTCTGCGGTCATTTCAAAAGTGAATGTTTAGCTATTTAAATGTAGTGCCAGAAGCGGCCGCCATAAACGATAGACAGATGAATGCATGGACAGACACCACGGATCACAATATTTAATAGATGACTTCCCTTCCAAGAACTACAACACAGAAAGAGACCATCTGGCCAATCAAGACTACATACACAATGGTTGGCAACCTTTGGCAGTTTTGTCTTTTTAAACAGTCATGGCTCTTGGAAGAGATACAACACTGAATGGATCAGGACCCAAAAGGACAAAAGGAACAGTAGAGACAGAGGAGAGGGCCACCAAATTTGCAAATTTAGAATGCTCCCTCTTCAGCCCACTACCCAAATAGTTGATGTAAACTATGAATAACAAGGCAAAAAGATGTAAAATGTCAGCCCCCGTTGTTTTCATAATTTTGCTCTCGAGAGTTAAAGGGCTTGAGACAATATATTTATTTACAACTAAAATGGCCACCAGTCTACCAGGTTATCTTTGATGAGATCGCAAAATAAAGTTATGGGCAAGTTTATGCCATCGTGTACAAGTCGGTCATCTTGTGCCACATTTGAACAAAATCGGACCATGTATGTCTGAGAAATGGTTGGTGACACGTTTAAGTAACAAAATGGCCACCAGTCGGCCATATTGGATCTGATCTTTTGCTTTTGAGCAAAATTTTGGGGTTTGCTCAACAGTGTTTAAAATGACTAAAGAGGGAATCGCACCGTTTCATGGCTTGCTTATTATGGCTGGACTTTGTGTAGGGGCAATGGGTTTCCCGAAAACGTGTGTGCAGCACCTTGCATAAAGGCCTTTTGGAAATGACGTTTATGACGTCATTTTGAAAAGGTCGTATTGGGTTGTGTTATGACTGGGTGGATAGAGGGGATGTGGGGGTGTGTGGGGAGGGGGGGTGGTGGAGTAGCTGCTGTGTGACCTGAATCTCTGCCGGAGGTTTGCATTCCAATCGATTGGAGTGACTTAGAATTACCTCCACCACCGAAGGTGAAGGAGGTTATGTTTTCACCCCTTTCTGTCTGTCTGTTTGTCTGTCTGTTTATCTTTGTTACTTGCAAAATCGAAGATTTTTCAAGTGTATTGGTTTGTCGATTTTGTTGTTCTGTCTGTTTGTCTGTTTGTCGCCTACAGGTCGCAATTTCAAACTGATCTTCACGAAACTTCAACACATGGTAGAGTTTGTCATAAGGAAGAAGTCTATTGTTTATGACGTCAAAAGGTCAACATAGGCCAAAGGTCAACAACTTAAGTTAAATTTCTAAAATCCTCAAATTTCATACGATTGACTTGAAATTTGAAGAGGATTTATATTTCAGGACATAAAATTGAACAAGCCAATTATTTTTGAGGTCAACATCGACCAAAAGGTCAACATAGGCACAAGGTCAACAACTTAGGTGGGATTTCTAAAATCCTCAATTTTCATCCAATTGGCATAGCCTGGTGTTGACTCAGTGGTCCGGGTGGCGGCTTGGGATCCGAGGGTCCTGAGTTCTAAGCCCCGTTGGCTGCTGAATTAATACACCAGGGGGTTGACTCAGCCTGTCATCCTTCTGAGGTCAGCGAAATGAGTACCAGTGTGTACTGGTAGAGGGGCACTGTATCAGCGACACAGGCGTGCTTCCAAGAAATGATAACTATCCCAGCAGCTAAGCTGCCATATGCAAGAAGAAGGTCCGATTGGCATGAAATTTGAAGAGGATTTATATTTCAGGTCACTGAATTCAACCAGCCAATTTTTTTTTGTCAACATTCAACAAAACGTCAAAATAGGCCCAAGGTCAACAACTGACGAGGTATTTCTAAAATCCTCAATTTTCGTCTCATTGACTTGAAATTTGAAAATAATTTGCAGATGAAGTCACTAAATTGAATGACTAATTGTTTTCGAGATCAACATAGGCCAAAAGGACAACATAGGCCGAATTTCGAAAATTGTCAATTTTCATTCAATTGACTTGAAATTTGAAGAGGAGTTGCATATTTGGTCATTTAATTCAACCACCAATTATTTTTGAGGTAAAATTTGTTTTATGGATTTTGCAAGTATCGTGCTCTACACGACGTCTTGTTCTTGTTTGTTACTTACGAAATCTAAAGATTTCGTAAGTATATTGATGACTTCCGTCCTCTGTTTGTGTGTTTGTTTGTGTGTGTGTGTGTGTGTGTGTGTGTGTGTGTGTGTGTGTGTGTGTGTGTGTGTGTGTGTGTGTGTGTGTGTTTGTTTGTAGGCACGATAACTCGAGAACGGAAGAAGCTACCAATGTCAAATTACACCACATGATTCAGGAGGGTGATGGCGAGCGCTGTAAGATTTTGGTCAAAATCGGTCAAAGGTCAAGGTCACAGTGAGGTCAAACATTCGATTTTTGATGGTTTGGTACAGAATCATCGTAGAAACTTCTGGTTTGCGTCGCTACCTTCTCTGGAGACATCTTTTATTAGACAAGGTCAGAGGTCAAGTTGACGATTTCGTAAGTACCAGTCTATGACTGCTTGCTTGTTTGTTTGTGTGCAGGATATCTCAAAAACTTGTGGACGGATCTGGATGAAACTTTGTGGACAGGTTCGGTGTGTGGCAAGGACGAACTGATTAGATTTTGTTGAAGATAAGGATCCAACTACGAGAATTTTTTTTAAGTGATTCTTCACCATTGAGAGATAGGGCCAAAAACGATATGCAGCACAATATCTCAAAAAGTTATGGACGGATTCGGACGACACTAGGTGGACATGTTGGGTGTGTGACAAGGAAGAATTGATTCGATTTTGCTTAAAATCTGAATCTGAATCTGGATACGAGAATTATTTAATTTTTAAACCGATTCGTCACCATTGAGAGATTGAGCCAAAGACGATATGTATCATGCTTTTACAAAAATGTATTGGGACCGATATGTTCTCGTGGATCAGGCATTATGTGGCGGAGGTATGCGCTCCACCGAGTGCCCTTGAAGTTTACACCATGTTTTGTTGCCTGTTGATGTAAATGTCTTAATGCTCCTCTGATATGTATCTTCATTTTCTATTGTTTCAGATTATTCATAACCACGTGTGTTGAGGTTACAATTTTTTAAAAAAATGTTCCCCATGAAATTGAGAAAGCAACCCCATTGCTATCGTGTGAAATGTGTTGATTGCAAAGAAGAAATGCACTCGGACTACCAAGAAAGGCATGCCAAAAAGGCGCGCAATGGCTTGAAGTGCACGGTCGATTGGCATCCTCCACTCACGAGGCACGTGGCCGGCCCATTGGCTTCCTCCACTCACGAGGCTTCCTCGCTGAGAGAATCTGGTGAGCATGATCAGCATCAGGAAAACGGGCCACATGTCCATACAACCCGCAGATGATGCTCACGGACTATGCAGGTCACAAATCTCATTTGAGTCTCTCAGCAACCGCTCATTGGACACAAAGCCAGACTCGCGATAGCCAAGGATTCTCCGAAGAGACCTGGTACCAAAGGAATTAAGTCACCATCTCAGATCCCTGGTCAGAGTCCAAGTCTCACATCCGTAAAGCAAGACTGGAAGAACCAAGGAACTGAAGACTCCGACTTTAATCATCCTGCATAGGTACTGGCAGCACCACACCCCATGATCAAGTGAATCCATGACTCCAGAGGCCCGATCCAGCCGTCTATTGATCTCTGGCTCACAGCCAGCAGAGACATGAATATCACTGCCAAGGAAAGTGAATCTCTCTGTGACCTCAACATCCTCAACACAAACAGGTACAGACAAGACAGCATAATCCAATATGCCACTGAACGCCTGGATCGTAGTTTTTACCCAGGAAACCCGGAATCCCAGCAGCTCTGACTCCTCATTCAGCACCTCGAGGGCCCCCAAAGGGATATCCAGAGTCGATACAAATTACCCTGTGAGGAGGACAAGAATCACTTGACCACAGGTGATGCTCTACCCTCTCAAAGATTCCTTGCACATAGGCCTCCTTGTCCACCCTCAGCGCACATACAGTTTTACACCTCAACTCCTTGAACAGCTCAGCTCTGCCACCCAGCCTGGACCTGCGACTCTGGTAACTGGTATCCAGTTTCCCTTGACAGACAAAATTCTTCTTCGTCCTACGTTGAGTTCCAAGACATCCACCGGCAACATCAAGGATGGTGGTCTTGAAGGCACTATACGACTCTTCAGGATTCCCCAAATCACGCAGACCCCCACCAAATCCCTACTCAGCCTGTTCGTAAACTCCTCAGCTACCCTCTCATCCTTGAGCTTGCCAACATCCAGCCTAGGCTGAGATGGTACCATCCTCCCAGATTTGAGCTCCTACTTCAGAGTTGCTACCACAAGCCTGTCTGTGGTCAATATTGAGAAACTGAGCACTTCGGTAGGCCCTGCAGTTCTGGATCATCCTCCAGCAACCATCAACGAGCACATGGTCAATCCCCCTTTGCCACACCGCCAGCGTTGGAATTCCAAGTCCAGCGATGAGCCTGTGGGTGCTGAAAAGATGAACCAGCCACCCAAAATCCATGACTTCTTGCAAAATCAATCAAAATCGGTGTAACCACCCACCATGGTCTCGCCACTATCCGGTCTCCAAACCTCAGAGAGTGCTGCAATACCGATGTTCAAATGTTTGAGCTCAGATGATAACAGAGACAGGTGATCATTCTCTCTTTGGGATAGGACATTCCAGGCACCCACCCAAAGAGACCACCGTCTGGTGCATGACACGTCGGCCTCCTTGTCCACCACCCTGACACACACGACCACAATCCGACCCGGGAAGATTACCCCATGGTTTTCCTCCTATCATCAAAGAGTGGGGGTCCAGAGGCTTTGCCCCAATCCTGTCATCCCGTGATTTGCTCTGCGAAGGGAAGCTGCACAGGAGGTACTTCCACAGAGTGGGTTTTCAATTTTCTTTGTGTTTTTCGATGGTTTGTGGAATGAAGGGTTTTACGGTGGCCAGAGTGCAAATCTTCCACCAACCTCCTTAAAACAAATAACCCAACTACAGGAGGACGTCCACAGACACAGTTGGGCATTTGAAATGGATGGCCATTGGCTCACAAGGAGCCCCTCCTGCTCACAAGGAGCCCCTCCACTCTTTGACAGGTTTTGCTTTAAATCCTGCTGGGTGTCCGTATCTATACACCGTCCTCAACAGAAATCCTGGTGGGGGAGAACGGTTTATGCCTGGTGTTTGCTCTATGGTGAGGGTGGTGGGCTTGGGATCCTAGGATTCTAAGTTCAAATCGCACTCTGCTGTTGAATTAATACCAGGTGGGGGTTAACTCTGCCTGTCATCCTTCCGAGGTCAGCAAAATGAGTGACTGCTTAGGTAGCACCAACGCTCTTCACATAGTATGGTTCCAATGAATGGATGGATGGGAGATGGTTTAGTTGTTTCACCCAATAATGATATAAATCTAACTCCAGTCCTATTATTTTATACCTAATAAATCCCTTCTGCTTCTCCTTGATAGCATTCCTTATCGCACTACTCAACCACCCTGGTCTCTTTCTACTTCTAGTTTTACACCTCATTGGAATGTACTTCCTCTGCACTCCACATATTTGGTCTTTGAAGGTTTCCCATTTTTCTGATGCTCATTGTCCTGTTGTTAGAGTCTCCCAATCTCCATCACCCAATTCCCTCCTTACACCCTCAAGGCTTACCTTCCTGAAATCTAATAGCCTTACCCTACTATCCTGAACTCTAACCCTCAACAGACTCTTTCACACACAATGTTGTGGATTACTTGCTCCTAAATGCTCCCCAACCTCCACCTCCTCCACCATATTGGGATTGTTACTTAAAAGGAGGTCTAACACTGCACTCCCCCTCGTGGGCTTATCTACAAACTTGGTTAAAAAGCAATCCTGGACTAAAACTAGGAAATCCTCATCTGCTCTTCACTTTCCCTGTTCCTGGACCCAATCTATCCCTGGCGAGTTAAAATCCCCCATAATCAATACTCTTCCCCATACCACATGCCCTTTTGAATTTTCAGGTTCTCCTCATTCCTCCTCCTTCACACTGAATCCTTATAAAAGCATTACAGTCTCTTCATTCTGCCTGTTCCTCCACACCTGAAGCACTATAAAAGCATCATGTACTCATCATTCCTCCTCTTCATTTATGGCATGATATTTCAAATTCTTATGGAATGTTGTGGCAAAACTTGTGGTTGAGTTGGGTAGGTGACAAGAATAAGCAGATTAAACTTTGGTTCACGTCCGAATCCAGACTTGGCCAATCAGTGGAATACAAAACAAAAACTAATCAGCCTGGAGGAGGTACGTACTCCACCAAATGCCCTTTTACTTTAAAATGTTTTTCTTACTTGTATTCTAGTGGGTTCTCATCAAGTGCATTTCCTTTTCAAAAGGCCAAAGATTGTTGTTGAGAATTCCAGATCTTTAATCGGTTGCCAAAGCGATGTTTACTTTTGCCAAAGTATGCACCTTCTGCTCGGTGACGTTCGAAGGGTTCTTACAGTCATGGAAATAGTGCAAAGAAGAGTCTGAATAATGGCCTGGACAACAACAATGATCTGTCAATCATGCCACACAACCATGTGCTCGCTGCTATGGTGCACCTTCAAACCAATCATAAAGTGTGTATCGTGAAATATGGATAGCAACAATGCCTTGTGACTGGTCTCCGGAAATGCAAGCCAAGCTCGTGGGGGAAGATTTCCATGAATTACATACGAACTCCCACACTGGAACCTTCAAATAAATGCACAAGTGAGATGATTGGAATTCAACTATTACAAAATAACTAAAAAAAGTAGCAAAATAAAAATTATATATAAACCTTTCAAACAACTAATTGTCTGATTAATTAGAACTAAAAGAAATGAAAAGAAGATTGATCAACGTTGTTGAGGCAATTAAATGGTGAAAAGAAGATTAACCCTTTAATTGCCCAAACATTGCAAATATGGGACCATCTGCACACAAGGGAGGAAGTGAACATTGCAGGGAGAGTACAGAATAAACAAGAAAAAGAGCAATCAGAGATTGTAGACCCTCATCATAACTTGTTTTGTGTGGTGTTTGTGTACTGGTGTGTTCCGTAATTAATAAGAGACATAATTGGAACTGCCACTTTATAACTGCTGGCAGTGATGACCGGGTACCAAGACTAACCGCTTTGATGGAACCCCACTTTGATGGACACCTGACCCTGACCCATGACGTTTTTCATTATTATTCAATTGAATTTAGAATGGAATTAAAATGAATTCAATTAAAATCAAATTGAAGACGAAATAGGTACAGTCATGTATTGGAGTAATTAGAAGGAACCCAAACAAGCAAAAAGCAAAGATGAAGTCATCAGGAGGAACCTGGATAGGATTAACATTTCAGCTGATTCTCCTCTACCCTCAAACCCATCCAGGCACAGCCAAGTGAGCCTTCTTCCAAAAAATAAAATAAAATAGAAAAAAAAAACAAACAGAACCCAGATCAAAAAAAGAAAAAAACTCTGGCTGCCAGACCATGTATCTGATGAAGTTGGAATTTAAAACTTACATTCCCCATCTCTCCTAGATCACAATTGTGAAGTTTCATGTCGATTGATGAAGTGGTTCCAGAGAAAACTTAATTTAATATTTTTCTTCAATCCAATATGACTGCAAAACCATGTGACCTATCAATTATTCCTTAACAAACTGTACACTCAAGGCTTGGGAAACATTTGTGTGAAGTTTCTCCTCGATCTGTCCAGCCATTCTGGGGAAGGAGATTTTTTAAAGTTTTAGGTTAAATCCAATGTGGCTGCCAAACCATGGAATCTATGAGATCATACGTGAACCTTTTGTTCCTCATGGATAGGTGATCGTGTGTAAAGTTTCGCTTCAATCTGTTCAGCCACTTCAGAGAAGATTTTTGAAGGTTCTGTTTTTTTAAACAATATAGCTGCTGAATCACATGACCGATGATGTCATTAATTTTTTTCTGGGGACCATTTTATCAGATGTAGTGTTCTACATTTGTAGATTATGATGTCATAATGAAGGCACATATGACGTCATGGAAAAAAAAAATCACACTTATTCCCCATGACGAGTACTTTCTGTGTGCCAAGTTTCAATTTTTCCCTTGGTGCAGTTTCAAAGATACAGAGGTCCAATTTTTTCCCCGTTTTTGACAACACCAAGCCTGGTGTTGGCGCAGTGGTTAGGGCAGCGGCTTGGGAGCCAAAAGGTCCTGAGTTCAAGCCCCGTTCGGCCACTGAATTAATACACCAGGGGGTTGACTCAGCCTGTCATCCTTCCGAGGTTGGCAAAGTGAGTACCAGTGTACTAGGCCGGTGTATGCCTAGGTTAGAATAGGTGTACCAGATCCCTGTGTCTTAAGAGGCGACCAGGGTTGTGTCAGGAAGGGCATCCGGCGTAAAACATGTGCCAAATCATTATGCGGATCATACGGATGATCCGCTGTGGCGACTCCTAACGGGAGCAGCCGAAAGAAGAAGAAGAAGAAGACATGAGTAATAGCACCAAAGGTGAAAATTTCGTCTCAATCTGCCAAGAGGTTGCGGAGAAAAATATGAAAAGTCTGTGCAGACAAACAAACGAACCCAAATGCAATACCCTCTCCTTTGGCGAGTGTAACGAGACATTTTTGCGTACGGGATAAATAAACATTTTTGTGTACAGGAAAAATAGACCACCTGAAATTGTGGCTGGTTCCTCAATATTTTTAGTTTTATTCTCCATTTCTAAAATTAGGATCTCTGCATGGCTGCTTATCAACTGATTAGCAATACCACAATGAGGTCAAAAAAGGTTACAAATATGCTTGAACTTCATTCATCATCACAATGCAGCCTGTGGCTTCTGATTGCATCATTGATGGGTGCACGACCATGCTGCTGCAGGTTAGATCAGGAATTTGAAATTTATTCAGGCTGCCCGCAACAGCTCGCCCCCTCTTCCTGAAGGGCACTGTGGTATCATTAACATCCACCAACTAATGCTGGCAGATGGGACACCCGGCTTCATGTCCATCCGGGGGACCGCACACAATGAAGCCTTGCATTGTCTGTGACGCATCAGGATGATGGTTTACAAGTGAAATTTGTTTCACTTCAGGATGACGGTAACAGGATGACTGGCCGATCTGAGTGAAATTTGGCAACAACGTTACTTTCCTGACCAGTAACAGGAATTTCAAAGCTGTTCCAGTCACATGACTTTTAGTAGGTCAAAATGTCGATTTAGTCAATTTCTTCAAAAATCTTCTCCAGACTTATCAGTCAGAATGCTACCAAATCTGGGTTACAACATTAAGACACGGTTCTGATGTTAAATTGTGAATGCCATACTGATCAAGTGACCATAAATGTGTTAAAATGGCAGTCCCACAAATTACTTCCAAAATATTCTCCTGATCCACCACTCAGAATTTTACCAAATTTGGGTGACAACATTATGCCAGGGTAGGAATGTTAAATTGTGGAAGTCATGCCAATCACGTGACTGGAAGTGTGTCAAAATGGCCGACTTCATCAATTTTTGGGAAAAATCTCATAAATTCCTTCAGAAATCTTGTTCTACAAACCCACCAGTCCTAATTCTACCAAATTTGGGTCACATCATTTGGATATGGTCCTGATGTTAAATTGTGCAGGCCATGCAGAACACATGACAAAGAGTGTGTCAAAATGGTGGTTGCGCAAATTCCTTCCAAAATCTTCTTCTTGAGACCCACTAGTCAGAATGCTACCAAATTTGGGTTACAACATTAGGCCAGGGCTCACATAAACTCGATGTCCAGTGTTTCTATTTTTTTACAGGGACTGTCAGGTTTGAGAAGAGCAAACAAAATTATTTGTTTTTGAAGAAACGTTTAACAACCCATTCGTAGTAGTGCCAGACAGCTGTAAGTGAAAATATATTTCAGGAGCCAGGGAGGGAGTAATCCCTCCATGAGGTTGTTTGGAAATGGCACAGCTAAATATAATAGCCAAAGCATTCAATGTGAAATCTATCTCTGATAACAAACTGCAGCAAAGATACCTGTCCAAAGCACTTACAGCATTCCCATCTTCAATCAACGTTTCTCTACTTCATTACCCGTCTTTGATAACCTGACGTTATGGCATTTCGAGGTTCAACTTCAAAAAACAAACATAGGAAACTGCAAGACTCACCACAAGATTTGTTTTGTCGATCATAACACCATTTATGATGATCTGTAGAAATGGAAAAATAAAAGCAAGATACAGTCAGTATCAGTGTGACCACTCCTTGGCTTTTTTCACAAGACCTTGGCTATTCGTTGTTCACCTTGGCGTCTTGGTTTTCTTGGCGTATAGGTTTTCTAATGTCATTGCTTTTCCGAAACCTTGTGAATTATTGGCTTTTTTCATTGGCTCACCTTGGCATTTATGAAAATGAGGAGTGGTCACACTGGTCAGTATAGCCATTGACAAACACAATCAAAACCAGATAAGAGACTTCAAGGGAATGAGCACTTTGCATAATTGTTCCAATCAAGTATGCAAAGATGGTAGAAATGGACCAGTAGGTTACCCTTTAAAAATGGTATGTTTATTTATCTCACCCACGACACACAACAGTCTCACCCACAATGCTTACAAAGGCAACGTACACCTGGGCAACCTGGCAGGGTGTCCTATTTCTTTTGGAATAGTGATGGAGATCAACCGAGTTAATGCGGGGATGTTTTAGAGCCGGAGAGGCATGAGATCCATACAGCCATTGAGTGCAATGATATTTACAGCATGACAAAGTCGAGGCTCATGGAGGAGCGTAAAAGATGGTGGATGACAGGCCTTTGCCAAACATAGAAGGGAAGAAGTGGATATTTGGACGTACAAAGATGAGTACCCGCCACTACACCAAACAAAAAGGCAGTCATTTATAGCAGGATTTAACTGTTCATATTGAAAATCATGATGATGAACACAAAACACAAAATAAACAGAATTCAGTATGAGGTATTCCAAGATAAAATGTCAGAACATGTCTAGTTTTGATATACTGTAGGAATATGAGTGGGGCCTCCACAGCGACGAAAAGAGAAATATGCCTCTGGAATGCTCGAAGTATTCATGGAATATGGACACCACAACAGTAATGATCTGTACCATGAGATCGATACAATGCATTCAAAATGGTGTACACCATGTTGCAGCAAACATTAATGGCACTGCCCCAGACTCATTTTAATGGGATCCAATTGTACCAAAAGTCAAGTTAATCCAAAACCAAACTCATTAAAGATGAACAATTAATGAAATCAACAAGATGTTCATTGTGGTAAGCGAGGGGAAGCTGAACATTTTGGGCATTAACACTTCATCAGAGCAACACCAGGTTAATTTCCCTCCGAGATAAAAACAGGTTAATCTCTCCCTCAGATAAAATCAGGTGAATCTCTCTCGAAGAAAAAACAGGGTTTTTTTTTGTTTGTTTTTGTATACCTTGTCGAGGCTCGTGTGAGAGCGAACACACAAAGCCATATTGGATGTGCAAGCGGGCCGAAACCATGTTGGAAAAAGTTCCCCAGGGGTAACCTGAGGAACGTAGTAACCAAAAATAATTGAAATCAGATAAGCGGTTTTCCATTTATTACAAAAAACTTTTTTTTTCAAGATGGCCGCCCCAGTCGGCCATCTTGTATCCGGCTGTGCCCAAAATCAATAGGGTTCTTCCTTTTCAGGTGGTACATGTGTGACCCAAATTTAAAATCGATATGGTGAACAGTTTATGAGTTATCGCACTCACAGCTATAAATGTTGACACCCAGCCGGACGAACGGACAGACGGACGGACGGACGACCCGGGTGACAACAATATCCCCCTTCCGCCACGCGGCGGGGGATAAAAACACGATCGTACACTGAGGGGAACGATGGGTAGGCCTCAAGCACTCGGTAAGACAAGGTCGACGAAAACTCACAAAATAGCACAATTTTTGAAACAAAACCGAACTAGGAACACACAGTAACATGTTGGTGAGAAAATAAACAGTTAAAATGGGACAGATAACGACCGGAAACTTAACTTTGAGATCGACAGCAGAGAGCCCTGAAGGAGACCTGCCAACGCTCCAAACCCAGAACCGGAAGGTTAATCTCCCTCTGAGATAAAAACAGGCTAATCTCCCTCTGACTTAGTTGATGTCAATTTTTTTGTATACTTAGTCGAGGTACATGTAAGAGCTAGTACACTGAATGGATCAGGATATAACAGACAAAATCAGGATGCAAAACATGCATGCATGGGGTGGACAAGATGGACACAGAAGATCATGGGGTGGATAAGATGGACACAGAGGATGCATAGGGTGGACAAGATGGACACAGAGGATGCGTGGGGTGGAAAAGATGGATACAGAGGATGCGTGGGGTGAACAAGATGGATACAGAAGGAAACTCCAAGGGGGTGTTGTAGGTGGATAGGGGTTCAGGTGTGCCAAAGAAGGTCTTTGAACGATGGAGGATCCCCAATCAACCAAAATGTGGTTTGCCCAAGAAAGACCATGGCCGATAGTGAGACCCAGGATTTTGAATGACTAAAAGTTCCTCAAGATGATTGTTAAGAAAGCAGATAGGAGGGTTTGCCAGACCGTCCTTTTGGAGAGAGATACTTAGAGTGTGAGATTTGTGAAGATTCAAAGACATATTCCAATTCATCCTAATGTGCGTAATCTGCAAGGAAAGGTGTTCATTATTTAATACATTGTAATAATGTAATGGAGGTGCAATGAGCGTTATCAATATATGATAATACATTAAACCTTTCAACAACAAAGGTAAACATCGATAGCAGAATGTTTGAACACTGAGGTTCCATTGCAGGGTTAACTGGCTGTTTAGACTGATATTGACCCAAAGCAGCGGTGGTGGACCCACCGTTTGGAGAGGTACTGGGCCGAAAGGGTTTCATCATCCTTGAAGAAAGGAGGGAAGCTGATTATCGGGGTGGTTGGACAATCAATATATTGCTTACAGGTTAATAAATTTGTTACTTTCGGTTAAGCACCGGTATTGACGTTTGCAATGAAGATAAAGTTGAGTATCGGGTGTTGTAGAATTAGTATCGTTTATAAACGGCCGAACCGTAGTACCAAGAATCCCCAAATCTTGAGTGTAGGTCCTTCAGAATCTGGACAAGGGTTCAAACTTCCACACGTTGGCCTTGATGTCCGATTTGAGGCCACCAAAGGCCGCAATACCGTGTATATTGGGAGATAGCAAAGGTAGCGACCATGAGGCCAATAACTCTTTGCAGCTTTTCAATGTCCAACACGTTAGGAAACCCCCAACGGTAAAAGGTCTCTGTGCCGCCCATGGTAGTGTTCAATAAATGAAGTGATTTGTGAGGAACAGATGAATGAAAAAACGCTTGGTATGTCGAGGTGTGTGCATGGTGCGTGTTGAGGTGTGTGTGGTGTGTCGAGGCGTGTGTGTGTGGTCTGTCGAGGTGTGTGTGGTGTGTCAAGGTGTGTGTGTGTGTGTGGTGTGTCAAGGTGTGTGTGTGTGTGTGTGTGTGTGTGTGGTGTGTCGAGGCGTGTGTGTGTGGTCTGTCGAGGTGTGTGTGGTGTGTCAAGGTGTGTGTGTGTGTGTGTGTGTGTGTGTGTGTGTCGAGGTGTGTGTGGTGTGTGGTGTGTCGAGGTGTGTGTGTGTGGTGTGTCCAGGTGTGTGTGTGTTGAGGCGTATGTGGTGTGTCGAGGCGTGTGTGGTGTGTCAAGGTGCGTGTGTGTGTGTGTCGAGGCGTGTGTGGTGTGTCAAGGTGTGTGTGTGTGTGTGTGTGTCGAGGCGTGTGTGGTGTGTCGAGGTGTGTGTGTGTCGAGGTGTGTGTGGTGTGTCAAGGTGTGTGTGGTGTGTGTGGTGTGTGGTGTGTCCAGATGTGTGTGTGGTGTGTCCAGTGGTGTGTCCAGGTGTGTGTGGTGTGTCAAGGTGTGTGTGGTGTGTGGTCTGTCGAGGTGTGTGTGTGTGTCGAGGCGTATGTGGTGTGTCAAGGTGCGTGTGTGTGTGTGGAGGCGTGGGTGAGTTGTGTATGTGTGCGTATGCACACCAACATCGGGGTGTATAAATGAGACAAAAGATCCCCTGTACACTCATTTCCACGTGTTTTCATCGTACTCGTGTGTTTGTGCATTCAGATAAAGCGATGTTGATCGTAAATCAGCATAATTGGATGGAGTGTAGCTGGTGTGAGGTCGGTGTGTGTGTGTGTGTGTGTGTGTGTGTGTGTGTGTGTGTGTGTGTGTGTGTGTGTGTGTCTGACACTCACCGGCCGCCCGCACACTGATCTGGGCAAGTGCACAGAGAAAGAGGAAGAACAGCACAGGGGTCCGCATTGTCCGTGCAAAAGGACGAGTGATCCGAGCAACACAAAGATTCGCGTACGTGGAGCCACGCTCGGTGCAGCTTCGCCTGTGGGATGGATAAACAGGATTGATGAGGGAACCACGAGGGGTCTGCTTCAGTCCATGCGCCCGCTGACTTTTCCCTCCCCTCCCCCCCCCACGACCCCCACCCCCTGTTGCATTATCCCCCACACTCCAATATCCCTCTAACATCCATTAAAACCCTCACACTTCAGGAAAGATGCTGGTGAAATGCAAGGAAAAACCCATGAGAGCACGCTCTGAGCCCACGCTTTTGGTTTCCCAACCGCAACCGCCACCCAACTACTGCTTGGAGACGATGAAAATTATTCTCACATGCAATAAACATGTCACAAAGTCGAACATACCGGGTTTCTGTGCAAACACCTTCCTTTTACCTTAAATATTTAATCATCATCATCATCATCATCATCATCATCATCCTCATCATCATATATCCTCACTATGCAGCAAATACAAGGAAATTTGGATTAAAAATAGAAACGTTGCTATGTTTTCCACTATTGTGATGATTTTCAAATAACCGTTTGGACACCAATCGAAGTCGCAAAGGATAAGAAACAAGAACGACAATGAGAGAGGAAGACAACTTTTACAAAAGCAAAGCACGTGTCCAAACATCCTATCCAAGTATAGTACAAGTTACTATGATGTTGCCATCGATCTTGGCTCTGTGCAGCCTTTTGACACCTGTCCATGGTAAGGCAATATAACCTATTAACCTGTTAAATAAACAATATAACCTGATAAAATAACCAATATAACCTGTATAACAGAACCAATATAACCTGTATAATAGAACCAATATAACCCATTAAATCACCAATATAACCTGTATTATACAACCAATATTACCAGTTTAATATAACCAATATAACCTGTATAAAATAACCAATATAACTCGTTAAATCACCAATATAACCTGTTTAATAGAACCAATAAAAACTGTATAATATAACAATATACTGTAACCTGTTAAATAACCAATATAACCTCTTAAATAACCTATAATACCTACTGAATAACCAATTAAATAACCTACCAGGGTTAGTACAGTCCTGACTGAATGAAATTCCAGGAGTTTTCCAGGACAAATAGTCATTTTCAAGGAAACATAATGCTTGTGTTGTGTTGAACAATTTACTGATTGAAGGAACGCACAAAATTCTATAATCAGTCTTTTTTATTAATTGTTTTCATGATTGAACTGCAATACATGTAAGTAAAGGCAATTTCACCCAATACTGTTTTATTGTATGAAACATGAAAACATATATATTAATTAAATAACTATAAATCTTTGCTAACAAAACAAAACACTTTTGCATACTTTCTCAACTTTTTTTTGCATAAACAAGCATTTACAAATATAATATATGTACGTATCTTAAAAGTCCTGATTGAACTGCAATATGTAAACTTAAAAGGCAATTACACACAATACTGTTTTACTGCATGAAACATGAAAACGTATATATTAATTAAAAAATTACAAATCTTTGGAAAAACAAAACTTTTACATACTTGTCTTAAAAGCCGCAATTAAGCTGCAATATTTAAAGGCAATTTCACACAACACTGTTTTATCATACAAGACGAGAAAATGTATATATTAATAAATCTGTGAAGAAAATACTTTTTACATACTTTCTCAGAAGTTTTTGCATTTAATGTCACTTGTTATCAACAAGTCACCTTTGTTGAACTGACTAGCATGTCATCTGTAAGTGCCACAAGCATTTACAGGTTTCTCAGAAGCCTAACATTTTCTATCACGTTTCTCTAACTCTATCAATTATTTTTATTTATTTTTGGAGGACTCTCTGAAACTGTTAGCTTTACTAACAAATGACAAATCTCTCCCTTTCTGCTCTCAATGAAAACTCGTCCACCATTTTTTGCATCGAGTCAATGTCTGTTTTGAGCCTTTTTTTGGCACGATTTTAAGTCCGATAATTCTTCTTCTATCTTTCGTTTTCTGTCCGAGACAGAGGCCAGCTGTATATTTCGCTTCTGCTCATCCAAGTAATCTTGGTACTTCCTTCATGCAGCTTTTGCAGAAAATAGCAGCTTCTTGTCGAGTTCAACTTTCTGCAACCCTCCGACATTGTGAAGATGATCACAGATTACTCTCTGGGCAATTAAGGACTCGTCTCTCAGATTTTCCACCTCAATTTCTCTGTTTATCGAGAAGCCCCTTTCAACTGTAGCCTGTCCATGGGACAGTAGCAAAAGTTGTCTCACAACCTCACACAGATAACTGAACTCCGGATTTTTTGCAATGTCTGCATGCCACAGATGGTCGAGGCGATCTTTCTTTCGATCGAAGTATGCGTGTTTGACTGAAGCGTCAGTGAGATATCTTGAGTACTGGTGGACAGTCTCATCGCCATTTTCTGGTGTTATCCACTTGGCGTCACAAAGGGCACTCACT
Source organism: Eptatretus burgeri (assembly GCF_056783735.1). Classification (NCBI taxonomy): domain Eukaryota; kingdom Metazoa; phylum Chordata; class Myxini; order Myxiniformes; family Myxinidae; genus Eptatretus; species Eptatretus burgeri. The sequence continues at coordinate 69,346,064 of NC_140976.1, read as the reverse complement.
GTTCTGCGCATGTAGTGGATGGCTACTTCCTTTTCGTTGAAATGCCTTGGGTCCAGACATGCTAAGTGTCTAGCAAGGGCATATTTAATTGGTGCCTTTTCAATCAGCTTTGACACTAATTCCACAAGAAGCCATCTGCATTCATTGCAAAACTCGAAAACTGCTCTATCGGATGCTTTCTTGGAGCAAACAGCTTCTTTCAGAGCTTTGTCAGCAGCCAGTCCAATGTCAATCTTGGACAGATCAGTGCAGTTGTCATCTTTTCTTACATCAAATGACGCCAGCTTTACAGGTGTGAGAGGTTCTGTGACTGAGTGCTTTACAAATCTCTGAAGTAAGCTTAGTATTAACTCATGCAAATCAAGTGAAATAAAAGGCAACAAGGGCCGATCATCTCGATAGGTTGTCAGGAATGGTGAAATTTCCTGGAATACGGCAAAGAAGAATTTCAATCTTGCCAGCGTGAGGGGGGTTTGAACAAATTTTTTCACAGAGGAAAAGGACTGGTTGTCGGGGTTAGCAACTGATTCTTTTCTCACTTCTCCAACATACTTGCAAACACTGTCCCGTATTTCTATCGTTCTTTGGGTGCAGGGTGAGTTGGCTAACCATCTTGTTTTGCAGAATTTTAGCGGTAGCTTGGTGCCATCTGTGACACGAAGATAGTCCTCTGCACGCAGGTGAGTCACGAAACAGGGTGTATAGGGCCCTTAAAAGTGAAGAAATTCCTATCTCCGACTTCGTCACGCCGGTCTGAAACGCACCATGGAGGATGTGCAGTCCACATGAGCCTACATCCAACAAGGATTTCACGGAATTTGCCTCCATTTGTGATTGCATGCTGCGATGGAACTTCCAATTCACGCTGGGCCCGTCCATGCTGATCTGTATCAGGTTGCGTGGATTTAAACCCTCCAAGGCGGTGTTAAATTCCTCAAGCATGCCATTAGCAGTACAATGGCCGACAAACTTCGAGTCCAAGTATCGTGATTTTACCTCATCATTGTCCCAAATACGGATGTAAAAATCCATCTGCTTCTACTGATTTTTTTTTAATTCAAGGACTCATCAAAGAGTAGTGCATAACTGCTGTTAACCTTTTGTTTCAGAAGCGCTTTGAAGTGCGGTGCAAGACCAAATACGTTTAAGTAGGAAGCATTCTTTTCTGCACATTGAAATTGTGATGCAATGCCGCTATCTGGGAACATCCTGTGAAAGAGTGTTCCAATACCTTGACAGGACCTGTATGATGGGTGGGACTCTATAACATGTAAAGTCCAAATAATCTCTACCTTCAGCACCTCATCCTTTGTGACAAAGTCCTGTATTGTTGTTGGTCTCGGTTGGGGTGCATCAAACACCCCCTTTTTGCGAAAGTTTGAAAAACATAACGGCAATAGGACAGATGTGTTCGAATACATGAAAAAAACATTTCTCATTTTTTTCCAGAATTTTCGGTCATCATCTTGGGGGTCCACATCGGGGTCAAAGTTCAGGCATGCAGCTCCTGCGCATTTTTCAGAATAAGCGTTATTTTTCACTGTATAGTGATCAAAACTTGTATCTGGTGGTGAAATAATTCTTACATATCGATGTACTGCTCCTTTGGTGATGTTCCAGTGAAATAGAGCTAATCAAATTTTCCGGAAAATTTGCCGGAGAAGCGGGAAACTGGTGATTTTCCCAGAAAAAGACAACAAAATAGTAACAAATGCCTCGGTTCTGTCAAATTCACGGCTTTATTACCCAGAATTATGTGTATTCATATGAAGGTACTCATATATCATTAATGATCAAGTTTCAAGTGTTTCCGGAGATTCAGATTTTCTTTCCTGTCATTCTCAGTGACTTGTTGCACATTCTGAAAATGTTCTTCAGACCCAGCTGCACCGAGACAGTCCATTCTGAGTTTTATTAGATGTTCAGCCGCATTAGTTACATTGAGTGCTTTGCTTTTAGATTTTGAATCCATATAGGCTGGAAGTGTTACCCACTCATTCACTTCATACCTTAAGAATGAATCGTCCAGTTCAACTTCTCGGAACACAAACCACGAATCAACCAAGACAAAGTCAAATAGGCTAGATGTCAAGTGAATGTCCTTGGGGAAGTGAGGCTTTCTGAAGTCTGTACCAAAGCGCCCAATAGGCAATAGTCCAAGTTCCTCTCTATCAGGCTTGACAGAGATGATACGGTCAGCCAGTCGACGCTTCTCTGCACTTGGAACATCCTCACTGAATAAGGCTAAGGACACAAACTCAGCTGTTAAGTAACAAAGATGAGGACAAAGTACGAGAGCGTGCCAGCATCACTCTAGTCCTTTCAACTAACCATTAGAACTGATAATGCAGGCAGTGTTTCTGCACTCATCACTCAGTGGTATGCAATAATTATCACCAGAGAAGTCAAATCATCTCAGAAAATCGTCCAAACTTTTACATTCATGATCTGCCACGTGTCAAATTCTCTGGGAAAACACAATTTCCGGGAAAAAAAAATACCATTTTCCAGGAAACTGTGCCAACAAATTACAAGCCAACCATGTTACAAACATCACCAAAGGAGCAGTACATTGATACGTCAGAATTATTTCACCACCAGATACAAGTTTTGATCACTATACAGTGAAAAGTAACACTTATTCTGAAAAATGTGCAGGAGCTGCGTGCCTGAACTTTGACCCCGATGTGGACCTCCAAGACGATGACCAAAAATTCTGAAAAAAAAATGAGAAATGTTTTTTTCATGTATTCGAACACATCTGTCCTATCACCGTTATGTTTTTCAAACTTTCGCAAAAAAGGGGGCGTTTGATGCACCCTAGTCTCGGTGTGGCAGTAGTTGCTGTGCTGGCTGGTGCCGGTCTTGCATCAACCTCCATCTGTGGATCCACTGTAACATAGTTCATATCACAATTTATTAAATACATCAGCAGTCATCAGTAATTCAAAAAAATATTTTCTAAATTCAATCCACAACTTTAAAATTGTTCCTTAATTGTTTTTTTATTTCACTAAATATCAGTAAGATTTATTTTCAGTCGGTTTGATTCCAAAGCCATAAACTTTAGAACAATTTATATGATAATAAATTGATTATCATAACCTTATTAATAATTTACCGCTTTACAATTTTCAATTAAGTACTTTATATAATTATATTATATTATAATCATAATTTCCTATCATTCAATGTTTATTTTATTTATTGGTTTTGTACCATTAAAATAAATTGAACGGTTTGTGTGTTTAAAAAATGAGGATATTATTTCACTCATCATTCATAACACTGGGCTGTGTTTGAAATATTTTTTTCAGAGGTCTGTTTTCTCAACGGTTCTCATATGCTTTTTTTTGCGTGCTGAATTCAGAAATGTATCTAATTTCGCTCAATCAGGTCAAGTTTTTATGCTATCTCAATTTTAAGGAAAAAAAAAAATCAAAATTTTTGTTTTTTTTAATTAGCATTTTTTTATTCAAAATCAGACTTGCATTGACAGAAAATGTACAAACTACATATATATATATATATATATATATATATATATATATATATATATATATATATATATATATATATATATATATATATATATATATATATATATATATATATATATATATATATATATATATATATATATATATATATATATATATATATATATATATATATATAGATATATATATATATATATATATATATATATATATATATATATATATATATATATATATATATATATATATATATATATATATATATATATATATATATATATATATAATGACACACCAGTACACTTAATGTGGAAGAAAGTGCCTTCTCAATTACTTTCATTTCAATTTCAGAAAAATATAGATAAATCGTTTCTGGCAGCACCTGTGCTGTGTCACGTGATTGGGTTTTCGTATATCATGCCTCGCCCGCTAGGGGTGGCAGGAGTGTACTTCTGGTCGCGCAATAAAGCGGAGTTGATGCTGGCCCGCGTGCTTCTTGCGTCCCACTGCACCTGGTACACTCTAGTTGGCTGACGAGGATGGTTGAATACGGACTTGTGCCCGTTTTCGACGGAGACGACTTCGAATTGTTTTCGGAGCAATTAGGATGCTATTTCCGCGCGAACGATGTGGTCGACGAGAGCAAACAGAAGTCGATCTTGCTCGCTTCGCTTTCGCCGGAGCATTATCGGCTACTGGGTGATTTAGTGGCACCGAACAGGCCCCGGGATGACGAGCTGTCATTTCGGGACATTGTGCAGAAGATGAAAGCACACATGGCGCCGGAGAAGTCATTACAGCTCGCTCGATTCCAGTTCGATCGCCTCTCGAAAGGAGCAGAGGAACGCGTCGCTGATTTTGTGGCGCGGATTAAGCATTCTTCCGTGGCCTGCAAGTTCACGGCGGGGGAGCGGCCAGCTCGGCTCAGAGATCGTTTTATTGCTGGTTTACGAGATGCGAAGATGGTTTCAGCGGTTTTACGGCTGAAGGGTGAAGCCATTACATTCGACTCGGCGGTCAGCACGGCTTCAGCGGTCGAGCAGACTCGCGGGGATGTTCGAGCCATCACCGGCCACGCGGGGTCGCGAGCACCCCGGGACGCGCGCACGACCTTCGATGCGGGTCGGACGTCGCCACGCGGCCGCGCGTGCGGCGGGGTGACCCCGCGGACATGCTTGGGATGTGGAGGTCGACACCTGTGCCGTGCATGCCCGTGTAAAGGCAACGTGTGTTTGAATTGTCACAAGGTGGGTCATTTGGCGCGTGTGTGCCGTGGGGCGACGGCCACCGTTAAGGTCATGGACGGCGATGTGCGAGGCGACTCGGGGCGACGGCGCGCCCGATGACGGTGGAAGTCGAAGTGAACAAAACGCCGATCACGTTCCAGGTCGATACGGGAGCAGCGGTGTCGCTCATAGGCGAGCAGACTGCGCGTAGACTCAACGGCCTGAAGCTTATCAGGTCAAACCTCACGCTGTTCATGTACACCCGCGAGAAGATAACGCCAGTCGGGATGGCAGACGTGTCTGTGCGGTACCAAGGCCAGGTCGCCACGCTTCGGGTGTACATCGTGCGGGGGAGGGGACCGTCTCTCCTCGGCCGAGATTGGATGGCCCGCATCAGGCTAGACTGGGCCGCAGTTCACCTTGTGCAACCCGTGCCGAGCCAGTGTGAGGATCAGTTGGAAGAGATTCTTCAAAGACATCAAGGGTTGTTTAGCGACGTCCTTGAGAAACTCAAGGGCATGGAGGCAAAAAACTCTTCTTGAAGGAGGGGGTGGTTCCTCGGTTTTGTAAACCGCGTCCAGTGCCGTATGCCCTGCGGGACAAGGTCAAGGGTGAACTGGATAGGCTGGAGGCCTGTGGAGTGATCAAACGGGTGTCGTGCTCGGATTGGGCCACCCCGGTTGTCACGGTGCTGAAACGGAATGGAGACGTCCTGTTGTGCGGGGACTTCAAATCCACGGTTAACCCGGGGCTCAGCGTGGAGCAATATCCATTGCCGTCAATCGATGAAATATATGCGCGATTGGCGGGGAGTCAATACTTCACGAAGCTAGACCTGCGTGATGCATATTTTCACCTGCCGATGGATCCCGGGAGTAGTGAGCTTTTGACAATCAACACGTGTCAAGGACTCTATCGATATACCCGACTCTGTTTTGGGATTGCTTCGGCCCCAGCTTTGTGGCAGAAAGCCATGGATCAGGTTTGCATTGGCCTGCCTGCTCAGACCTACCTGGACGATGTGCTCATTGCGGGGAAAACTGCGGACGAGCATCTTGCGAACATTGCCCAAGTGCTGACAAAGCTAGAAGCGTGCAGCCTGCGCTTGAACAGGGACAAGTGCGCGTTCTTCAAGCAGCGCTTGGAATACCTCGGGCACATCATCACGCCGGAGGGGCTGTTGAAAGGTCCTCGGAAGGTGGAGGTGATTCAGCACATGCCACCGCCTCGCGACAAGACGCAGCTGCGCTCGTTCATTGGTATGGCCCAGTATTACCAAAGGTTCATGCTCGGGCTCAGCTCACAACTTGCGCCGTTAACGCGGTTGCTCAAGAAGGACGAGCGCTGGGTTTGGGGGCCTGCACACCAGGCGTCGTTCGACCTCGTCAAGCGGCTGCTCACAGAGGATACGGTCCTCGTGCACTACGAGCCTGCGCATCCGCTCCTATTGGCATGCGACAGCTCTGCATATGGCATCGGGGCAGTGCTCTCCCACAGGATGGACGATGGTTCCGAGCGGCCTGTTTGTTTTGCATCCCGGACCCTGTCCACAGCAGAGCGCGGATATGCCCAGATTGAGCGTGAAGCTCTCAGCCTCGTCTGGGGTGTGCGGAGGTTTCATCAATACCTGCTGGGGCGGCATTTCACTTTGCAGACGGATCACAAACCGCTTCAATTCATTCTGAAACCCGAACGCGGGGTGCCGGTGGTAGCAGCCGCGCGAATACAGCGGTGGTGTCTGTTTCTGGGTGCTTACGATTATGATATTCAGTTCCGAAGCACCGAGAAGCATGCTAACTGCGACGGGCTCTCTCGCTTGCCGTGTGCGGAGCGTCCAGCTGCGTCTGAGTTGGCCGACCGGGTCGATGTGTTCGCGCTGGGCCAGGTCCAAAGCGGGCCGGTCACGGCCAGGCAGGTCGCGGTGGAATCGGCTCGTGATCCGGTGCTTGCAGGGGGTCTTCGCCTGATGCTGTCCTACCCGGGGACGTCGAGCAGGCTGGGCGGTCGGGGGTGGCTGGTGTTGCGGAAAGTGCGAGTCCGGCGAGGGTGTCACCTCGACCGAGCCGGGAGGCGTCTGAGCCTGGGCTGTCTGGTGGCGCTGCCCATCCGAGGCGGGCCAGGGTGCGGCCGCGGTATTTGGAGGATTATGAGTGTTGATGGGTTTCAGACGGTCATGTTGTGATTGTCCGTTCATCGTGTTACGGGTCATTTTACGAGGGGAGGAGTGTGCTGTGTCACGTGATTGGGTTTTCGTATATCATGCCTCGCCCTCTAGGGGTGGCAGGAGTGTACTTCTGGTCGCGCAATAAAGCGGAGTTGATGCTGGCCCGCGTGCTTCTTGCGTCCCACTGCACCTCGTACACTCTAGCACCCAACTTTAGTTACTCCAGCAGTCGCTGTTTTTCTTCGTTTTTTAATGTTGAATTTCACATTAACGGTACTTGTGCTTCATTTTTTAAATATATTTTGTACATTTTCTGTCAATGTAAGTCTGATTTTGAATTAAAAAAAATGCTAATAAAAAAACAAAAATTTTGATTATTTTTTTTCCTTAAAATTGAGATAGCATAAAAACTTGACCTAGTTGAGCGAAATGAGATACATTTCTAAATTCAGCATGCAAAAAAACATATAGGCATCGTTGAGAAAACCTAGACCTCTGAAATGATGCAGACCAGTGTAATCATTCTAGGGGAGACAACCCGTTATACTGTTATTTTAGCTGTGCTAAGTCTATCTCCCTTGGTTACAAAAAGTCAAATCTATAAACTGGAATTTTTTGTGATGTGTTCATTGAAATTTAATTACGGCAGATGCGTTTTACGCTTAATAGTTTATTTCATAAACAAATATCCATGACGATATCTGCTGGTGCCGATCGCAGATCCAAAAAAATTCTGTAATTCGCGAACGGGAATCGGCCGCCGTCTGCTGCATCAAGCGCACGTGTTTGGTTCCCTTGGCATGACTTTTGAGCGTGCTTTCTCCCATTTTCGAAATATCTACATCTTTCTTGCACACATGACATCTTGCTTTGTGGATGGACACCCTTTATAGCCAATCCCGATAGTCGGGATGGCTGAGCCATGTGGTGTTGAAATAACAAACTTTGGACATTTTGCTTCTCCGTTCTGCAGCTGAAAAGTTTCTCCACGCAGAGACGTTCATGCAGTTACTCAATATTGAAGTCAATATGCGACTGACAGGGAGATTACTGTGGCATCATCGATCAACAACCAATTAATTGTTAGAGCATATATTTCCAATGCTTTTCATTGGTTGATATTTTATTACACTTTACAACCGCATACAGAATCAATGAATATAACCCTAATCCAGGTCAATCAATTGTTTGGCGGAAAAATGACCGATGTCGGCTTATTTTCTTACAAAAATAAAATAATAAAAAGAGGATATAAATATGTAAGGGACAGTGCACACAAAAAGGTTTATTTTCCAGGAGTTTCCAAGAGTTTCTTCTTTTTTCCAGGACTTTCAAGTACTGGAAAATGGAATCTCATTTTCCATGAAATTCAAGGAGTTTCAAGGAGTGTGCGAACCATGCCGATAATACCTACTGAATAACCTATTAAATAACCTATAATACCTTCTGAATAACCAATATAACTTGTAAAAATAATCAATATAAGGCTCAAAGCACATAACTTGAGACCACCCCACTTTTCAGTAATGACTTCCTTTTACTACATTAATACTCTCTAGTACAGCAATGTACTGACCTGGAATTAGTCTAATCTTATAGTCCAGACTCTGACCATTCTTAAAATGTTTGGGTTGGAGGGTCTATCTTGTGAAACAAAAATTTTACAATGTCACGAATTTCCAAAATAAGTGGAAATCAGCACTTTTCATGGTGCATAGGCTAAATTTGTATGATGTACAATTTTTTTTTAGGTATTAAATGATCCAGTCTTTATGATTTTGAGGTATTCATGATTTAATATGATACCCAGTGAGAAATTAGAGCAATAGGAATAGCTTTGGAATGAAAAGTGAGCGTTTTTTGACGATTTATTAAAAAAAAAACTGCAATTTCATGGAAGTCCGTTTTTGATACCCAATTTTCGCCTTCCTCGGGATTTGTATGGCTTATTATCCACAAATCTACTCATATGTGTGTTTCAATGTAAGAATGTTGTCTATTCTTCAAGAAAAAAACATCACTGAGCATATAATGATGTACTATATGAGCATATAATGTCTTTCGTAATGGTCCGGAAATCGAGAATTTTTTTCTGAGAGTACGTTACATTTTGCTTTTTGGTCTGCACAGGAATAATGGTCACCAGTATGAGGTTTCAATTCATTCCTGTATTTTGACCATGCCGAGAGTAATGTAAAAATACTGGAACATTTGGTTCCATGCGATAGGATTTTTCAGGAGTCGCGACAAATACTTTTCCGAGAGTGCGTTACGTTTTTTGGCGGATAGATTTCTCGCGTTGTCAGACAAACAGAAGGTACGTAAGCTATTGGCTTGTGTTAAATCACTTACCTGCAGGTATTTCTGCGTTTTACCATGGTCATAGTGTGCCTATGGCTCAAAAGAGGGCATCACCTGTAAAGTCAAGGTCACCTGTAAGGTCATCACCATTTGTGAGGAAGTTTATTCCAAAGGCGGGAAAAAAGAGGAATGAAAGAGTGAAGATGAGCAGTGATTCGTGATTTTGGTAGTTTTACCAGAAGGGGGTTGTTGGCGGACCTTGAGCGCCCTGTGGAAATGTGGTGGGGACAAATCGCAGAGAGAGCAGGGGGGGCAAGGCTGGAGAGGAGTCGGTAGAAGACAGAAAGACCACCGACCAACCTGCGGTGATTGAGTGAGAGGCCCAAAGACTCAGCTTCATTGCGGGAGATGCCGATGATCTTAAATGCCCTGGTTTCGACAGCGTGAATCCGAGAAAGGTGGGATGCAGGAGCACCAGCCCAGAGGGGAGAGCAGTACTCCATCAGGCTATGGACAAAAGCTTTGTAAGTGGTCAGGAGCTCAAGAGGGCCGAGGAAGGACTTAGCACGACGGAGGATTCCCAGTCGGCGACTGGCTTTTGAGGCGAGGTTGGAAATGTGACTTTCCCAGGAAAGGTCATGGCAGATAGTGAGACCTAGAAGCTTGAAAGAAAAGAAAAGACTTCTTCCAGAGGATTGTTGAGAAAGTGGATGGGGGGGTTTTGTAAACGGTCCTTTCGAAGAGACATAGTGAGAGTGTGAGATTTGTCTGGATTGAAAGACATGTTCCACGAGTTGGACCAGTTTGTGATTTTATCCAGATCTGCAGTGAGCGAAGAAGCTGCTGCTTGCCGGTCTGAGGGATGACAGATGGTACGGCAGAGGGTGGAGTCGTCGGCAAAGAGAAATAGAGGATTTTCCAGAGAGTCCGAGAGATCATTGATGAAAACCAGAAAAAGAACAGGGCCCAGAACGCTACCTTGAGGAACTCCAGCCTGCACAGGAAGAGGGGATGAAAGAACTCCATTTAGGGCCACACGTTGACTGCGACAGGAGAGGAAGTCTGCGAGCCATGAGTGGAGATGGCCTTGAATACCATGGGAAGAGAGTTTGGTGAGTAGGGCAGGGTGCCAGACTGTGTCAAAAGCACGTGATATGTCCAGGGATACGGCTCGGATTTCCTGTCTGGCATTGAGGACCTCCATCCATTGATGGGAGAGCAGAAGCAGCATATCCAGGGTAGAGTGACCTGGTCTGAAACCAAATTGATGATTGGAAATCAAGCCATTGGAGAAGAGGAAGGATTTCATATCTGAAGCGATGATGGATTCCATAACCTTGCTGATGATTGGGAGAAGCTGATTGGTCTGTAGTTATAGGGATCTGTTTTTGCACCTTTTTATGCAGGGCAGTGATGTTAGCAGATTTCCAAGCAGATGGCAGATGATCTTGGGCAAATGAGAGGGTGAATGGAACAGAGAGTGGGTGAGCAAGAGCAGAAGAGCAGGCTTTGAGGACACGTGGGCTGATACCGTCTGGACCGGTTGCAGAATCTGACTCGAGGTTTGAAAGCAAGCTCTCCATCTTGTCAGGAGAAAAGGATACAGAGTCCAGGGACAGTTGGGTGCGACTGAGTAAAGTGGGTAGAGATAGTGATGGGTTTAGGACACAAGATTTAGCTGCAAACACCGAGTTTAGACATTCAGCTTTATCACGTGTGGAATCAGCAGTGCGGCCATTTGAGGTAAGGGAGGGGATGGAGGGGGAACATACACCAGAAACAGATTTGATTAAATGCCACCAGGATTTTGAGGAGGGAGAGAGGTTTGAGAGTTCAGACTTGAGATGAGAAAGATGTTGTTTTCTGGCTCTCCTGAGGGTAGATACACACTTGTTCCGAGCTTTGTGGAAAGAACTGAGATTGCCCTCAGTTGGGTTTGCTTTCCATGAGGCAAAGGCAAGTTGTTTCAGGACAACTGCCTCGCCACAAGCTTCAGTAAACCAAGGGCAGGAGGAAAGGTAGGACAACTGAACACGAGAGGGGATAAATCTGTGCATGAGGGAGAGCAAGTTTCTTTGAAAGAATTCCCAGGATGAGTTGATGTTTGAGAAAGTAGAGATAGGAGACCAGTCTGTAAGTTTGATGGCTGCTCGGAGACCCTGCCAGTCGGCTTGAGTGAAATGCCAGACTCGACGGCGGTGAGGTGGTTCTCTGATAACAGCCAGAGAGATGTCCACTTTGACAAGGACGTGGTCAGAAGAACCAATTGGAGCGAAGGAAGAGCAGCAGATATTGTCAGGGAAATTTGTCAAAATCAGATCCAGAAGAGATGGAGTACCATTGGTTGAGATCCGGGTCGGGAAGTTGACCGATTGAGTCAGTCCCAATGAGTCGCAGAAAGCTTTTGCTGAGGTGCCATGGCAGGTGAGAGAGGTACCCACACCTAGCCAACTGGCGTGATGACAATTGAAGTCACCACATAAGAGGAAGAGAGAGTTTGGATGAGAAGATAGAAGATGGTCCATGTTTTCGGATAGTGAGGTGTAGATGGAGTCATCACTGTTCGGTGGACGGTACAGTACACATATAAACATGAGGTGGGAGTGGAGGGGAAGCCGTAGCCAGAGGTATTCCTGGGGGTGTGGGGGAGTGAGAGCAGTGCATGGAGAGTGAGGAATAGAGTTTTTGATGAAGAGAGCAACACCTCCACCAGGACGAGGCTTAGGTCTGTCATACCGTAAGAGGGAGTAGCCAGGGAGAGATACTTGGGAGTCAGACATGTCTTGGGAGAGGAAAGTTTCTGTTAGGCAGATAATGTCTGGTTTGTCAGTGGCAACCTGCTTGGAAAGATCTGAAAGGTTTGAGCGAAGGCCCCAGATATTTGAGGTCCACACTTTTAATGAAGAGGTAGGGGAGGAGGCTTTGGGTGCAGGGGAGGGGGGTAGGGGGAGGGTCGGACAAGGGACGAGGGGGCAGGTAAGGAGGGTTGCTGAAGGAGTGTGGGGTATTGCAGAATAGCGAGGGGAGGGGGCCGAATGAGGAGGAGAAAAGGCTCTGTGGTGCTGGGGATAGGGGGGACAAGAGACAAGGAAGAAGGCAGTTGAGGATTTGAGGAGGTGGAGTGAAGAGATGGAGGTGAGAGGGCAGTGGAGGGAGGCAGGTTGGTGGATGAGAGGGGAGGCAGATTAGAGAAGGAAGAGTGAGGGGATGAAAGGTGGGAGAAAGGTGAGGGGGGGATTTTTGAGAGAGGTGAGAGGGAGGCTTGGAGGGAGAAGAGTGGGATGGTTGCTTTGAGAGTGAGAGTGAGGGGTGAAGGGGTGAGTTGGCACTGAAGTTGGAAAAAAAGGAATGGTTGATGGAAAGCGAGCATCCATGGCAAACTGTGGTTTTTAAAAGTTTTAGGTCAGAGATGCGATTTAACACAATTCTTGATGGATGCAATGAAGGCGAATTCAGAGCATGGAGAGAAGAAGTGCTGTAATAGTTGGATTTTTTAGGCAAGGAATGAAAGAGAGGTCGAAATGAGAGCAGTCTGTTAAAATAGCAGAAGAGTAGTGCATTGTGAAACAGTAAAGAGAACCACATGTGTGAGAGAGGAAGATGAAGCATTATAAGATCGTTTTTGTTGTTAAAAATAATGTATGAGAGAGTTCAACAGATTAGGTCATGGAAGTGTAAAAATAAAAAAAATCAAAAAAATAAATAAAAAAAATCGAGAAGACGAAGAGGAAGTTAAGAGGAGAAGAAGAAGCAGAATCGGGAGAAGGTGAGCGTGTTGTTGTTGTTGGGTATATATATATATATATATATATTTTTTTTTTTTGTTGTTGTTAATATTAATGTATGAGAGAGTTCAACAGATTAGGTCATGGAAGTGTAAAAAAAAAAAATCGAGGAAGAAGACGAGGAGGAAGTTAAGAGGAAGATGAAGAAGCAGAATCGGGAGAAGGTGAGCGTGTTGTTGTTGTTGTAGGGTATTTTTTTTTTTTTTTGAGATAAGAAAGAGATTAGTTGGGAGAATGGGGGATGTTTGGAAAGTGGGGAGGATCAAAATTGAAGGTAATGGGGAGGATAGAAATTGAAGGTAATGGGGAGAAAAAAAACAAAACAACAAAAAAAAAAACGATCGAACACCGAGTGGAACCGGTAGGCCTCAAGTCTAGGCCTAGGCCTCAAGCACAGGTAAGAACGTCGACAAAAATACTCACAAAATAGCACGATTTTTGAAACAAAACCGAACTAGCAACACACAGTAACATGTAGGTGAGAAAATTAAACAGTTAAAACGGGACAAATAACAACCGGAAACTTAGCTTTGAGAACATCAGCAGGGAGCCCCGAAGGAGACCTCTCGCTGCTCCAAACCGGAACCGGAAGGTCATTTCCATGGTTTAGGAGGGAAATTCAATTTTCAACTTTTTTCCTTCAAAATAACACTCTCAAGACCCGAAATTTCCTAGATTTTACTTTTAATATGATGATTTGGCATTATGTTGTTGTATTTTATTGAGAGTTGAGTTGAAAAGCATAGTTTCTGGACTTGAAAATTGTTTATTTCCAAAATTTTCCTTGCGAAAGGGATTTAGTGATCGGTCTTGACGTACGTCGTCTGCCTCACTAATGCGGACAAAAATGTTTTCTTGTACTGGATTTCAGAAATCTCGAGGCATTTAGGCATCTGCTGAGCATAGAATGAGCAAAACCCCGATGAGAGTACTGATTTTTTTTCCAGGACCAAAATATCATGAGAAACCACATTCCAGTTGCGTGTATGTTTGGCAGAACCGCTAATAGATGATAACCGGGGGGAGGGGGAGGGGGACCCAAGAAGGTACCAATGACACCTGCACAACGCATGCAAAAAATACGTCAGAAGAAGAGAGAAAGTATGACGGATGAACAGCATGCCTCTGGTACCAGAAAGAAAGAGAAAGAAAACATTTTGAATGTTTCAAGTTTCATTGTAAGCCAAAAGTTGTTACTAAATTTGTTTGATATTTTGACTAGTTACTGTGATGGTTCGAGTTTGAAATAGACGCCAACTGTGGGTATCTTCCAGGGCTCTCTCTATTTGTGGGCTCGTCCGAGGTTATCAGGCGGCCTACAGTCTTTACTCCGCTACTACCATAACCTCGATGCCGACTACTCCACTGCTACTGTACCTGTGCCGAATTAATACCAACACCACATTACTGTTTGTTCGAGAATGCTACAATGTTTCTTCAAATAAAATGATTGATCAATAGCATCTCAAATTTACTATCTCTTTTAACACCTGTCCAGTGGCTTGACACAACCTTCAGAGACATTGTGACACACATTACCAGCATTTGTGCATTTTCCGAGAGTACGTTACGCTATCACATATGGTTGGTTATTATATAGCCATTGCTGGAAAGGATCGATCATTTGAAACTTTTGTATGTTTAAGGGAGCTAAAGCCTAACTTCTATGGTGTTTATTTACATCCTCAGCCATGCAGACTTGAAATGCTATTGTTTGACATCGATTTCAAATCTCTTTTATCGACGATCAGGCAAAACAAATCCTGATATCCGTGGAACTATTCCAATTTTTGCCATCATCTATTGTCTAAGGTATGATAGTACTACTTAGAATCAGTAATTAGCAGCTCATGGACCATGAAGAGGCCCTCAGCCCTATATTACTGAGGATTTATTGCCCTCGAGTTGTCATCCTGGAGGCAAAATGAGAATTTCTGGGGTCAACTTCGATGGGCTGTAAAAAAAATAACCGTTGCTCATTAAGATCTGAAACGTCACAGTTAACTCGACTAATATACCTACATTTTGAGGAATAAGACGAATCAGCTCTTTAAAGAAGTTGTTTTTTCACCCTTCTTACACCCAAGTGGTATCGAGTTACGTGCTTTGAGCCATAACCAATATTACCTGTTGGTATTAATCCTATAGGAACATGTCACTGTGTGGTATTAAACCTCTAGGAACCTAACACTGTGTGGTATTAATTCTCTAGGAACCTGTCACTGTGTGGTATTAATCAAGGAACATGTTACTGTGTGGTATTAATCCTATAGGAACCTGTCACTGTGTGGTATTAATCCTCTAGAGTCACGGAACTTGTCACTGTGTGGTATTCATCCTAAAGGAAGCTATCATGATGTGGATTAACCCTATAGGAACCTATTGTAAGAGAGTATTGAACATCAGAATCAGAATACTTGTCCTTATCATGTCTTTCAATACATAAGGCCAGATTGTGATTTCTGCAGGAAAATGCTTCCCTTTTTTTTTCTTTTAAAAAAAAAACACCAGAAATGGGTTGCTGTCTCATTGACAAACCCTCAAATTGCAAGACCAGTGACAAAAGTTTTTTGAATAGCCACATGCCCTTGTGGTCGCTTAACTCCAGTTACAGGCAGTGGGTCTAGCCTTTATCACCCAAAACCATGCTTGTAACATAACAAGTGGATGGGGATAGCATTGGCTCAATAGATCATTCAATTTGTCCATATTCTGACGACATTTCTGCAAAGGTTCCATCCACTGCCCTCCCCAGGCACTCACTCATACGTTGGTACTTCCTGTTGCCAGGTTGGTTAACCTCCTCTCGGTTTTGACCTTGCTCTGATAAGATTAGCATAATCATGGCCACCACAAGCAGGTTTCAGAGAACTAATCCCAAAAAAGAGATTGTAAATCGAAATTTTCATTATTACATCTCGGCGATTTTGTACATCCAAATTAACATTTGAAGGACTGCTTTGATTCTAATTCTACATTCCAATGTAGCACAACGGCAACATTTATATATATGGACAGGTCCCAAAAGTCAGTCAATTTGATTAGTTTTAAGTACAGATTACTTCATTTTAGTTTGTGAAATGGAAATCCAATGGATTTTATGTATTTCTTTGTTTTGACCAAGGAATGCATTTTTATTTAAAGTGAGTTTATGAAAGGGCTTAGATGGTCAGAGTAAGTGGGATGGAATTTCCAACGTTTTGCTGTGAAAAAGGCATGGGAAGTGGATTTTTTTTTCTTTTTAAGAAATGGACAGTGCAGAGGTTTAACTTGTTGATGGATGGAACAATTCCGAATGGTGACGAGAAAGGTTGGTGACAGATTTTTTTTTTTGATTCAAAGAGGAATGTTAGAGCAGATGAGGCTGTGAAAGCCGGGGCCAGTTCCCTAAACACCATTTTGGTTTCTTAATATGTTTTAGTACCAGCCTCCCTGCAACATATATGTTTTAACAATTGTTCCTTCTCTTGACGATGTTGCTGCTTAACAAGCAGCCGTTAATACAGAGGGGAGAAAGAGAGAGAAAGAGAGAGAAAGAGAGAGAGAAAGAGAGAGAAAGAGAATATCCAGATGTAAATTTGATGATGATGATTCTAAAAAATAAACTGGGAAAAGAAACTTTATATTCATGAGATAAACGTCTCGCCGAAAAACGGGTGTATGCCCACATGAGATTATAATGGGAAGACCGATGAAGTTGACATTTCCAGCTCCATCAAGTGTAAAAGGAGGATAACACAATTTAATGTTTTACATTGCCTTAACAAATTCAGTCAAAGTTCTATGTGCAGGTGGTATTAATGGCCAGAAAGTGCAGCCAAAGTTCTATGTGCAGGTGGTATTAATGGCCAGAGAGTGCGGCCAAAGTTCTATGTGCAGATGGTATTAATGGCCAGAAAGTGCAGCCAAAGTTCAATGTGCAGGTGGTATTAATGGCCAGAAAGTGCAGCCAAAGTTCTATGTGCAGGTGGTATTAATGGCAAACAGCTACGACTGACTGCCGCAGCTTCAAATCTGGTGACTTTGCCTATAAAGACTCGTAAGGAGAGCGCTCTGCAGCCAAAGTGGTCTAGGGGCACTGTCAAGTTTTGCAGCTCGACAATTCACACTGCTGGGGTGTCGGGGCCAAGCAGCATGGACCCACTCCTCTCATTACGGGGGAGTTCGCAGAGCTGGGAGTCCTGAGAAAGACTCCTGGATGATCGCCCTGTGACTACTGTGATAGCCTTTCATATTTAATTACTAGTTTAATTCATGTAACAATGTGCAACCTAGCTTTGAATTATATTGGGGATCTATTCTGGGAATTATAACAACTAAGCAACAGTACACCAGTGTGTTTTAACCTGTATGGTGAGGATGGGTATGCTCTCATGGTCGATAGGGCCGACGAGTGATACTTGTGATAATGTTTACATGCGTTATTCACCAGAAAAAGTGATTTTCACACACCTGCTTACTGGGTTGGTTGTCACATACATAAATATGGGGAAGAGTTGGCAGCTATTGTGGGTCATGTACAGAAACTGAGTTAATTACTTTTGGACTCATCAAAAATATATATATATATATATATGTATATATTGAAAAAATAATAAATATCTTGACCTGGTGGAAGTGAGCTGTCAAATGAAGGCCTATTTTAGTATCAAAAAAAATAAAATAAAATAAAAAAACACAAAATCTTTTTTAATGTTGATTGTTTCTTTTTTGCATTACAATTCATGACGGTATTCGAATCTTCATGTTTATTTTGGGTAATGAATGTGTTGATTATAGATCAGGTTCTTTTGGTATTTGAGTTGTCCTGGGATGGCTTCTCTTTGTGGTGATTTTGTTTGACCTGTCTAATCAAAAGATTAAGCTTATTTCGAAATTGTTTGAATTTAGATTAGTTATCAGTTGAAGGTTTATGAAATAAATTTTATACAACCTCGTCTTGTGCTTGATCGATTTTAGCAGCCCATCAATCATCCGGGGTTTAATTTAACAGTTTTGTTTTGGAATTACAAATTGGGAAACATTTATCACATAAGTCTCGTAATCTTAATTCAAATGTATTGAAAGCGACATTGGGGTCTTCAAGTGAGAGTATTCTCCCAATTTGTTTTTTCTAACTCCTTGAATGGATTGGAATTTGAAGAGTTAATGAGTCTATATAAAGTGAAAGTATTGGAGTCTACATCTTTAAACCAGCCAGTATAATTTAAAACAGTAATTTGGAACATAGGTAAATGATCAGTTATATCATAGTAAGGCACACTGCTAATTAATAGTAACTTGTATTGATTAGTTCATCTTTTATCAATCACTGTAGCTGTGAACCTCATGACATGAATGGGTCTATTAATTAAGGGTAGACAAAGTTACTAAGAAGTGAATTGATAAAGTATTAAGTTTGAGTTATTGACATTATATTGAAGGAGGGTTTGCGTTACTAAATTGATCGACAAATTGGTCAATATTATAATATTAAGAATCATAAGTTAACTGCAAAGGAATGATGGATGTGCTGAGATCAGCATGGAAATAATACAAATTCAACTTCAAAAATATGTGAAAAAGGCATGAAATATCATGACTACTTGGAATCTGGGTGGGGCATAGCCTCATGGTTAAAATACATCCTTGGAGAATGGGGAAACCAGATCCTCCATTACTTGTTTATAGGGTTGGTAACTGGACTTGTAGTAGTTTTGGTTGGAGCTTGTTTGAAAGCTTTGATATCAATTTGCTTAAATAAATTAACTGCTTCTGCAGTGGTATTGAGAAATCAACCACATGAAGATTTTTCTGTGTATTATCACTGTGATTAATTAAGAGCACTGCAGTCAAGGGCTGTTCATGGGCAATGGCCCCACTCGCTCGCTCCTTCCCACTCACTGAGAATGTACTTCCTAGTACATCACCGATGTAGTGCAATGATAACATCCACACAAGTAAAAGTGTATATAAATATGTAATAAAACATAGGCTAGATGCTTCTATGTAGACATTTGTTAGTTGTATCAACATGAAGAGTACTAACCACTATGATGCAGCGAACTTGTGGGGAATCAAGTGCAACAACCCTAGTTACTTTCAAAGCAAGTGGAGAAGTTCTGCGTAGTCGAAGAGATAGAGGCAACAACCTTCCTGTTTATGTGGAGAGAGGAAGTCGAGGTCAAAGGAATAAAGTAAGAAAGTAACATGTTCTATCCCTTCCCTCCCAAGGGCATGAGGCATTCCAAACACAGATACCATTACCTTTGTACTTTGCTGATTCTGCATGGGTCTGACATCATCTACCTTGCTCTGCTGCCAATGAGCCCAGACACAAGACTCACTATCTACGGAGATTGTCACGCCATTGTGAAGAACTTCACTGGCGTTATCATGAAATGCTCACTGATGAATGAGCTAAACGTGTTCCGGATATCGCTGATATGAATGACTCTTGGCTGGGAATTGGGGGGGGGAGGGGGGTGTCAGACACATGTATAACTAATTGGATGCAATCTTGAATCAAAAAAGGAAAATTTCAATAAAGGTGTTCCTTAGGGGGAACAAAATGAGGGGTTGTTGGAAATTTTCATGTTGCCCTTTGATTATCCTTGTGTTTTGGCTTTTGCAATTCTCTGTGCATCGGTTAAAACAGCTTCTTTCTCTTGTATAACCATTTGTTATATATACATATATACAGTATGTACATATACATATATATATATATATATATATATATATATATATATATATATATATATATATATATATATATATATATATATATATATATATATATATATATATATATAAAAAATGACCGTTTTTACAGCCATTTTTCCCTGCTGTGCAGGGGTTTGGCTTTTTCTTGAGGCAATGTTTTATGGCCGGATGCTCTTCCTGACGCCAACCCTGGTCGCCTCTTACGACACACAGGGATATGGTACACCTATTCTAACCGAGGCATACACCGGGACCAGTACACTGGCACTCATTTCGCTGACCTCGGAAGGATGACAGGCTGAGTCAACCCCCTGGTGTTAATTCAGCAGCTAACAGGGCTTGAACTCAGGACCCTGGGATCCCAAGCCGCCACCCTAACCACTAAGCCAACACCAGGCTTATATTATATATATATATATACATATATATATATATATATATATATATATATATATATATATATATATACATATATATATATATATATATATATATATATATATATATATATATATATACATATATATATATATATATATATCATAGACTCCGGTAGAGAAGGACTGGAACCTCCCATGCTCGGGGTTTATAACTTGAGTCTGAAGGATTAACTTGAGTCCAGGGCTAAAATGACTTCCAGAAGGGCTGGAGACACGATCTCGGGATCCATTTCGGGGTTTTTGAGGACGGCGAGTTCAATGGTGTCATTTTCAACACCACCTGAGGTCATCTTCAAGATCAATAGGTCATATTTCAAGGTCAAATTCCTGAATTTTGGCATTTTTTGCCCGTTTTTGTGTCGAACTCATAAACGGTAAGAGATGGCTGATTGTAATAAGATGGAAGTGTCATATATCGTATTATATAAACATTATATGCATGTCACAACACTATGCCTATTACAACTAAGTCTATGTCTGTCACTAGTTGGAGAGCTTTTCTTGCCTCCTGAGGCATCCCAAAGCTTTTTCTTTGTCACTTTCATTGAGGACATGAGCTTTCAATAGAATGTTTGCTGACGTAGTACATGCAGCATTACTACTAGCTCAAGGTGCATCTACAGAGGATATCAGCTCAGCAAAATGAAATTGGCAACGCATTTTAGTCTTGTCATACAAATTATTGGCATTATGTACAAAAAAGACGGTTGACATAGTCGGCACACTCAATCCACCTCTATTCAAATTATCTAGAAACTCAGATGACACCTCGTTACTATCTTCATCATCAATGATCTCCTCCATACTAGTGCTATCGCCATATTTATGAACAAGGTGTCCGGCCAAATAAACTACTTTATGCTTAAGGGCATCGTCAGACCCCAAGAGATCTTGAGTGTCTTGAGGAGTAATCTCGTCAATGAGTTCACTTCGCTCATCTGGATTTATGGAAGTTGTACAGTTCTTGTCGCAATCAATCACACGATAACTAGATTCGGGCATAATGTCATGCTTAGTGAGTGTTTGCAAATTTACAATTTTAGCTGCTGCCATAATGTCAACTACGTCAATGTTGAAGTTTCCACCGCTTATTTGCCTGGCTTGGCCGAAAAACTTTTCCAAGGCTTCATCTGCAAATATAGCAGGAAGAACGTAGTCAAAGTCTTTCTCTGCCAGAAGCAATTTGGCAGCATCCACATTATTACGTGTGGACACAGTGAAGGCTGCAGCAGTTTGCTGAGTTAGCTTCAGCTTACGACCACCACCTCCTTGCCATGCACAGGTAGATATAATTTGGCAGGCCTGCTCCAGCCTAGTGAAACTTGTACAGTCTGCAGCTGTCCAAGGCTGTCTGGATTCGTCGCGCAGATGGATAGCTGAGAAACGGTCTTTCACGTTCATCATCTTGAACCATTCACTCATTATCTGGGTGAGAATGATTGTGCCTTTGCTGATGCCCAGTGAATCCTTGAAGGTCTTTAAAGCAGCGACAGTCTTGTCATTGAACATTTGGCAGACCAATGGTATGCTCTGGCGTTGAAGGGGCTTGGGGAAAACAGCGGTGTGCGTCAGCTTGGTTAAGCGAATAGGAGTAGCCCGGTAGATCTCATAAACCTTCTGAATATCTATCACTCCAGTAAGCTTTGTACTCATTACCATCTAGACAAATGAGAGTGTCTTGCCATCGACAGTAATCCAGTTGTTGTGAACATTTTTGAAGACGTGCACGCAGTCGTACACTAGGAACATAGATTGCTCTTGAATTGACAGCACTTGGCAACTTCCTGGTCCTCCAAGTTTTGAATAAACACTGCGGTTGGTATTGCAATTGTCACATATCAAAGAAATTACAGTACCGCTCGCACCAACTACAGCTGATGCAGCTTCGATAAGGAGTTCCTTCAGCTGATCGGCAGTTAGTTTTTTGCAGGGCAAAATGCGTAGAATATAGTGTGGACTACCGAAATGGCAGGTAACTTCAACAACCATAGCATGTGAAGTAAGCATTTCGTGTTCACCACCCGCTGCTGCATTTTGAGCATATCCTACAACATGCCCTCCAGAAAATCGCAATGTCTCGACCAGCTTTACATCGTCAAACATTAAATTGACCAAACGCTGCTGTGGTTTAAGCTGGTCAAACAAGGTTTTGAGGTTGGAGTCCTGCTGACTACTAGCAAGCATCTGTTTTACCTTTTTTGTTGATGGTAGAATGATTAAGCCGGATCGACGAATCATTTTGTATGCACTGGGTGATATGTTGTGAAGCTACATTGTGAAAATCATAGTATCGGTATCAAATCGGCGACGACAAGAGGTTTGAACATAAGATGCAGCTGCGACAGAAGGAAGGTTAAATGAGGAAGCTCGTGTGCCTCAGTCATCCAACAGAGCTGGCTTATTACAAGCGCTGAAGAATTTCCTTGCTTGTGCATTCAGAGATGTTTACCTGGTCAGTTATGGATCTAATCTGGGACCATTTTGAGAGCAGGCTGTTCTTCTGCAATGGAAAAAGTCGTTTGGGCACCTCACTGCCATCTTTCTCAACTCTATTAAAGAATAGAAATCCAAAAGGTGAGTGAACTTGGTGGAAATGAAAGAACTGCTTGACAGTTTGTCCAGTAGCATCATTTCTTGATAGGTAAAGGTTTCCTGGTCTTTTATGACGTTAAAGCCAGGAAAATAGGAACTGATTTTAGCACACAAGTGGTCGAAATCTTGGATATTGTCTGCAGCCTCATCAGCTGCCTGCATCTTCTTAGCTCTTGATTCTGACGTAGAAGATGATGTTGGGCATGGGGCTGAGGTCACCTGCTTCAAAGCTGATTTCGGTACTCCAGGAAATATTGATGGGGGTTCTTTGGGTCGTTTGCCACCCCTAACTGACACCCAATCACAATTGAAATGTCTCACAAACAGATATCTCCTTTAAGCACCCCAAGCTCTTTCTCATTTGGCATTGCCAATATCCATCTCTCCCTCTCCTCAGGATCTTTTGGGAAGGATATGACCTTTACATAAGGCGTCTCATCATAGTTTCCTCGACAACCAAAGCAGCTGCAACGACGTGGCATATTGTCACCAAAGCAGGAAACAACACAAAGATCCTGTGAGATCACCAGCTGGACAGTTTCTGAAAGAGAAACAAACAAAACATACATTAGTTAACGATGATAGAAATCAGCAAGTAGGTGCAGTAGGTGCACAATGTCATGTTTTGTCATAGACTTTACAAAAGTTTTCCTCTATGAGTTAGACACAAAAACGGTCAAAAAATACCAAAATTCAGTGATTTGACCTTGAAATATGACCTCAGGTGGTGTTGAAAATGACACTATTGAACTCGCCGTCCTCAAAAACTCCAATATGAAACCCGAGATCGTGTCTCCAGCCCTTCTAGAAGTCATTTTAGCCCTGGACTCAAGTTAATCCTTCAGACTCAAGTTACAAACTCCGAGATCGTGAGGTTCCAGTCCTCTATAGGAGTCTATGATACACACAAACACACAAACTATATATATATATATATATATATATATATATATATATATATATATATATATATATATATATATATATATATATATATATATATTTACGAATCTTGCCGCCCGCCCAGCGTATGACCTGCCGCTTTTGCCAATGGCGTCGTCTCACCCACCGGACGGACAATTCAGTCGCGACCTTCCGGAACAACGCCGGAAATCAGTCACGGGTGTGCTCCAAACGCACACCACGGCCTAGTCAACACTCTACCCGTGCAAGACAGGGTCAATCGCCGAATTATCGATATACCTAAGTATTCGCACGGGCAGACTACTGAGAGACCATCCCTCAGTGAGGTCTGCTTGGACACGAACCGCTTAAGCGGTTCGTTCCGTTCTGGGATAACCGAGCGGCTGTTCGTTCTCTTCCTGGAGTTTTCCCATCTCTGTGGATTCCAACTTTGCTCTTTCCTTGAGTTGGTTAACTCTCTACTGAGATGACCTAATAAAGCCGGACCAAATGTCCGTCCATCAACAATTTTTCTTTCTGATCTTGATGAAACTTAGTATGTGGGTAGAGGCCGATGAGTGTTGCACAACGATATAACTTTTGTCCGGGTTCAAGGTCAGGGATGAGGTCACGAGGTCACGTAAGTTATAAAAATCGCCATTTTCAAAACCTATCTAGTCTGCCATTCTACAAGATATTCGACAACGGTTTATTGATTATGATAGTAAAAAATATTATCTTGTATCTAACCAGACATATTTTTGAATTTCCTTCCCGTTTGGCCGCCACGTAACCTGGAAGATGGTCAAAAACACCTCCCGGTACAAAGAAAACTTTTTACTTCCGATCTTGATGAAATTTGGTATGTGGGTCGAGGTCGATGAGTGATACTCAACGACATATTTTTTTCCCGGATTCGAGGTCAGGGTCAAGGTCACGAAAGTTGTGAAAGTCGCCATTTTCAAAACCTATCTAGTCTGTCATTTTAGGAGATATCTGGCAACGGTTCATCGATTATGATAGTAAAAAACATTATAGAGATGACCATCATTCCCACATGGGGGTAATTTTTTTCTTTTTGTTTTCTACTCCACCGTCTCTCATGTTCTTATTTCTCCAATGTCGTTGTTTCCTTCAATTGGGATTTCCTTCTTCTGTCTCATTCCTTTTTCCTTCACTACTCTTTCTTGCATCTCATTCTTTAATCTGGCCTTGGGTTCCAGCTGTTCGATCTGCACAGTGTGGTTGCTTAACGTTTCATTCTCCATTCTCTTTCTTTCCTCTGTTAACATCCTCAGTTCGTTTTGTAGTTCCCTCTCTTTGTCTTGATGTTTCAGTAACTCAGAGCTTTTTTTCTAATTCTGTCCTCATCTCCACACTTCTTTCACATTCTTCCTTCCTCATTTCATCCATTCTCTTGCTCATCTCCTTTAGTTTGTGAATTTCCAATTCGTGTTCTTCTTGTTTTTTATTCCATTGTCTCTCTTGTTCCTCCTTCCCCAATCTCATCGTTTCCTTCATTTTGTTGATCTCAAATTCCTGTTTCATTCGTTGCTCTTTCACTACTCTTTCTTGTTTCCTCTCCCACTGTTCCTCATGTTCTTCCTTCTCCAATGTCATCGTTTTCTTCAATTGGTCGATCTTGAATTCCTGCTTTATTTCCTCAAATTTCTTACAGTATTCCCGCCATTCCTGTTCTCTTTTCCGCCATTCCTGTTCGCTTTTTATCTTCTCTTCCAGGCATTCTCTTTCCTGATTGCCTGTTCTTACCTCTTCCTTCAGTTGTCTCAATTCCAAATCGTGTTCCCGTTTTCACTTTTCCAGCTTCGTTTTCCATTCCTCTTCCAAGTTTTCTCTATCCTGGGAATTACTAATTTGCTCTTCCTCTATTCTTTCGTTCAGTTTGCTCTTCTCTTGTTCCAGATTTTTCTCTCCTCTCTTTATCGTCTCTTCTCGGATTTCTATTATCTTTTTGCCTGATCTTACCTCTTCCTTCAATTTTTTTAATTCCAAGTCGTGTTCACCTTTTTCATTCCTAGCTTTTTTTTCCATTCTTCTTCCAAATTCTTTCTATCCCGGGAGTTACAAATATGCTCCTCTTTTCTTTTATTCAGTTCGCTCTCCGCTCATTCCAACACAAGGGTAAGCCGCTCTATTTTCATCATTCCTCCATCTAATACCTCGCCTGTGTTTGCTAAGTCCTTTTCCAGCCCCCGAATTCATTCATGTGCATCGGCTAATTGTTGTGACTCCTTGTGCACCCAATCCTCCTGAACCCTGTCTACGCGCCGCCGTGCCTCATCCAATTCAAAGGAAAACGAATGCAATTCCCCGAAACAGTTGTCACCATTCCTCGACCGCTGCAAGGACTTTGACACTCGTCTCCGAAGCTCGTCAATGCATGTTCCGGCATCCTGCCACGCCTGCCATGACCCCGTGGTTTGAAACGGTGGCTGGGAGCACCCGCCTCATGTCGTGCCGTTTGTCGTGCTATTAAGAGCAGCCCGCCCCGTGTTGCGCTGAGGTGTGATCGCGCTGCTATTTTGCGACTTTGAGTTCATTTGCCGGCAAAGTTTGTGCTCAGTGTATGAGGGTGAGCGCCCCCACTGATTGCAATTAGTGGTGGGGTGATAAAAAGAAGAACCGTCTGGGGCCATGGATCCTACATAAATACACATTTCTAAACCACCCTGCACCTGTTCGCCTTGAAACGCCATTTTGCTTTTCAGAATAAATTTAAAAAGCTCCTAATTTGATGGGAACCGAGGGTCGCTCCACACACCCTTGATCCGATTCCCGTTAATTTAGTTTGGAGGGGAATGGATTTGAATCCCACTCCTGACACCAGTGTTACGAATCTTGCCGCCCGCCCAGCGTGCGGACTGCCGCTTTTGCCAATGGCAGCCGTCTCGCCCACCGGACGGACAATTCAGTCACGACCTTCTGGAACAACGCCGGAAACCAGTCACGGGTGTGCTCCAAACGCACACCATGGCCTAGTCAACACTCTACCCGCGCGCGACAGGGTCAATCGCCGAATTATCGATATACCTAAGTATTCGCGCGGGAAGACTACCGAGAGACCGTACCTCAGCGAGGTCTGCTTGGACACGAACCGCTTAAGCGGTTCGTTCCGTTTTGGGATAACCAAGCGGTGTATTATCGAGAGACCTCGCTGGACCCAATTCTTTTATTGGCTATTAAAAAGCCCGCTATTGTTCCGAGAGCAAGACAGCAGTTCAATCGGGGGAAAAAAGGACACGACGAACAGGTTAACATTCACACAAGGACATTTATTTATAATGCACACGTAAACAGGGAGGCACGTATGCAGGTATGCAATCAATAGGGGAAGGGGACAAGACAAGAGCAAGGTAAAAACACTACAACTGTCTATGGTTATTATTATTTACAAGCACTTACACAGTTCTACTTGCGGGACATGGCACCACAAAATTCACACAAAGAAACAGGGAAAAGACTACCCTCATAGACAAGGGGGTCAGACTGGACCCGTAGGCCTTTATGTCCAAGGAGCCTGGTTGACCAAAGGGACTCCCAGAGGCCATCGCAGGTTACCTCCACCTTCGTGGTGACTTGGATGGGCGACCCTCGATGGACCCTCTCAAGCACCTCCACCGACTGACTGCTCCACCCAGACCGAGACCTCCACCGACTGACCAACAACCAACTCCCTTCGCCTCTCGACTTGGTTCTCTCCACGCAGCCCCTCGACTTGGTTCTCTCCACGCAGCTCCTGCGCTGTGTCCAGCGCGCCCTTTTATTCCCCCTCCCTTCTCGCCCCGCCCTCCATCCAGCTCCTGCGGGAAACTTCCAGAAGGGGGGCGTTTTCCTCGTGGGCCGGGGTTTTTCGTAGCAATCATCCTGGTAGCGCTTCTCTATTCTCCCTCCACTCGCCCCTCCCCTGTCCCGAAGGGCGGGAAAGTAAGAGGAAAAAATCCGTGCGCTATCGGAATGCCTTCTTCTTTCTCCATGGCAGAGACGGTTTTCGATGCGGAGAGGGTTGTAGCATGGGTGTGGAGAAGGTGATTGGTGGTGTGGTTGTTGTAATGGTGGCGTGGTTGGCGTTGGGTGGTGGTCGTGAGGGTGGTATGGTTGGGCGCTTGTAAAAAAGGTGGTTGCTGGTGTGGTTGGTGGTTGAGGTGATCGTGGTTGGCGTTGTGAGGTGGTCATGAGGGTGGTGTGGTTGGGCGCTTGTAAAAAAGGTGGTTGGTGGTGTGGTTGGTCCAAAATAACGATAGCAAAGAATAACGGCTAACTCAAAGATCACAGCCCTGTCCACACAAATAAATCCCTTTAGACCACGGTGGGGAAATCTAACTGAACACGGACTTATCGGCATAACTGAACTAAGGACCTATATGGTGTTCTGCGAATTTCCACAGCCGTAATATATATATATATATATATATATATATATATATATATATATATATAT
>NC_140976.1:69225489-69312989 GCF_056783735.1 Eptatretus burgeri | reverse complement strand
GAGGTTTTGTGCCGGCTCGTTCTTTCAGTGAACACAAAAAGCGTACGCTGCGAAGGATCAGTTTCTCTGCATACACAACTGTTGTAGTGCGTTTCTGTAAACACTCGGAGAGCGTGGCCACTTCATCCAATGCATCATATGTAAGAGCTAAAGCTAAAATAAACTGTTTCGAAGAAATTATCCTTAACCCTCGTCGGATTTTCTATCGAATGCAGAGCTTGTTCCATCCATCATTGCCAATTCAAAATGAGCACAGTGTGTGCTTCATCGTTGGACCACACAGCCGACGCTGCTCAAAATGAACTGGCTACCCATCTGGTGCTTAAACTGTGGCCAAGTTTGGAAATTCCTTGTTCCAAATCGACAGCACATTCTACAAGTTGCCTTTGATTGAGAGGTGATCTGTTATACACTGAATACAATTTGTCCATAAATTTATAAAAATGGGTCACTGAGTGCACTTGCTACTAACCTCTGACATGGAGTCATCCACCACAAGTTCCAATCTGTGGCTTTGGTTGTGCAAAATAATAATATCTGGGTCATGCTCCAAAACTTTGTGAGCTACACCTGATCTGTTACCCAGCACAGCACTTGCTCCATCGCAAGCGAACGCTACATGATGCTGTTTCAGATAGGAGTCATCATAACGAAGTTTTACAAGACATTCAAGAAGATGCTTAACTATTCTTTCAGCTTTTTGAATAGGAAGTTCAATAAGGTCTAAAACACCTAAAATGTGGCTCATCGTTCTTATCACTTCTACATTTCAGTTCAATGATTACAGCTGTTTTGCTTTTCAGACTGGTAGACTCAACAATAAGTTTCGAAATCTTCCCATTTATCTCTTTGATGTGTTTACAGATTTTCTTCCTCATGTTTAAAGCAATGTGGTCGATTATTCATTCTGCACTGTGGCAAGAATGCAGCTTTTTTTTCTCCATGTTTTTTTTTTTTTGCACAAAGTTCTATGCAGGACACATCACATTCCCTCCATGAATAGTGCCCACTGCACTGACTCCTCTCACGTACACATCTTACCAACGGTAGAACGGAATCAGGAGCAAGAGGTACTTTGGTAAGAATTGGCATGAGTTCTCCTGAAGAGTTGTGTGACCACCCAAGATGTCGTGGCGAGTGTGTTTCCAGGCGTCTCCAAATTCTACACTAAAAGTGGACCTTACGTGCATGTTCATGGATGGCTCCTTGGATTGGAGGTGATTTTTCTGTGCCCTGCTGTGTATTGATCACTCAGAAGTAATGCCGACAGTGTGTATAGATGCTTGGTTGAAAGATGTGTTTTTCGGGCTCAATAAATTGCGGACAAACTTCACAAACCTTGAGTACATCAGGAGAAGGTTCCTTCCCAGACCAAAGTTCACAAAGTGCACGAACCACATTGTCGCTGCATTTCACCAAGCAGTCTTGCTCTTTCCAAATATGCGTTCAATTGTGTCACAAGCACTTATTGCATGGAAACCCACAAGAGCCTGTGCACAACGATTCTCACTGAGTGCATGATACTGCATACGGGTTGTAAAGACATGGACATGGGACGACGATTTGCTCCAGTATCCATTATGGCAACGGTTTGATCAGCCAGTGCTGGCAGTTCTGAGAGTGCAAGAACCAACCCATCTGTGTCTGAAGAATATAATATGTGAACACTCTTTCTGGTTTTGTGTAGTTCTGAAGCACACGGTGTATCTACTTCTGATTGTGTGCTTTCCACACTGATTTCATCTTTTTGTGATCGATTCGGCAGCGCACCCATAAAATGAATGGTTATGACTACACAGTTGCACTTCTCAATCACTTGCGAGGCCAAGTAGAGTGTCAGAAGGCTTTGTTTGCTGTTGGTGCTTTTCAGAAATTTGTTTAAATCTCTGATACATGTGTTGTTATTAATTTTGTACTGCGACATATGCGTTGTCGACGTTGTCTTGTGTGCTCTTTAAGTGATTTAATGCTGGAGTTATAAAACAATACATGTGAATTAGCGTACTGTTGGTTTTTACTGTCTATGGCACGAACAAATGATGAGCCAGATCATTGCAGTTTGTTGTAATATTGTCTTTAAACACAGCAATTTCAGTTCCACATTACTATTCCAATGCAGAAACTCATGTTGTTGTTGTTGTTTTTTGTTTTTTTCCTTGTCGAGGCTCGTGTGAGAGCTAACACAATGCACAGCAAGGGGGGCATGAGACAAGAGGGGTGGGAGTGGGAAGGACAAAACAGTGGGGAACAGAGACATTCGGAGATCTGTGGAAGGGAGAGGGATGGGGCAGGGAACATGCAGAATACAAGATGGACATTACAGAGACTTTCAGGAAGGAAATCAGGGAATTTGAAGGAGGAGGCCTTGGGTGGATTATCGGGGGTAGAAAAGATCGAGGAATTGGATGGGGGTGGTGGTGGTGAACAGCTGTTTTGAGGGCCTGGAGGGAAGAATGGGATTGAATAGAGTGAGGGAATTTATTCCAAAGGTGGGGAAAAAGGAATGAAAGAGTGAAGGTGAGCAGTGATTCGTGATTTTGGGAGTTTTACCAGAAGGGGGTTGTTGGCAGACCATGAGCAACGTGCAGAAATGTGGTGGGAACAAAATCGCAGAGAGAGCAGGGGGGGATGCTGGAGAGGAGACGGTAGAAGACAGAAAGACCACCAACCAGCCTGTGGTGAGAGAGTGAGAGGCCCAAAGACTCAGCCTCATTGCGGGAGATGCCAATGATCCAAAATGCTTGGTCTCCACAGCGTGAATCCGAGAAAGGTGGGAGGCATTAGCACCAGCCCAGAGGGGAGGAGCAGTACTCTAACATTTGCGGACAAAAGCTTTGTAAGTGGTCAGGAGCTCAAGTGGGCCGAGGAAGAACTTTGCACGACGGAGGATTCCCAGTCATTGATTGGCTTTGTAGGCGAGGTTTGAAATGTGGCTTTCCCACGAAAGGTCATGGCAGATAGCGAGACCAGGAAGCTTGAAATAAAGGACTTCCAGAGGATTGTTGAGAAAGTGGATGGGGGGGGGGGGTTCTCAACGGTCCTTCGGAGAAACATAGTGAGAGGGTGAGATTTGTTTGGATTGAAAGACATGTTCCACGTGTTCGACCAGTTTGTGATTTTATCCAGATCTGCAGTGAGGGAAGAAGAAACTGCTTGCCGGTCTGAGGGATGACCGATGGTACGGCAGAGGGTGGAGTCATCAGCGAAGAGATGAAGAGGATTTTCCAGAGAGTCGGAGAGATCATTGATGAAAACCAGAAAAAGAACAGGGCCCAGAACGCTACCTTGAGGAACTCCAGCCTGGACAGGAAGAGGAGATGAAAGAAGTCCATTGAGGGCCACACCTTGACTGTGACAGGAGAGGAAGTCTGCGAGCCATGAGTGGAGATGGCCTTGGATACCATAGGAAGAGAGTTTGGTGAGCAGGGCAGGGTGCCAGACCGTGTCAAAAGCACGTGATATGTCCAGGCATACGGCTCAGATTTCCTGTCTGGCATTGAGGACCTCCATCCATTGTTGGGAGAGCAGAAGCAACATATCCAGGGTAGAGTGGCCTAGTCTGAAACCAAATTGATGATCGGAAATCAAGCCATTGGAGAAGAGGAAGGATTTAATGTCTGAAGCGATAATGGATTCCATAACCTTGCTGATGATTGGGGAAGGCTGATTGGTCTGCAGTTGCAGGGATCTGTTTTTGCACCTTTTTTATGCAGGGTCGTAATGTTTGCTGATTTCCAAGCAGATGCAGATGACCTGGTGTCAGGTGTCAGGTCAGGTCAGGTTCGATCTGTGACCTGCTACAGGTACCATGTAAACCTGTACTAACCTGTTCCATGGTCGGGTTGTCGGCGACTAAACCGTCTCCCCCACCAGGTTTTCTGGTGAGGAGGGTGTTTGGATATGGACACCCAGCAGGATTAAAAACAAAACCTGTCAAAGGGCGGAGGAGCTCCTTGTGAGCCAACGGCCATCCATATCTAGTGCCCAACTGTGTCTGCGGACGTCCTCCTGCAGTTGGGTCACTTCTTATTAGGAGGTTGGTGGCAGGATTTGCACTCCGGCCACCGTAAAACCCTTCATTCCGCAAAACGCAAAAACGCAAAAAAATCTGAAAACCCACTCCGTGGGAGTACCTCCTGTGCAGCTTCCCTTCGCAGGGCAGCTCACCGGATGACGGGATTGGGGCAAAGCCTTCGGGACCCCCAATCTTTGATAGGAGGGAAACCATGGGGTAACATCCCTGGGTCAGATTGCGGGAGAGTGTGTCGGAGTGGTGCTGAGGTGTCGTCCACCAGACGGCGGTCTCCTTGGGTTAACCTGAGGCGGTCCCTTCGGGTGGGTGCCTGGAATGTCCTATCCCTAAGAGAGAATGATCACCTGTCTCTGTTATCATCTGAGCTCAAGCGTTTGGACATCGGGATTGCAGCTCTCTCTGAGGTTCGGAGACCGGATTGCGGCGAGATAATGGTGGGTGGTTACACCTACTATTGGTCTGGTCGCTCTGATGGTTACCATACCCAAGGAGTTGCTGTAGCTGTGTCCAATAAGCTGACCCCAATGATAATTGAGGTAACACCGGTCAACGAGCGTATTATGAGATTAAGGATTTGTCACTCCTTAGGTGTCATTTCCCTGGTCTCTGTTTATGCTCCGACTGAGGCGAGTGATCTCACCGTGAAGGATGCATTCTACGCCACACTCGAGTCTGTGGTTGATCAGTGCCCCAGACGAGATACACTTCTAGTCTTGGGGGATTTCAATGCATCGACTGGAACTGATAGGGATGGTTATGAGACATGTGTTGGTCCCCATGGGTCAGGAACTATGAACCAGAATGGCACTAAGTTCCTTGACTTTGCAAGAAGTCATGGACTTAGGGTGGCTGGTTCATGGTTTCAGCGCCCACAAGCTCATCGCTGGACTTGGTATTCCAACGCTGGCGGTGTGGCAAAGGAGATTGACCATGTCCTCATTGACGGTCGTTGGAGGATGATCCAGAACTGCAGGGTCTACTGGAGTGCTCAGTTCCTCAATACTGACCACATGCTTGTTGTAGCAACTCTAAAGCTGCACCTTAAATCCTGGAGAATGGTACCATCCCAGCCGAGGCTGGATGTTGCCAAGCTCAGGGATGTGAGAGTAGCTGAGGAGTTTGCGAACAGGCTGAGTGGACACTTGGGGGGTCTGGGTGCTTTGGGGGGTCCTGAAGAGTTGTGGAGCGCCTTCAAGACCACCGTCCTTGATGTTGCCGGTGGATGCCTTGGAGCTCACCGCAGGGCAAAGAAGAATTTTGTCTCTCAAGGGACACTGGATACCATTGACCAGAGTCGCAGGGCCAGGCTGAATGGCAGAGCTGAGCTGTTCAGGGAGCTGAGGCGTAAAACTGTACGTGCACTGAGGGTGGACAAGGAGGCCTATGTGCGAGGAATCTGTGAGGGGGTAGAGCATCACCTGTGGGCAGGTGATTCTCGTCCCGCTTACAGGGGAATTCGCGCATTACGTTCATCCAAGCCCATCCCTCGGAGCACTGCAGTTCGAGCAGAGAGTGGTAGGCTCTTGACAGAGGAGTCTGAAGTGAAGGCCCGCTGGGCCGGTTACTTTGAGCGGTTGTACCAGGCTGATCCCCCAACTGTCGAGTTGGATGTCAAGGGTGTTACAATCCCTGTTGCTGACCCTCGAATCAACTGTGGTCCACCTACGCTTGTGGAAACACGGGCTGCGGTGGACCAGTTGAAACGGGGCAAAGCTCCAGGGATCTGTGGCATCCATGCTGAACTTCTCAATGCTGGTGGAAATGCTGCACTCGTGTCGTTGCATGCAGTTTTGTGCTCTGCCTGGAACACAGGCATCACCCCAACTGACTGGAAGAGGGGCCTTGTTGTCCCTCTCTGGAAAGGGAAGGGTGATCGCCAAGACTGCAACAACTACCGAAGGGTGACGCTGCTCTCAGTGCCGGGCAAGGTCTTTGCTCGGATAATTCTCGATAGGGTTCGCCACCATCTGCTTGAGCACCAGCGTCCAGAGCAGTCAGGCTTTACACCAAAGAGGTCAACGATTGACCGTATCCTTGCACTTTGTGTCCTCACCGAACGCAGACGAGAGTTTCGGCAGGGGCTGCTTGCAGCCTATGTTGATCTCTGTAAAGCGTTTGATTCAGTGAATCGGGATGTCCTCTGGAGGATTCTTGGTCTTCGTGGGGTGCCACCAAAACTGATCGATCTGATGTCTGAACTCTATTCTGGTACTGAGAGTGCTGTGAAGTGTGGTGGTACCATCTCTGACTTATTTCCAGTTGTTACTGGAGTTCGTCAGGGATGTGTACTTGCCCCCACACTTTTCAGCACTTGTATGGACTGGATTCTTGGGAGGATGTCGGAGAGATCAAGTTGCGGTGCGTCATTTGGGAATGTCAAGATCTCGGACCTTGACTTTGCAGATGATGCAGTCATCTTTGCGGAGACTTTAGACATCTTCTTGGGGGCCCTCGAGGTGCTGAATGAGGAGTCGGAGCCGTTGGGATTACGGGTTTCTTGGGTCAAAACTAAGATCCAGGCTTTCGGTGACATCTTGGATGCTGCTGTCCTGTCTGTGTCTGTTTGTGGTGAGGATGTTGAGGTCGTGGAGAGATTCACTTACCTTGGCAGTGATATTCATGTCTCTGCTGGCTGCGAGTCAGAGGTCAATAGGTGTCTGGATCGGGCCTGGGGAGTCATGGATTCACTGGATCATGGGGTGTGGCGCTGCCGGTACCTGTGCGGGAGGACGAAAGTCCGAGTCTTCAGGTCCTTGGTACTTCCAGTCTTGCTCTATGGGTGCGAGACTTGGATTCTGACCAAGGATCTGAGACGGAGACTTAATTCCTTTGGTACCAGGTCTCTTCGGAGAATCCTTGGCTATCGCTGGTCGGATTTTGTGTCCAACGAGCGGTTGCTGAGAGAGACTCGGATGAGATTTGTTACCTGCATAGTCCGTGAGCGTCAGCTGCGGCTGTATGGACGTGTGGCTCGTTTTCCTGACTCTGATCCTGCTCACCAGATTCTCTCAGCGAGGGAGTCTCATGAGTGGAGGAGGCCAGTGGGCCGACCACGTGCCTCATGGTTGCAACAAGTTGACCATCATCTCAAGGAGATTGGGATGGGCCTGGCATCTGCCTGGGGGATGGCCAGACGGAGGCCCCTGGAGTACCGGTGCAAAGTGGACGCAGCGACGTGCTGTTCTGGCACATGCTCCCATACCTGACCTGACCTGCAGATGACCTTGAGCAAATGAGAGAGTGAATAGAACAGTGAGAGGGTGAACAAGAGCAGAAGAGCAGGTTTTTAGGACACATGGGCTGATGCCATCTGGACCGGTTGCAGAATCTGAGTCGAGGTTTGAAAGCAAGCTCTCCACCTTGTCAGGAGAAAATGACACAGAGTCCAGGGACAATTGTGTGTGACTGGGTAAGGTGGTTAGAGAAAGCGATGGGTTTTGGACACAAGATTTAGCTGCAAACACCGAGTTTAGGCATTCAGTCTTTTCACCTGTGGTATCAGCAGTGCGGCTATTTGAGGTAAGGGAAGGGATGGAGGGGGAACATACACCAGAAACAGATTTGATTAGATGCCCCCAGGATTTTGAGGAGGGAGAGAGGTTTGAAAGTTCAGACTTGAGCTAAGAAAGTTGTTTTCTGACTCTCCTGAGGGTAGATACACACTTGTTCCGAGCTTTATGGATGGAACTGAGATTACCCTCAGTTGGGTTTGCTTTCCATGAGGCAAAGGCAAGTTGTTTCAGGATAACTGCCTCGCCACAAGCTTCAGTGAACCAAGGGTAGGACAACTGAAGACGAGAGGGGATAAAACTGTGCATGAGTGAGGGCAAGTTTCTTTGAAAGAATTCCCAGGATGAGTTGATGTTTGAGAAAGTAGCGATAGGACACCATTCTATAAGTTTGATGGCTGATTGGAGACCCTGCAGGTTGGCTTGAGTGAAATGCCAGACTCGACGGCGGTGAGGTGTTTGTCTGATAATAGCCAGAGAGATGTCCACTTTGACAAGGACGTAGTCAGAATAACCGATTGGAGCAGAGGAAGACCAGCAGATATTGTCAGGGAAATTTGTCAAAATCAGATCCAGAAGAGATTGAGTACCATTGGTTGAGATCCGGGTCGGGAAGTTGACCGATTGATTCAGTCCCAATGAGTCGCAGAAAGCTTTTGTTGAGGTGCCATGACAGGTGAGAGAGGTACCCATACCTTGCCCACTGGCATGATGACAATTGAAGTCACCACATATGAGGAAGAGAGAGTTTAGATGAGAAGATATAAGTTGGTCCATGTTTTCGGATAGTGAGGTGTAGATGGAGTCATCACTGTTCGGTGGACGGTACAATACACATATAAACACGAGGTGGGAGTGGAGGGGAAGCCATAGCCAGAGGTATTCCTGGGGGTGTGGGTGAGTGAGGGCAGTGCATGGAGAGTGAGGAATAGAGTCTTTGATGAAGAGAGCAACACCTCCACCAGGACGAGGCGCAGGTCTGTCATACCGGAGGAGGGAGTAACCGGGGAGAGATACTTGGGAGTCAGACACGTCTTGGGGGAGGAAAGTTTCTGTTAGGCAGATTATCTCTGGTTTGTCAGTGGCAACCTATATTGAAAGATCTGAAATGTTTGAGCAAAGGCCCCAGATATTTGAGGTCCACTCTGTGAATGGGAGGGGAGGAGGCTTTGGGTGCAGGGGTTGGGAGGGGAGGGGTAGGGTAGGACAAGGATGGGGATGTAAGGAGGGTTGTTGAAAGAGTGTGGGGGATTGCAGAATAGCTTGGGGAGGGGCCGGATGAGGAGGAGAAAAAGCTCTGTGGTGCTGGGGGAGAGGGGGAACAAGAGAGGGGGAAGAAGGCAGTTGAGGATTTTGAGGAGGTGGAGTGAAGAGATGGAGGTGAGAGGGCAGTGGAAGGAGGCAGCTTTTTTTTTTTGTTGTTTTTTTTTGTATACCTTGGTCGAGGCTCGTATGAGAGCTAACACACAACTCACAGCAAGGAGGCATGAGACAAGAGGGGCGGGAGTGGAAGGGACAAAACAGTGGGGAACAGACACATTAGGTGAACTGTGGAAGGGAGAGGGATGGGGATGGGACGGGGAACATGGCGAAGAGAAGATGGACATTTCAGGGACTTTCAGGAAGGAAAGCAGGAGAAATGAAGGAAGTGGGCTTGGGTGGATTAGCGGGGGTAGAAAAGATCGAGGATTTGGATGGGGGAAGATAAGAGGTGGTGGTGAACAGCTGTTTTGAAAGCCTGGAGGGAAGAATGGGAAAGAATAGAGTGAGGAAGTTTATTCCAAAGGAGGGAAAAAAGAAGAATGAAAGAGTGAAGATGAGCAGTGATTCGTGATTTTGGTAGTTTTACCAGAAGGGGGTTGTTGGCGGACCTTGAGCGCCCTGTGGAAATGTGGTGGGGACAAATCGCAGAGAGAGCAGGGGGGGCAAGGCTGGAGAGGAGTCGGTAGAAGACAGAAAGACCACCGACCAACCTGCGGTGATTGAGTGAGAGGCCCAAAGACTCAGCTTCATTGCGGGAGATGCCGATGATCTTAAATGCCCTGGTTTCGACAGCGTGAAGCCGAGAAAGGTGGGAGGCAGGAGCACCAGCCCAGAGGGGAGAGCAGTACTCCATCAGGCTACGGACAAAAGCTTTGTAAGTGGTCAGGAGCTCAAGAGGGCCGAGAAAGGACTTCGCACGACGGAGGATTCCCAGTCGGCGACTGGCTTTGGAGGCGAGGTTGGAAATGTGACTTTCCCAGGAAAGGTCATGGCAGATAGTGAGACCCAGAAGCTTGAAAGAAAAGACTTCTTCCAGAGGATTGTTGAGAAAGTGGATGGGGGGGGGGTTTGTAAACGGTCCTTTCGAAGAGACATAGTGAGAGTGTGAGATTTGTCTGGATTGAAAGACATGTTCCACGTGTTGGACCAGTTTGTGATTTTATCCAGATCTGCAGTGAGCGAAGAAGCTGCTGCTTGCCGGTCTGAGGGATGACAGATGGTACGGCAGAGGGTGGAGTCGTCGGCAAAGAGAAATAAGAGGATTTTCATTGGCAGATCCGAGAGATCATTGATGAAAACCAGAA
Source organism: Eptatretus burgeri (assembly GCF_056783735.1). NCBI lineage: Eukaryota > Metazoa > Chordata > Myxini > Myxiniformes > Myxinidae > Eptatretus > Eptatretus burgeri. The sequence continues at coordinate 69,302,880 of NC_140976.1, read as the reverse complement.
AAAGAACAGGGCCCAGAACGCTACCTTGAGGAACTCCAGCCTGCACAGGAAGAGGGGATGAAAGAACTCCATTTAGGGCCACACGTTGACTGCGACAGGAGAGGAAGTCTGCGAGCCATGAGTGGAGATGGCCTTGAATACCATGGGAAGAGAGTTTGGTGAGTAGGGCAGGGTGCCAGACTGTGTCAAAAGCACATGATATGTCCAGGGATACGGCTCGGATTTCTTGTCTGGCATTGAGGACCTCCATCCATTGATGGGAGAGCAGAAGCAGCATATCCAGGGTAGAGTGACCTGGTCTGAAACCAAATTGATGATTGGAAATCAAGCCATTGGAGAAGAGGAAGGATTTCATATCTGAGGCGATGATGGATTCCATCACCTTGCTGATGATTGGGAGAAGGCTGATTGGTCTGTAGTTATAGGGATATGTTTTTGCACCTTTTTTATGCAGGGCAGTGATGTTAGCAGATTTCCAAGCAGATGGCAGATGACCTTGGGCAAATGAGAGGGTGAATAGAACAGAGAGAGGGTGAGCAAGAGCAGAAGAGCAGGCTTTGAGGACACGTGGGCTGATGCCGTCTGGACCGGTTGCAGAATCTGACTCGAGGTTTGAAAGCAAGCTCTCCACCTTGTCAGGAGAAAAGGATACAGAGTCCAGGGACAGTTGGGTGCGACTGGGTAAAGTGGGTAGAGATAGTGATGGATTTAGGACACAAGATTTAGCTGCAAACACCGAGTTTAGACATTCAGCTTTATCACGTGTGGAATCAGCAGTGCGGCCATTTGAGGTAAGGGAGGGGATGGAGGGGGAACATACACCAGAAACAGATTTGATTAAACACCACCAGGATTTTGAGGAGGGAGAGAGGTTTGAGAGTTCAGACTTGAGATGAGAAAGATGTTGTTTTCTGGCTCTCCTGAGAGTAGATACACACTTGTTCCGAGCTTTCTGGAAAGAACTGAGATTGCCCTCAGTTGGGTTTGCTTTCCATGAGGCAAAGGCAAGTTGTTTCAGGACAACTGCCTCGCCACAAGCTTCAGTAAACCAAGGGCGGGAGGAAGGGTAAGACAACTGAACACGAGAGGGGATAAATCTGTGCATGAGGGAGAGCAAGTTTCTTTGAAAGAATTCCCAGGATGAGTTGATGTTTGAGAAAGTAGTGATAGGAGACCAGTCTGTCAGTTTGATGGCTGCTCGGAGACCCTGCCAGTCGGCTTGAGTGAAATGCCAGACTCGACGGCGGTGAGGTGGTTCTCTGATAACAGCCAGAGAGATGTCCACTTTGACAAGGACGTGGTCAGAAGAACCAATTGGAGCGAAGGAAGAGCAGCAGATATTGTCAAGGAAATTTGTCAAAATCAGATCCAGAAGAGATGGAGTACCATTGGTTGAGATCCGGGTCGGGAAGTTGACCGATTGAGTCAGTCCCAATGAGTCGCAGAAAGCTTTTGCTGAGGTGCCATGGCAGGTGAGAGAGGTACCCACACCTAGCCAACTGGCGTGATGACAATTGAAGTCACCACATAAGAGGAAGAGAGAGTTTGGATGAGAAGATAGAAGATGGTCCATGTTTTCGGATAGTGAGGTGTAGATGGATGAGAGCTTAGTGGATGAGAGGGGGGGCAACTTTGAGAAGGATGAGTGAGGGGGGTGAATGGTGCGAGAAAGGTGAGGGGGGAGTTTTTGAGAGTGGTGAGAGGGAGGCTTGGAGGGAGAAGAGTGGGATGGCTGCTTTGAGAGTGAGGGGTGAGAGGGGTGAGTTGGCACTGAAGTTGTAAAAAAAGAATGGTTGATGGAAAGCGAACATTCATAGCAAACTGGGGTTTTGAAAAGTTTTCGGTCAGAGATGTGATTTAACACATTTCTTGATGGATGCAATAAAGGCGAATTCAGAGAATGGAGAGAAGACACGCTGTAACAGTTGGATTTTTTTCTGGCAAAGTGTGAAGGAAAGGTCGAATTGAGAGCAGTCTGTTTAAATAGCAGAAGAGTAGTGCATTATGATACATTAAAGAGTACCATATGTGTGAGAGAGGAAGATGAAGCATTTTAAGAGTTTTTTTTTATTATTATGATTGTTTGAGAGAGTTTATCAGATTCGGTCATGGAAGTGTTGTCGAAAAAAATCGTGAGGCGAATGGTGAAATTGGATCGATAAACGCAGGGGGTTTAAACAGATCACGTGGTTATGGGAGAAGCACTTCGCTCTGGGAGGTGTAGCGTCAAAAGTGAAATTATTTATTTTAAATAACGATTGCATAACATTTGGAAAAGGGAAGTTTGAAGTAAAATCGTGGAAGTGTGTGGTGAATTTGGACGGTAAACGCAGTGTGAAGCTGCTGGGTCGATGAAAAGTACGAGAGAGAGAATGAGAGAGAGAATGAGAATGAGAATGAGAATGAGAATGAGAATGAGAATGAGAATGAGAATGAGAATGAGAATGAGAATGAGAATGAGAATGAGAATGAGAATGAGAATGAGAATGAGAATGAGAAAGAGAAAGAGAAAGAGAAAGAGAAAGAGAAAGAGAAAGAGAAAGAGAAAGAGAAAGAGAAAGAGAGAGAGAGAGAGAGAGAGAGAGAGAGAGAGAGAGAGAGAGAGAGAGAGAGAGAGAGAGAGAGAGAGAGAGAGAGAGAGAGAGAGAGAGAGAGAGAGAGAGAGAGAGAGAGAGAGAGAGAGAGATATGCAGGATTGCAGGAGGTGTGGAGACCGAAAGGATACAAGGAAGATTATTATTTTTTTGATGTATTTTTGAAGAACATGTAAGATTCGGAAATGGAAGGTTGTGGATCGGAAGAAATCGTGAAGGTAATGGCGAGAGAGGGTCAGCTCAATCGAATAAAGATGGTGTGCAGGCAGGAGGAAGAAGAAGAGGATGAAGAAGAAGAAGAATCGAGACTTGTGAGTGTGCAAGGAGAAAGGTTTTTATTTAAGACAATAAATAGTGTTTAGTTGGGAGGGATGCGGGACGTTGGCAAAGTGGGGAAGATAGAAATTGAAAGTAATGGGGCGAAAATACAAATAAACACGATTGTACACCGAGGGGAACGATGGGTCGGCCTCAAGCACTCGGAAAGACAAGGTCGATGAAAACCCACAAAATAGCACGATTTTTGAAACAAAACCGAACTAGGAACACACAGTAACATGCATGCGAGAAAATAAACAGTCAAAACGGGACAGATAACGACCAGAAACTTAACTTTGAGATCGTCAGCAGAGAACCCTGAAGGAGACCTGCCAACGCTCCAAACCCGGAACCGGAAATCTATTCCATCCGGACCGGAACCGGAAGTCTATTTGCATCAAATAGTGTGTATTTTATCTTGTACGTACGAAGCAAAACAAACACATTTTACACAAGAATCCTGATTCAATGGTAAACGGTCTTATTTGCCTCAAACAAGCGTGTTTAACAATACGTTGTTTTGCTACGTATGGTGTTGACTTTATGGTTAGGGTGGTGGGCTTGGGATCCTCGGGTCCTGAGTTCAAATTCCCCTCGGCTGTTGCATTAATACCAGGTGGGGTTGACTCTGCCTGTCATGCTTCTGAGGTTGGCAAAATGAGTGCCAGCTTGCTGGTGGCCTATATCGGAGGGGCGACCCGTCCAGGATTGTGCCCAATAGCCAAGGAGACTGATAAGGCAGCAACAACGCTCTGTACAGAGTATGGTCCTGATGGATAGATGTATGAGTATGGTCCCTAACTCTGTACAGAGTATGGTCCCTAACCCTAATTGTCTTGCTCTGACCATGTTTTCTTTTGCAAGTAAATATTCTTTTGCAGAAACACGTGTTTTTCATCAAATAGTGTGTATTTTAGTTTGTACTAAGCAAAGCAAAACATTTTACACAAGAAATCTTATTCACGCAAAAACGGTATAATTTGCCTCGTGAAACACTTTTTAACAACACAATGGCTGAACATGTTTTCTGAATCCGTTATCTGTTGCAAATAGAATGACTGATAGTCTGGGAGCAGTGGGGGTAAACCTGGTTTTGCCAGATAAAGTTTTTTTCTTTTCTGTTTGTTAGGGCCTTGGGGTACCTCTTCATGATTCAGGGGGTGACCGTTTGCAACCCTTGGGCAATTTGCCATATTAACCCTTTTGTGCCGGTAAACGCATAAATAATGAAAAAAAAAATCATTTTTTTTCACTATTTATTGCAATGAACCCAACCAACATCATCACATTTGCTTTTGTCGATGTTTATTCACAAATTATGTAACCAAAAACAACTTAAAATTTAAAACATTTTATAAAATATGTGAATTACTCAGTATTAACCCTTTCCGGGCTATTTTAACCCAGGGCATAACATTTGAACACAGACAACATATGATTGCACAATAACCACCTCATCCTTACTTTAGTCACAAATAAGGTAACCCAAAACAACTTAAACAAGTGGTGGTGCCAGGCACAACAAATCCCACCCATTTAAGGCATAAAGTTATTTTGGGGATTAAATTTAAATTTGATATATCCTTATTCCTTAACCCGAATGTTGATTATAAGGAATAGAATAAGGAATATTTTAGTCTTAGTTTGAAGTCAATTCAACCATTTTTGACGACGTTATGAGCGAAAAATATTTTGACCTTTTTATGACCTGACCTTGATCTTTGACTTAATTGGACCCAAAAGTTAATGGAGTCGTCCGAGGTTGATTACCCACCTGTGGATACAATTTGACAGTGTTTGAGCCAGCCGTTTTCCTGTAAAGTTGTATTTTCGTAACCATGTTTTAGTTTTAATGGAAAATTTGTAATTTTGACCCATGGCCATGACCCCCAAAAATTTCGGACCCTACCGATCTTCACAAATATGCATTTGTCACGATAGGAATGGGGAGGATTATAAGTGACAAACAGAATAAGGTTCACTATAAGCTTAGTTTGAAGTAAATCAGATCATTTTTGACGAAGTTGTGAGCGAAAAACGATTTTGATCTTTTCGTGACCTTGACCTTGACCTTTGATCCAATTGGACCCTAAAGTTAATGGGGTCATCCAAGGTTCATTGCCCACCTGTGTTTTAAATTTGATATGTTTGCTAAAGCCGTTTTGCCGTAAAGTTGCTAACAGACAGACAGACAGACAAACAAACAAACAGACAAACAAACTGGACGATTACAATATCCCACTCCCTCCCTCTGGGAGGGGGTGGGATAAAGATAGAATAATGACTTAATACTCAATATTAACCCTTTCCCGACTGATTTTACCCAGCACAATACATTTGAACATCTAAAGGCAACAGAGGTCTTTGACGCATTATTGCACAAAAACCACTCTGTCTGTCTGTCTGTTCCGAGCATAGCTCTGTGGGTTTTGATCCGATCCTGATGAAATTTTGGTGGGAGGTTTATATCATGATATCGTTGTTTTCCTGAAAATGGGAGTGGTCCACCCATTATCGGCGGAGCCACGCCCAAAAAACATGTGTTTTTAGGGGGTAGCCGATTTCAATTTGCATCTTCTCCTAGGGGATTGGTCGAATCTGGCAGGGTTTCGGTATTTGATTAGCCCAATGGCACCTGCATAGCCCCATGGAGCTTGATTTTTCATTTTCATCCCAAGGTCAAGGTCACAAGGTCACGAACTTGGAAAATTGCGATTTTGACATAAAAATCCATCTTCTCTGAGAGGGTTGTCGAATCTGGCAGGGGTTTCGGTATTTGGGTAGCCAAATGGCACCTGCATAGCCCCACAGAGCCCGATTTTTCATTTTAGTCCCAAGGTCAAGGTCACAAGGTCAATGTCACAAGGTCATGAACTTAGAAAATTTCGAATTTTGACATAAAAATCAGATGACTGCCCAAAATTTGAGAGCTAGGATGACAATATTTTTATGCATAATCTTGAGGTCATTCCCCACCTAAAGTCTTGAAACCATTTTTCTCTATCTCGAACACCTTGCCCGTGGTGCCCCTTACAAGTTTGTTTTTACGCTGATTTCATCAAAGTATGGATAATCCGAGGAGCGTGAAATGCCATATAGCCCATATGACGTTATATTGTTCCTGGTATGTTCCAGAGCAAGTTTTGCACCAAAGGTCATAATCCTTGACCTGAGACATTTAAAGTTCACAAAGGTCAAATTTTCAAAGTTGTGGGAATCGAACCGGGTTTTCGACCCTCTTCGACGAACTAACTCCATTAAGCTATAGCACGTATCCTGTTTCCTTATTTTAATGTCCACAACATTGTTTTGGGACCTTTAAAGGTCATGCAAAGTTCAAATTTTTTAAGTTGTTGAACGAAACTGGGTTTTCGACATTTTGCACCTAATAACCTGTCACTCGTACCACATCATGTTGATCATTTTTATAACTTGGTCAAACATAATCACATTGTCTCATCCTTGACTTCTGAAACAATCTACATCGTCAAATACCGCTCCTGAACCATTGTCGTCTTCAGACTTGTTCATTCTAAATTCCTTTTTCTCTTCCTTTGTTAATGACATTGGTTTATAGGTTTTCACAATTATTTATCTTAGTCTTATACAATCTTTTTCCAATCGTCTCACAAACTCCTCTGAGGCATCTTCTCCTCTATAAAGTTCTAACTTGTTGTATTCATCACCAACAGCTGATTTGATAGAATAACAGAAATTACAAGGAGTATGTTTTTGATATTTATTTGTGTATGACTTATTTGGATTTGGGTTAACAGTATCTATCTTTTCAAGGATACTTTCAAAATCAGCATATATCACAAACGAATGTTTTATAGATTTGTTAAAATCTTTGAATGATATGTTTGAACCTGCTTTTGGTAAATTGATTACGGTTGATCTATGATTACTACAATATTTTGAATGTTGATTTAATCGTTCTTTTGTGTGAAAGGAGTTGAGACATCTCTTACAAGGATACGTTTTACATTTTCTCTTATATATTTGTGATTTGGTTACTCTTGAGAAATTTTTGATGAAAGCATAATGTGATTTTTCCTTTGAAGTAAAGTGGAGAAGGTCAATGTGTGTTTCATCATTTTTATAGTTGTTTGAAATTTTAATATCTGAACTTTGTTTGTACCCGTTAATCCATATACATTAACAGATGGATTATTCATTTTCTCAAATTTAGGAATATCTCTTAATGACAGTGAAAATTTTAAATCTTTAACATTTAATGTATTCTCATATTTCTTATAATGTTCAACCCTTCCAGGTTTCCATTGTGGAGGATGTAAGTGAGCAAGAACAGACCATAGAAAACATTTATTATCTTTGTTTTGAATATTAACAACCACTTTCTTAAGTTTTATCTCTTTTGGTAAATCAATACAAGAAGAAGCTTGCAGAGGATCTGATTTTAAGATGTGTATGTCTAAAACGATTATTTTTGTGATAGTAAATCCACTACTGACTACAGAGTTATCAACATCTTGTTCCTGTCTCTGGAGATCATCGTAAACATCACATCTTACAAAATCTTGAAATGATGAGATAAAGTGTGGGTTTATCCTCATATAGGGAGTAGTTTCATCGTCTTGTCTTACAATTTTCAATTTTACTCCCATATAAAACTTAAAAGTTTTCATTTCACTTAATGTGTTTTTAATTATAGTTTCAATACTTTATTTAACCATATAAACAGCTTCCATGATTGAAGATGGTCCAGGGTCTTGAAAACGAAACAATCTTATTTTTATATGCCCTTTAAATGCCCCATCAGTGTTTTCAATGGAGAATTTAGCTTCCCTTTTTGCATTGTTCTTGAGTTTGCGTGATTGAAGGCATTTTTTATAACTTTCTTTATGAATATCATTATCACATCTATCCCAATGTTTTGTTTCTTGGTCAAGTGGAGATATTTGTTTGAAAAGATTGAATGTGTGTTTGTTGGTTTGAAGGTGTTTTTTTTTTTTTTTGTTTTTTTAAATATATATATATATATATATATATATATATATATATATATATATATATATATATATATATATATATATATATATATATTCGTGATTACAAACATCGTAGTATGTTGCATTCACCATATTTATATAATAAAACTTTGCTTAAACTAAAATTTTCTTGATGAAAATTTCGTTTAATTTAGAGGTGAAACTGTGCTTAAAACCATTTTATCCTCCAACTTTTTTCACTTAATAAATACAATGTTTCAAGACACAAAAGACAAGTTTCAATCAATCTCTTCATTTGTTAAAGACACTGAGAAATATGTCAAGGATGTAAAAATTGAACAAAGATAAATATAACTATTGGATAAAAACAATTATGGTGAATAATATGAGTTCTTCAATTTACTTCAGTGGAAGGGCTTTTAGTATACAGTTGTGGTGAATTAACGTGAATCGAGGGACATGACGCGGGATCACATGTTGTGCGTCTCGCGTATAAGGGGAGGTCTCTGCGGCACGAGTGGTTGTCCCCGGGGCATTGCTATTGACATCGGCTGTCCACTTGATGCTCGTTAACTGAAGGTGCTCATTGACTGGTGAGAATGGAGATTATATCGAACTCTGTGCTTACGCGGATTAGTCTGCAATGGTTAACTGCACATGTATACGTTTCTGCTTATGTACTCCTAGCTGAACCTGTATTTCCTGGTGTGTCCACAGAAGCGGCTCCAATCAAATGGAATAAAGCCTAAACTCTGAAGGTTCATCTCTCGCTCTTATTTCAATTTATTCCATTTGATTTTCTCGGCTCTCTCAACCAAAGATGGACAAGATCTACAAACCAGAGAGGTTCGACGCAGACCCAAACATGACTGACGCAGAAATGAAATGGTCACATTGGTTCTGCTCCTTCTCACACTATCTGACCATCATCGCGGAGGGAGCTGACAAATTTGCCGCTCTCGTGAATCATGTCTCGCCCGGCGTGTACAGGCTCTTCTCGGGTGCCACACTTACGAAGCAGCGATTGACGTACTGCAGGCGCTCTACGTGAAGCCCAAAAACGAGGTATACATACGACATCTTCTCAACACACGCAAGCAAGCAGCCGGGGGAGACAATCGATCAGTTCCTGCAAGCTCTGAATCAGCTGGGAAAAGACTGCAGCTTCCGGGCCGTAAGCGCCGAGGAACACCGAAAGGAAGCGACACGGGAGGCATTCATCCAAGGACTCAGATCAGCCCACATACGGCAACGCTTACTAGAGAAAGCGCAACCCACTCTTGACAAGGTAGTCGATCAGGCTCGAGCGATGGATACGGCTCAGCAGCAATCTGAGTCATTTGGGACACCGATGCTGCTCATGAACGCTGCTACGATGGGAACCCAAGGAACCCCACTGGCACAGACACAGCCAGACATGAGGGATGGAGAAACACCCGAGGAGCCGGATACCCAGACCTCGTCAAACTCCTCAGCAACTGCTCCGGTCGGTAAATGCTTCTTTTGTGGGTACAAAAGGCATCCTCGTCAAAAATGTCCAGCCAGAGATGCCACATGCATGAATTGCGACAAGAAAGGGCATTATGCCAGGGTATGTAAATCTACTCTAAGAAGGAATAAACCCACTTCTGCGGCTCTCTACTCGCAAAATAAATTGACTGCAGCCTCCCCGGGAATCTATCCAAGGCTATCATCAACGTGCGAATTAACGGGCATATGGCTGAGGCACTGATTGATACCGGTAGCTCTGAAAGTTTCGTCAACAGCTCGCTAGTGAAGGGCAGGAAATGGGTAATCCACCCGACTGACAATACGGTATGCATGGCCGCCACCTCACTACAATCCCGCGTACGAGGGTACTGCAATGTTGAATTGGACGTAAAAGGGTACACGCATCGGGATGTAAAGGTGCTGGTGCTTCGTGATTTGTGCGCAGACGTAATTCTGGGTCATAATGTCCTCAAGCAGCACACGAGCGTCGAAATACCCTTTGGAGGAAGCAAGCCTCGTCTAATTTTAAATGCGCTGACCACCGCGGAGGTGACGTCCCCCCAGCTGTTCGCTAACTTGTCGCCGGTCTGCAAACCGATAGCGATCAAATCGCGGCGATATACCACTGCTGACATGAATTTCATCACTTCAGAAACCAAGCGATTACTGGAGGAGGGAATTATAGAACCGAGCGATTCGCCATGGCGCGCACAGGTGTTAGTGACCAGCAGTCAGAACCATAAGAGACGGATGGTTGTCGATTATTCCCAAACGGTCAATCGCTTCACCCAACTCGACGCCTACCCCCTGCCGCGCATAGATGAGATGGTCGAACGCGTGGCCAATTATAAGGTATTCAGTACCATCGACTTGCGAAGCGCCCTATCATCAAATTCCCATCCGAGAGGAAGACAAACCGTACACTGCATTCCAGGCAGGGCGGCGCCTCTACCAGTTCAGAAGGATACCATTCGGTGTCACGAATGGAGTAGCTTGCTTCCAACGGGTTATGGACGACATCATCTCAGATGAAAACCTCGAAGACACTTTTGTTTACGTGGATAATGTCACAGTGTGCGGTAGGGATCAGAGGGAACATGATAGGAATCTGGACAGATTCTTGAGCATTGCTGGAAAATATAATCTGACTCTCAACTACGAGAAATGCGTATTCTCGGCAAGGTCAATTGACCTTCTCGGCTACACGATAGCCAACGGCACAATTAAGCCTGATCCTGAGCGATTGCGCCCGCTCCGTGAGCTTCCACCACCTCAGGACTTGCAGACAATGCGCCGGGTGATCGGGATGTTCGCTTACTATGCAAGATGGATTTCGCAATACTCCGAGAAAATATATCCCCTAGTGCATTGCAAAACTTTCCACCAGATGCCGCTGTCGTGAAAGCTTTCCACGATCTCAAGGATGATATCAGTAAGTCCGTGGTTTTATCGATCGACAGCTCGGTGCCCTTCGTGGTGGAGACCGACGCTTCAAATCACGCCATAGCTGCAACACTTAATCAGTCTGGGCGGCCGGTCGCTTTCTTCTCGAGAACTCTCTAGAAGCGAGCAGAGACACTCGGCAATAGAGAAGGAGGCGTACGCCATCGTCGAAGCGCTGCGTAAATGGAGACATTATTTACTGGGAAACCACTTCACGCTCGTTACGGACCAACGATCCGTGGCTTTCATGTTTGATGGGAAAAATAACGGGAAAATTAAGAATGAAAAATTATGAGATGGCGGATAGACCTAGCCTGCTACAGGTACGACATTGTTTACCGGCCCGGGAAAGAAAACCCTGCTGCAGATACCTTCTCCCGGGTCTACAGTTCGGCAACAATCAGTCAGGCTTTGCAAGACCTCCATGTGTCTCTGTGCCACCCAGGGGTAACCAGGATGGCACATTTCGTACGCAGACAAAATCTTCCCTATTCTGTTGAAGATATTAAACAAATGAATGCTTCATGCCCTGTTTGTGCTGAACTAAAACCCAGATTCTTTGGCGCGGCATCTGGCAGACTGATCAAGGCTACTTCCCCCTTCGAGAGACTAAACATCGACTTCAAAGGGCCCCTGCCCACCGAGACAGACAACAGATACATATTCACCGTTGTTGATGAATATTCAAGGTTCCCTTTCGCGTTTCCGTGCTCGGATATGACCTCGGGCACTGTCGTAAAATGTCTCTCTGACGCCTTCGCTATGTTTGGGAGACCTTCGTACATACATTCAGACAGAGGGCCGTGTTTCATGTCGGCCGGGCTAAAACAATTCCTATTAGAGCACGGCATAGCAACTAGTCGAACGACGGGTTACAACCCACAGGGAAACGGGCAGGTGGAACGGTATAATGGAGTTATTTGGAAAGCCATAACTCTGGCGCTGAAATCGAGAGGACTGGGCCCCGAGCGATGGGAGGTTGCTCTTCCTGACGCAATGAATTCCATACGCTCTTTGCTCTGCACGTCCACAAATGCCACTCCTCACGAACGTATGTTTACTCACCAACGACGTTATGTTGACAGTCAAACGGTGCCCAACTGGCTGACCCACCCCGGTACAGTGTTCATGAAACGCCCGGTACGACAAAGCAAGTATGAACCGCTGGTGGAGGGGGTCGAACTCATTGACACTAATCCAGAGTATGCTCATGTCAGACTCCCGGATGGCAGGGAGACCACTGTGTCGGTTCGCCATCTGGCTCCCGCCGGTACTCCTCCCGCCGGTACACCACCTCCTGGCACTCCTCCTTCTGACATTTCCCCCCCAGGAACTCCGCCAGGCGACGGGGCTGCCGTGTTCCCCCCGAGAGCGATCGAGGAGTCATCCCCGGCACAAGTCGAGGCTCACCAAGAGGATCGGGAGCCTCCCTCAAGTGAAACTGCCGTTTACTCCCGGAGAGGTCGACGAATAAGGCCCCCTCGACGACTCAATCTGTAAAGGGGATTATCGGCATTCTCGCTGCTCATGCTCCTATATGCCCATTATATCATATATCGATGCTCATTTCCATGCTCCTACAACTCAAAATAATCACTGCTTGGCATGTATGCTTCTGTAGATCTATTAGTCCGCGTTGCTTGAAATGTATACTCCTATAGTGCTAAAGCAATCATGGTGTGTAAGATGGGCCCCTAGTTACATTTTAAAGGTGGGGAGAATGTGGTGAATTAACGTGAATTGAGGGACATGACGCGGGATCACATGTTGTGCGTCTCGCGTATAAGGGGATGTCTCTGCGGCACGGGTGGATTGTCCCCGGGGCATTGCTATTGACATCGGCTGTCCACTTGATGCTCGTTAACTGAAGGTGCTCATTGACTGGTGAGAATGGAGATTATATCGAACTCCGTGCTTACGCGGATTAGTCTGCAATGGTTAACTGCACATGTATACGTTACTGCTTATGTACTCCTAGCTGAACCTGTATTTCCTGGTGTGTCCACAGAAGTGGCTCCAATCAAATGGAATAAAGCCTAAACTCTGAAGGTTCATCTCTCGCTCTTATTTCAACATCCAAGAGAGACTGAAGACGCGTTAGTTTTACCTTTGTGCTGTTCATGACGGCCATCGGTGTTGTTAGCAGCAGCTTACAATCTCCTCTCACATCGATTATAGAAAGATGAATAAATAGCATTTGGATTTTATAAATACGTAATCATTGCATCGATGTTATAATTTATAAATGAAGAAACGAGCTCCTGTCAATTGTGATATATATTTTCGGAACAGTGCGATTGTTTTAACAACATGAAAAGCTTCACCAAAAAGAAATTTGTGTTTTAATTTCGACTGTAACAACGATTTATTCGCGGAATTCTTCAATTCAAAGGTAATTTACTTGCTCGAAGGTAAACGTGCAAACATTGGTTCAGTTTGAAAGCCGATTTCCTTGAATCCCGATTTAGCAGGATCCTGTTTTTTTCGCGATGACATTTTATGGACCTCAACGATCGCATAACAGGGCCACACTGTCGTTTATTTTCATTATGAAGTATTATGTACTGTACAGCGTACATAATTGTATGTGCTATTTTTATACGACTGGCAGCGCTACGTCGGCGACATCACTCGGTGATAGGAATTTTTCATCTACATTTTTTTTCAGTTTTTTTTTCAGAGCTGTCAGATCCGTCGTATATGCGATCCGTCGTTGCCCAGAACGTCGTTAAGAGGCGCATGACTGTATCTGGAAGAACATCAATTAAAGTATCTCTAACAAAAGTTTCTCCTCTCCTTCTGGTAATATATTCAAAACTAGAAAAAGCAATGAAACAAGAAAAAGTATCAAAAAATAAAAACCTTATGGATGAAGCTTTAGAAAGAAAAGATAAGACCATCTGTAATATGCAAGGAGAAATTTGTATTTTTTTCAACAACCCTAAATACGTAAATCCTGATGAAATAAAGGATGTTAATCTTCTTCTTCTTCTTCTTTCGGCTGCTCCTGTTCGGGGTCGCCACAGCGGATCAACCGTATGATCCACATCGTGATTTGGCACATGTTTTACGCCGGATGCCCTTCCTGACGCAACCCTGGTCGCCTCTTACGACACAGGGATATGGTACACCTATTTTAACCGGGGTATACACCGGCCCAGTACACTGGTACTCACTTTGCCGACCTCGGAAGGATGACAGGCTGAGTCAACCCCCTGGTGTATTAATTCAGTGGCACAATGGGGATTGAACTCAGGACCTTTTGGATCCCAAGCCGCTACCCGAACCACTGCGCCAACACCAGGCTTCAATAAAGGATGTTAATATATCAGGTGAAATGACATTTCGTTCAATTGTTGTTAAGGATCATTTTAAAATTACCTTTAATATAAAAAAAAATGTTGTCGTTGAATCTGTTAATGAAACAAAGTATATAGATATCAATTGTAATGTTTTTTCTACGAATTAAATATGAGTCAATATTCAACTGAAGATTTTGAAGATCATCAGATTGATTATGATACCGAGAGTTTGTGTTCAAACGACAGTTATGAAAGTAGTTTTATAGATGATTGTGAAAGTACCGAAGATGATACCCAAGATGAATTTTAGTTTAAGTAAAGTTTTACCTTATAAATATACTAGATTTTGAGCCTCTTGAATTCCCCGATTCTCCATATGACAAATTTGAGAATTGTCCTGCGTGTGAAAGACGGAGATTAAACACAGAGTCAAAAACCTATAAACAATGTATATTCTGTGATTATCGTCTAATTAATTATAATAAAAAAATATAAAGAGGAACATAATTATTTTAGATTCACACCAAAAATGAATGACTTTACAAGATTGATTCGAGAAATGAATGTAAAGTATGGGGGTGATAACACACCTTTCCTTACAAGGGAAGAAACTGAACGTATTAGAGAAATGTTCAAAGGATTGTTGTTATATATTATTCACGATTGTCATTTTCAGGGAAATATAAACACAAGATATTACATAAATAAAATAATGGCTTATCTTGAAATTAAATCCGAACTTAGGTTAAAATATAGAGTTTCTAAAAAAGCCAACAATAAATTAAATAACCTGTTTTTCAAATATATAAATGAATGATTTTTTACCCATTTGGTATTCCTGAATTCTGTCATTCCTGAAGGCAGAATTTCTTTTATGGCAGAAAGGGGCGAACAATAGGGCCTATCAAAATGTTGCTGATTCGTGATTTTCAGTCCATTTTAATTTATAATATTGTCATACAAGTTCCCTGGGTAGTGCTACTGAACCGCAGTAGCCTACAACATGCACATGTTGTATGAGGAAAACATTGATGAACATTTTACAAGTTTTTACCACAGTTAAAGGAATTGCCCTTCCCCTACCCTAGTTCCACCAAGCGTCCAAAATGTGAAATTTACGGATAACCCAAATTTCACCACGTTACTGTGGCATGTTTATGCACTATGTTTTACTCATGCATATTTGTAGCCATGAATGTCCTTGTGATTGTGCCAAAACATTCACACCATGGATCAGTAGTCTAGTCTTCATCACTGTTATCAGCATCAGAGTCCTCGAGGTCTACAACCTCTTCCTCGACATCAGCAGGCTGGTTGCTACAGGTTCACAACTTGCACATGTCAGTGCACTTCAGGCTATTGGCAAGGCACATGCAGTCTGGGAGTTTGCACGACCGTCCACACTTGCAGGAAAGCAGTTGCAACACTGCATTCGGTGCTGGAGAACCCTGCATCCACTCGATGGCCAGCTTCCCGTCATCATCAGTGGTCCATCCACAACCCTTGAGACTTGGAACATAGGGTTGGCATTGCAGACAGCGCTTCCAAATAGCAGCCTGGTAGTTTGCACGGAGTACATGCATGACGAGGCAGTCTTCACATGGTGGAAGCTGACTGGACTCTATCTCTCCCCGTCTGGCACAAAAGAGTTGATGTCGGAGTTCATTGACTTTCGTGGTGTTGGTAGATGGCACGTACATGTGACAGGTGACCTCTTGCAGCTTCTGAAAGAGCTCGGTGGATACTTCCCATGAATGACCGAGCTGACTGAAGGCCTCTTGGTAGGTTGCATCTGACTTCATTTGCTTCAAGGCGCCCATCTTTCCCCGGCCTGCAAAGGCACTGACTGTATCACAACAGGAGAACACGTGCGGTCCAACCAGGGCATCACAGACACTGTCTCACATCGATCTAGCAAGCTTGTAAATGTCTAGGAACCGTGTGCAGGTTTGCGTACCACACTTCTGATACATGGGGCATGGGATGTCCTTATTGAAGGCAAGACACAGCATGAGGACATCTGTATCTTCGACAGTGATCACCACAGCCTTGTACCCAGACTCTGCTGCATGCAGAAGCATTCGGGTGTCTGCTTCCTCCTGCGTGGACTTCAGCTCTGCCACTTCCTCCCAGTGGTCCTTGGTTTTTTTTTTTAGTTTTTTTTATTTTCCCCCAAAACGTCAATATCTCAGAATGGCAAAAATGCAAAATACATACACTAAGCTGCTCTTCTGGAATGGTTATCACATATTGAAATAATCATATAGTCCCTACCAATAACTTAGTAGCCCTAAAGTTTGGTTTCCTCAGATGGTACCGATATATGCCTGGGCCCAGGCACTAGAGTCTTCTTGGTAGAAACCATATTTCAAGTCTCCAAAATAAACCCAACTTTCCAAGTCTCCAAGGTATAACCACATTCCTGTTGAGTTTCCAAGATATGTATCACATTGTGAGTTATCAAGCCAGAACCCACATTTCAAGTCTTCAAAATAAAACCAACTTACAAAGTCTCCAAGGGATAACTCAATTCCTGATTTTTTCAAAATTTGTGTCTCCCCAAGGTAGGCCCCATATTTAGAACCATCTTGGCAGAACCCTTTTCCCGAGTCTCCAAGGTAGTTATTTAAACCATCAAGGCAGAACTCATTTACTGATTTTTTCAAAATTTGTGAGGTCTCCAAGGTAGGTTTCACATTTAAAACCACCAAGGATAACTCATTTACTGATTTTTTTCAAAATTTGTGAGGTCTCCGAGGTAGGTTTCATATTTAAAACCACCAAGGATAACTCATTTACTGATTTTTAAAAAATTTGTGAGTCTCCGAGGTAAAACTTATATTCTGGTTAATCAACGTATAACATGTTCAGTGGGTATTGTCTTGATAACTCACAATGAGTACCATCGATGTAAAACTCTTTTTCAAGATTTTGTGTTAAATCGCATCTCTGACCTAAAACTTAAAAAAACCCCAGTTTGCTATGAATGTTCGCTTTCCATCAACATTCCTTTTTTCCAAATTCAGTGCCAACTCACCCCTCTCACCCCTCGCTCTCAAAGCAACCATCCCACTCTTCTCCCTCCAAGCCTCCCCTCACTTCTCTCATAAATTCCCCCCTCACCTTTCTCCCACCTTTCATCCCCCTCACTCATCCTTCTCAAAGTTGCCCCCCCTCTCGTCCACTAACTTGCCTCCTTCCACTGCTCTCTCACCTCCATCTCTTCACTCCACCTCCTCAAATCCTCAACTGCCTTCTGCCCCCTCTCTTGTCCCTCCTCTCCCCCAGCACCACAGAGCCTTTTTCCTCCTCATTCAGCCCCCTCCCCAAGCTATTCTGCAATCCCCCACACTCTTTCAACAACTCTCCTTACCTCCCCCCCTCGTCTCTTGTCCTACTCTCCCCCTCCCCTCCCCTACCCCCTGCACCCAAAGCCTCCTCCCCTACCTCTTCATTAAAAGTGTGGACCTCAAATATCCAGGGCCTTCGCTCAAACCTTTCAGATCTTTCCATACAGGTTGCCACTGACAAACCAGACATAATCTGCCTAACAGAAACTTTCCTCTCCCAAGACGTGTCTGACTCCCAAGTATCTCTCCCCGGTTACTCACTCCTCCGGTATGACAGACCTGAGCCTCGTCCTGGTGGAGGTGTTTCTCTCTTCATCAAAGACTCTATTCCTCACTCTCCATGCACTGCTCTCACTCCCCCACACCCACAGGAATACCTCTGGCTACGGCTTCCCCTCCACTCCCACCTCATGTTTATATGTGTACTGTACCGTCCACCGAACAGTGATGACTCCATCTACACCTCACTATCTGAAAACATGGACCATCTTCTATCTTCTCATCCAAACTCTCTCTTCCTCTTATGTGGTGACTTCAATTGTCATCATGCCAGTTGGCTAGGTGTGGGTACCCCTCTCACCTGTCATGGCACCTCAGCAAAAGCTTTCTGCGACTCAATCGGTCAACTTCCCGACCCGGATCTCAACCAATGGTACTCCATCTCTTCTGGATCTGATTTTAACAAATTTCCCTGACAATATTTGCTGCTCTTCCTTCGCTCCAATCGTTTCTTCTGACCACGTCCTTGTCAAAGTGGACATCTCTCTGGCCGTCAGAGAACCACCTAACCACCTCACTGCCTTTGAGTCTGGCATTTCACTCAAGCCGACTGGCAGGGTCTCCAAGCAGCCAAACTTATAGACTGGTCTCCTATCACTACTTTCTCAAACATCAACTCATCCTGGGAATTCTTTCAAAGAAACTTGCTCGCCCTCATGCACAGATTTATCCCCTCTCTTATTCAGTTGTCCTACCCTTCCTCCCGCCCTTGGTTTACTGAAGCTTGTGACGAGGCAGTTGTCCTGAAACAACTTGCCTTTGCCTAATGGAAAGCAAACCCAACTGAGGGCAATCTCAGTTCCTTCCACAAAGCTCGGAACAAGTGTGTATCTACCCTCAGGAGAGCCAGAAAACAACATCTTTCTCATTTCAAGTCTGAACTCTCAAACCTCTCTCCCTCCTCAAAATCCTAGTGGCGTTTAATCAAATCCGTTTCTGGTGTATGTTCCCCCTCCATCCCCTCCCTTACCTCAAATGGCCGCACTGCTGATTCCACACGTGATAAAGCTGAATGCCTAAACTCGGTGTTTGCAGCTAAATCTTGTGTCCTAAACCCATCACTTTCTCTACCCACCTTACCCAGTCGCAACCAACTGTCCCTAGACTCTGTGTCCTTTTCTCCGAACAAAGTGGAGAGCTTGCTTTCTAACCTCGACTCAGATTCTGCAACCGGTCCAGACGGCATCAGCCCACGTGTCCTCAAAGCCTGCTCTTCTGCTCTTGCTCACTCTCTCTCTCTCTCTCTCTGTACTATTCACCCTCTCATTTGCTCAAGGTCATCTGCCATCTGCTTGAAAATCTGCTAACATCACTGCCCTGCATAAAAAGGTGCAAAAACAGATCCCTGTAACTACAGACCAATCAGCCTTCTCCCAATCATCAGCCAGGTTATGGAATCCATCATCACTTCAGACATGAAATCCTTCCTCTTCTCCAATGGCTTGATTTCCAATCATCAAGTTGGTTTCAGACCAAGTCACTCTACCCTGGATATGCTGCTTCTGCTCTCCCATCAATGGATGGAGGTCCTCAATGCCAGACAGGAAATCCAAGCCGTATCCCTGGACATATCACGTGCTTTTGCCACAATCTGGCACCCTGACCTACTCACCAAACTCTTCACATGGTATCCAAGGCCATCTCCACTCATGGCTCGCAGACTTCCTCTCCTGTTGCAGTCAACGTGTGGCCCTAAATTGAGTTCTTTCATCCTCCCTTCCTGTCCAGGCTGGAGTTCGTCAAGGTAGCGTTCTGGGCCCTGTTCTTTTTCTGCTTTTCATCAATGATCTCTCCGACTCTCTGAAAAATCCTCTATATCTCTTTGCTGATGACTCCACCCTCTGCCGTACCATCTGTCATCCCTCAGACCAGCAAGCAGCAGCTTCTTCGCTCACTGCAGATCTGGATAAAATCACAAACTGGTCCAACATGTGGAACATGTCTTTCAATCCAGACAAATCTCACACTCTCACTATGTCTCTTCGAAAGGACCGTTTAGACCCCCCCCCATCCACTTTCTCAACAATCCTCTGGAAGAAGTCTTTTCTTTCAAGCTTCTGGGTCTCACTATCTGCCATGACCTTTCCTGGGAAAGTCACATTTCCAACCTCGCCTCCAAAGCCAGTCGCCGACTGGGAATCCTCCGTCATGCAAAGTCCTTCCTTGGCCCTCTTGAGCTCCTGACCACTTACAAAGCTTTTGTCCGTAGCCTGATGGAGTAATGCTCTCCCCTCTGGGCTGGTTCTGCTGCCTCCCACCTTTCTCGGCTTCATGCTGTCGAAACCAGGGCATCTGGGATCATTGGCATCTCCTGCAATGAAGCTGTGTTTGGGCCTCTCACTCGATCACCACAGGTTGGTCGGTGGTCTTTCTGTCTTCTACCGTCTCCTCTCCAGCCTTGCCCCCCCCTGCTCTCTCTGCGATTTGGCCCCACCACATTTCCACAGGGCACTCAAGGTCCGCCAACAACCCCCTTCTGGTAAAACTACCAAAATCACGAATCACTGCTCACCTTCACTCTTTCATTCCTCTTTTTCCCCGCCTTTGGAATGAACTCCCTCACTCTATTCTTTCCCATTCTTCCTTTCCAGGCTTTCAAAACAGCTGGTCACCACCACCTCTTATCATCCCCCATCCAAATCCTCGATCTTTTCTACCCCCGATAATCCACCCAAGCCCACTTCCTTCAATTCCCCTGCTTTCCTTCCTGAAAGTCCCTGCAATGTCCATCTTCTCTTTCCCATGTTCCCCGTCCCATCCCTCTCCCTTCCGCAGATCTCCTAATGTGTCTGTTCCCCACTGTTTTGTCCCTCCCACTCCCACCCCTCTTGTCTTATGCCCCCTTGCTGTGAGTTGTGTGTTCGCTCTCATACGAGCCTCGACAAGGTATACAAAAAAAAGAAGCAGTATTTTCATTTGGTATTTCAGATAATTTCCTGTGAGAGAAAATAATAATGTATTAATTAAGTGATTTAATTGTTAAATGATTTTATGCTTGAATCAAACTCTGTAAATAGGAAAATAAAATCTTCCCTCAATGGAGAAGAGGTTTGAATCCAGCTCATCAACTTGATGGTTTCGTTCCATACAAGTAGTATCACTCCAAGGAACTCCAAAGCCATCCCACTCAAGTTCAGCACAGCAGTCCATTCTCAGTGAAAGTAAAAATATGTTTAAATTCAGTCTGGGTTTCAAGCCTTAATATAGAAAGCCTGGTAGGTGTGGTTTCCTTTGGAAATTCTCTGAACAAGCCCCAGGCCTTCATCCAGACATTTTCTAAAAACATAACATTCTAGAATTTACTAGTGAATTCTTTGGAAAAGAGATTAACTGGAAATGATGTAAGAGTAGGTGGTCCTCACAAGAGGGTGGGGCTTAGAAAAAGTGGGCGAGGCTTAGGAAAAGTGGGCGGGGCTTATGCAAAAAATAATCTGAGGCTCAGGAAGTAGTCAAACAAGAGCATTGAGAGAAGTTTATCATTTTATCTCTGCTCAACAAAGATATTTAGACCTAGAACTAAGTTCCAAAATAATATTTGTGAACATTCTCGATGGTGATGAATATAATAGGAAAATTAATTTATTACCTCAAATAAAACATGAACAAATATTCGTTGGATCACTCTTTGAGAGGAGTCAGTAATGGGGCAGAGATCGATCTCTTCTTTTGACCCCACGGACTAAGAGTCAGAGGGGGAGAGAAAATCATTCTCCTCTTTTGACCAAATAAGCCTTGAGCAAGAAAGCTTCCCCTATTAATTAGTATGAGGTTTTTTGGGCCCCAAGACAGTCTTAATTTAAATGAGCTTGTATGGCAGAAAATCATTCTCCTCTTTTTGTCCTGATGGGTCTCGAGTCAGAGTTCTCCCTATACATTTGTATGGGGGGAGGAATCAGCCTCTTGTTTAGGGGGTTTCAGGGTTCAATTCATAGTTTTCCCATTCATTTGCATGGATGTCTCAGAAACCCCATTAATCTACTACTGGCGTGGTTATATAATCCCCTACAGTGGGTGCCCAGGAGCACAAGCCTTCGGGGGATGTCATTGTTCGGCTCACATGGGGGTGCCAGCGATGTGAGCCTCCATCAAGCAGTGACCATGAGGGAGGGCGAGGATAAATTTATAGATTTAGAGAGACAGTACAAGTAGAAACAATGAACATGTAATGTGACGCAATAAAAGCGGCACAATAGTCCCTTACCTTTAGATGGGTCAGTGGTTATCCAAACTCCGTTGGAACAGGCAGGTTAGGATTCACCCCTTATTTGTCTTTTACACGTGTAAGGTTGTCGGCAAGGTGTTGGCAGCCATTTGATGTGGTGTGTGCCGATCTCTTCCTTACATTCCCTTTCTTTTATCGTTAATTAATTAATATCCTTCATTTCCTGTCTCTCTCTTTTCTCACGCCACCCATAAGAACACACACTTATTAAATACAGACTGCACTTTGACACGATCTCTTCCTACACGCACATAAGGCAATTAAGACATTAAGTAGAGTTGCATAACCTCAAACTCCCCTACTCTAAAGGAGATCCCACATCCCGCAACCATCGACCCTTAACCCCATTGTAAGCCTTGGTGATGACTATCCTGCGCCCCGGTCATGTTTGGTCAGCATTGAGGCATCGGCTCCGTTCGTTTCACCATAATCGTTCTTGCACACCTTTGGAGCTGTGCGCCTCACATCAGCCGAAAGCTCGCTCGCTTTAAGTGGCGGCAAACGAGGTTCGACTCTTTCGACAGCCGGAAGCCTCGACTGAGAGGGACTCACTGTGGAAACTCGAATGGGCGGGGCTAGGGCGGAGGAACGCCAATCCGCGTGCAGGCCCCGCCCAATGACGCACACATTCTCCAAGCTTTCAGGCCGGCCTAATAAAAGGGCGAATCCCAGAGTGTTTGTTCTGCTCTCTTTCGACGGGTGCCGGACACTCTGTTCTCTGAGGTACAACGTTGTTTGTTCTGTTCTCTGTTGACGGGCGCTGGACATCCTCTCTTTCTTCGGGGTCAGACAAGCTCGCTCTATCCTCTCGTTGGACCACGACATCACTCTGTGGAAGTCGTGCTGCTGGTTCTTAGCACTTTCACCTCTTTGGTTTTTACCTCACAAATTATCATCACGAGAGAGTAGCAGAGGCTGCAAGGGGCGGACGGAGCCAAGACGATTAATAGGACCGAAACCAAGCTGCGCTCCAAACACATCTGGTGGGATCTCACACTTAGGCTATCCCCTCACACATCTTTTCTACACTGCACCTTTCTCAGTTTCCCTTGTCACACACACTTGCACGTCACTTTTCTCCAATAATCCGAGACACATCACACTCTTTCTTCCCCCTTCTCTCCCTCAGTATTGAATAGCGAGGGCACCTCTGTCCCACCTGGTAGGCTTAGGCCGGAATTCCTCACTCTTCCCTTTTTACCCCTCGGTTGTGAATGCTTGGGCCCATGTACTGTGTTCGCGGGAGGTAAGATGCTTGTTAAGTTTGCTTCGTGTCTCTTTTCTCTTTCTCTGATCTCATTGCTGCACAAATTGCTGAACCCTCATTTCTCCCCGTGCCATGAGGGTCCTTTCATCCCCCCCCCCATTTTTTTTACTGCTCCCTACTTGTGTGTAAATAAACCTGTTCTTGTTGAATCTATATCTAATCTGTCCGTGTCCGTCTTTTCCACCATTGGCCGAGCACTGTCCGCACGTAGATAGCTTGGGAGGTTGAGATTCCCGACGGTTTGGTTTGCAGGGTCCGTCGTGTGCTAGCAGTACAGCTCAGCATCATTCAAGATCACCAGATAAGGTAAGTAGCACATCTTCAGAAGGTGCGTTCCCCGATTTGGGGGTCACAGGACCTCCAGTTCAACACTTGTTAGACGGATGGACACTGGGACACGTAGTTGCGTCGAAACCCACCGTGGGGTGAAGTTATTTTCTCCTGCGGCCTCACGTCTGGGTGAGTTTGAGAGAAACCGAGGATTTTCCCCTCATAGTAGGCTTGAGCTCCGAGAATGTAATAATATTTATTCCGGGTCAGGTGCCAGGTCGCGAAGTATAAAAATAACCAAGATAGCACCTTCAGATAGCAAGTTATGCTGAACCAAACACTGATGGTGTGTTCACTGAGATTTCATCCATGGAGTCAAACCAAACACTGATGGTGTGTTCACTGAGATTTTATCCGTGTTATACTCATCCATGGAGTCAAACCAAACACTGATGGTGTGTTTACTGAGATTTCATCCGTGGAGTCAAACCAAACACTGATGGTGTGTTTACTGATATTTCATCCATGGAGTCAAACCAAACACTGATGGTGTGTTCACTGAGATTTTATCCGTGTTATACTCATCCATGGAGTCAAACCAAACACTGATGGTGTGTTTACTGAGATTTCATCCGTGGAGTCAAACCAAACACTGACGGTGTGTTCACTGAGATTTTATCCGTGTTATACTCATCCATGGAGTCAAACCAAACACTGATGGTGTGTTTACTGAGATTTCATCCGTGGAGTCAAACCAAACACTGATGGTGTGTTTACTGAGATTTCATCCGTGGAGTCGAACCAAACACTGACGGTGTGTTCACTGAGATTTTATCCGTGTTATACTCATCCATGGAGTCAAACCAAACACTGATGGTGTGTTCACTGAGATTTTATCCGTGTTATACTCATCCATGGAGTCAAACCAAACACTGATGGTGTGTTTACTGAGATTTCATCCGTGGAGTCGAACCAAACACTGATGGTGTGTTTACTGAGATTTCATCTGTGGAGTCGAACCAAACACTGATGGTGTGTTCACTGAGATTTCAGCCATGGGGTCAAACCAAACACTGATGGTGTGTTCACTGATATTTCATCCATGGAGTCAAACCAAACACTGATGGTGTGTTCACTGAGATTTTATCCGTGTTATACTCATTCATGGAGTCAAACCAAACACTGATGGTGTGTTTACTGAGATTTCATCCGTGGAGTCGAACCAAACACTGATGGTGTGTTTACTGAGATTTCATCCATGGAGTCGAACCAAACACTGATGGTGTGTTCACTGAGATTTTATCTGTGGAGTCGAACCAAACACTGATGGTGTGTTTACTGAGATTTCATCTGTGGAGTCGAACCAAACACTGATGGTGTGTTCACTGATGTTTCATCCGTGGAGTCGAACCAAACACTGATGGTGTGTTCACTGAGATTTCATCTGTGGAGTCGAACCAAACACTGATGGTGTGTTTACTGAGATTTCATCTGTGGAGTCGAACCAAACACTGATGGTGTGTTTACTGAGATTTCATCTGTGGAGTCGAACCAAACACTGATGGTGTGTTCACTGATGTTTCATCCGTGGAGTCAAACCAAACACTGATGGTGTGTTCACTGAGATTTTATCCGTGTTATACTCATTCATGGAGTCAAACCAAACACTGATGGTGTGTTCACTGAGATTTCATCCATGGAGTCAAACCAAACACTGATGGTGTGTTTACTGAGATTTCATCTGTGGAGTCGAACCAAACACTGACGGTGTGTTCACTGAGATTTTATCCGTGTTATACTCATCCATGGAGTCGAACCAAACACTGATGGTGTGTTCACTGAGATTTCATCCATGGAGTCAAACCAAACACTGATGGTGTGTTCACTGAGATTTTATCCGTGTTATACTCATCCATGGAGTCAAACCAAACACTGATGGTGTGTTTACTGAGATTTCATCCGTGGAGTCGAACCAAACACTGACGGTGTGTTCACTGAGATTTTATCCGTGTTATACTCATCCATGGAGTCAAACCAAACACTGATGGTGTGTTCACTGAGATTTTATCCGTGTTATACTCATCCATGGAGTCAAACCAAACACTGATGGTGTGTTTACTGAGATTTCATCCGTGGAGTCGAACCAAACACTGATGGTGTGTTTACTGAGATTTCATCTGTGGAGTCGAACCAAACACTGATGGTGTGTTCACTGAGATTTCAGCCATGGGGTCAAACCAAACACTGATGGTGTGTTCACTGATATTTCATCCATGGAGTCAAACCAAACACTGATGGTGTGTTCACTGAGATTTTATCTGTGTTATACTCATTCATGGAGTCAAACCAAACACCGATGGTGTGTTTACTGAGATTTCATCCGTGGAGTCAAACCAAACACTGACGGTGTGTTCACTGAGATTTTATCCGTGTTATACTCATCCATGGAGTCAAACCAAACACTGATGGTGTGTTTACTGAGATTTCATCCGTGGAGTCAAACCAAACACTGATGGTGTGTTTACTGAGATTTCATCCGTGGAGTCGAACCAAACACTGACGGTGTGTTCACTGAGATTTTATCCGTGTTATACTCATCCATGGAGTCAAACCAAACACTGATGGTGTGTTCACTGAGATTTTATCCGTGTTATACTCATCCATGGAGTCAAACCAAACACTGATGGTGTGTTTACTGAGATTTCATCCGTGGAGTCGAACCAAACACTGATGGTGTGTTTACTGAGATTTCATCTGTGGAGTCGAACCAAACACTGATGGTGTGTTCACTGAGATTTCAGCCATGGGGTCAAACCAAACACTGATGGTGTGTTCACTGATATTTCATCCATGGAGTCAAACCAAACACTGATGGTGTGTTCACTGAGATTTTATCCGTGTTATACTCATTCATGGAGTCAAACCAAACACTGATGGTGTGTTTACTGAGATTTCATCCGTGGAGTCGAACCAAACACTGATGGTGTGTTTACTGAGATTTCATCCATGGAGTCGAACCAAACACTGATGGTGTGTTCACTGAGATTTTATCTGTGGAGTCGAACCAAACACTGATGGTGTGTTTACTGAGATTTCATCTGTGGAGTCGAACCAAACACTGATGGTGTGTTCACTGATGTTTCATCCGTGGAGTCGAACCAAACACTGATGGTGTGTTCACTGAGATTTCATCTGTGGAGTCGAACCAAACACTGATGGTGTGTTTACTGAGATTTCATCTGTGGAGTCGAACCAAACACTGATGGTGTGTTTACTGAGATTTCATCTGTGGAGTCGAACCAAACACTGATGGTGTGTTCACTGATGTTTCATCCGTGGAGTCAAACCAAACACTGATGGTGTGTTCACTGAGATTTTATCCGTGTTATACTCATTCATGGAGTCAAACCAAACACTGATGGTGTGTTCACTGAGATTTCATCCATGGAGTCAAACCAAACACTGATGGTGTGTTTACTGAGATTTCATCTGTGGAGTCGAACCAAACACTGACGGTGTGTTCACTGAGATTTTATCCGTGTTATACTCATCCATGGAGTCGAACCAAACACTGATGGTGTGTTCACTGAGATTTCATCCATGGAGTCAAACCAAACACTGATGGTGTGTTCACTGAGATTTTATCCGTGTTATACTCATCCATGGAGTCAAACCAAACACTGATGGTGTGTTTACTGAGATTTCATCCGTGGAGTCGAACCAAACACTGACGGTGTGTTCACTGAGATTTTATCCGTGTTATACTCATCCATGGAGTCAAACCAAACACTGATGGTGTGTTCACTGAGATTTTATCCGTGTTATACTCATCCATGGAGTCAAACCAAACACTGATGGTGTGTTTACTGAGATTTCATCCGTGGAGTCGAACCAAACACTGATGGTGTGTTTACTGAGATTTCATCTGTGGAGTCGAACCAAACACTGATGGTGTGTTCACTGAGATTTCAGCCATGGGGTCAAACCAAACACTGATGGTGTGTTCACTGATATTTCATCCATGGAGTCAAACCAAACACTGATGGTGTGTTCACTGAGATTTTATCTGTGTTATACTCATTCATGGAGTCAAACCAAACACCGATGGTGTGTTTACTGAGATTTCATCCGTGGAGTCGAACCAAACACTGATGGTGTGTTTACTGAGATTTCATCCATGGAGTCGAACCAAACACTGATGGTGTGTTTACTGAGATTTCATCTGTGGAGTCGAACCAAACACTGATGGTGTGTTCACTGATGTTTCATCCGTGGAGTCGAACCAAACACTGATGGTGTGTTCACTGAGATTTCATCTGTGGAGTCGAACCAAACACTGATGGTGTGTTTACTGAGATTTCATCTGTGGAGTCGAACCAAACACTGATGGTGTGTTTACTGAGATTTCATCTGTGGAGTCGAACCAAACACTGATGGTGTGTTCACTGATGTTTCATCCGTGGAGTCAAACCAAACACTGATGGTGTGTTTACTGAGATTTCATCTGTGGAGTCGAACCAAACACTGATGGTGTGTTCACTGATGTTTCATCCGTGGAGTCAAACCAAACACTGATGGTGTGTTTACTGAGATTTCATCCGTGGAGTCGAACCAAACACTGATGGTGTGTTTACTGAGATTTCATCTGTGGAGTCGAACCAAACACTGATGGTGTGTTCACTGAGATTTCAGCCATGGGGTCAAACCAAACACTGATGGTGTGTTCACTGATATTTCATCCATGGAGTCAAACCAAACACTGATGGTGTGTTCACTGAGATTTTATCTGTGTTATACTCATTCATGGAGTCAAACCAAACACCGATGGTGTGTTTACTGAGATTTCATCCGTGGAGTCGAACCAAACACTGATGGTGTGTTTACTGAGATTTCATCCATGGAGTCGAACCAAACACTGATGGTGTGTTCACTGATGTTTCATCCGTGGAGTCGAACCAAACACTGATGGTGTGTTCACTGAGATTTCATCTGTGGAGTCGAACCAAACACTGATGGTGTGTTTACTGAGATTTCATCTGTGGAGTCGAACCAAACACTGATGGTGTGTTTACTGAGATTTCATCTGTGGAGTCGAACCAAACACTGATGGTGTGTTCACTGATGTTTCATCCGTGGAGTCAAACCAAACACTGATGGTGTGTTCACTGAGATTTTATCCGTGTTATACTCATTCATGGAGTCAAACCAAACACTGATGGTGTGTTTACTGAGATTTCATCTGTGGAGTCGAACCAAACACTGACGGTGTGTTCACTGAGATTTTATCCGTGTTATACTCATCCATGGAGTCGAACCAAACACTGATGGTGTGTTTACTGAGATTTCATCCGTGGAGTCAAACCAAACACTGACGGTGTGTTCACTGAGATTTTATCCGTGTTATACTCATCCATGGAGTCAAACCAAACACTGATGGTGTGTTTACTGAGATTTCATCCGTGGAGTCAAACCAAACACTGATGGTGTGTTTACTGAGATTTCATCCGTGGAGTCGAACCAAACACTGACGGTGTGTTCACTGAGATTTTATCCGTGTTATACTCATCCATGGAGTCAAACCAAACACTGATGGTGTGTTCACTGAGATTTTATCCGTGTTATACTCATCCATGGAGTCAAACCAAACACTGATGGTGTGTTTACTGAGATTTTATCCGTGGAGTCGAACCAAACACTGATGGTGTGTTTACTGAGATTTCATCTGTGGAGTCGAACCAAACACTGATGGTGTGTTCACTGAGATTTCAGCCATGGGGTCAAACCAAACACTGATGGTGTGTTCACTGATATTTCATCCATGGAGTCAAACCAAACACTGATGGTGTGTTCACTGAGATTTTATCCGTGTTATACTCATTCATGGAGTCAAACCAAACACTGATGGTGTGTTTACTGAGATTTCATCCGTGGAGTCGAACCAAACACTGATGGTGTGTTTACTGAGATTTCATCTGTGGAGTCGAACCAAACACTGACGGTGTGTTCACTGAGATTTTATCCGTGTTATACTCATCCATGGAGTCGAACCAAACACTGATGGTGTGTTTACTGAGATTTTATCTGTGGAGTCGAACCAAACACTGATGGTGTGTTTACTGAGATTTCATCTGTGGAGTCGAACCAAACACTGATGGTGTGTTCACTGATGTTTCATCCGTGGAGTCGAACCAAACACTGATGGTGTGTTCACTGAGATTTCATCTGTGGAGTCGAACCAAACACTGATGGTGTGTTTACTGAGATTTCATCTGTGGAGTCGAACCAAACACTGATGGTGTGTTTACTGAGATTTCATCTGTGGAGTCGAACCAAACACTGATGGTGTGTTCACTGATGTTTCATCCGTGGAGTCAAACCAAACACTGATGGTGTGTTCACTGAGATTTTATCCGTGTTATACTCATTCATGGAGTCAAACCAAACACTGATGGTGTGTTTACTGAGATTTCATCCGTGGAGTCGAACCAAACACTGATGGTGTGTTTACTGAGATTTCATCTGTGGAGTCGAACCAAACACTGACGGTGTGTTCACTGAGATTTTATCCGTGTTATACTCATCCATGGAGTCGAACCAAACACTGATGGTGTGTTTACTGAGATTTTATCTGTGGAGTCGAACCAAACACTGATGGTGTGTTTACTGAGATTTCATCTGTGGAGTCGAACCAAACACTGATGGTGTGTTCACTGATGTTTCATCCGTGGAGTCGAACCAAACACTGATGGTGTGTTCACTGAGATTTCATCTGTGGAGTCGAACCAAACACTGATGGTGTGTTTACTGAGATTTCATCTGTGGAGTCGAACCAAACACTGATGGTGTGTTTACTGAGATTTCATCTGTGGAGTCGAACCAAACACTGATGGTGTGTTTACTGAGATTTCATCTGTGCAGTCGAACCAAACACTGATGGTGTGTTCACTGATGTTTCATCCGTGGAGTCAAACCAAACACTGATGGTGTGTTCACTGAGATTTCTTCCGTGGAGTCGAACCAAACACTGATGGTGTGTTCACTGATGTTTCATCTGTGGAGTCAAACCAAACACTGATGGTGTGTTCACTGAGATTTCTTCCGTGGAGTCGAACCAAACACTGATTGTGTGTTCACTGAGATTTCATCTGTTTCACTCCGCTCGTCAACACTTGAACTCATCTGAAAGTTTGACCATGAACTGATTTCTGTTCACACTCAGCTCAGCTCTCGAAATGCGGATTCAGCCCAAGAAAACGTTTACTGTGTGAACAGAACTGAAGTTTCTGAGATCCCATGGAATAGAGCACATTGAAGTGGATTTTCTTCTTGCCCGGATACACACTAAAGGTTGCAGAATTCTTCAATTAAAAAAGCCATTAATTTGAATTTCCACATTTCTATCGCATCCTTACCTTGACAACAAATATCTGCCTCATTTCAAAATCTCTGATTTGAAGAATGCAACATGAAGGAAACTTTATGATGTCTGAAAGTAAAATATGACGGCATTAAGATGGGACAAGCCAATTGGCTCTTGATGCCTCCGCAATGGCCACATGTCATTACACGTACCACACTTGGTACGCGTTACTTCATATACCCTCAATGTATCAGCTCGTACTTGCCTTCACCTCTGCAGCCCCAAATTATGCATAGTCTATGTGCGGCTGAAGTACGACCCTAAAAACGTAGTGTTGTGAAAAATACCACATTCACATGGGAACACAATGGGTAGTTGTCTTTCGTTCTCCTCCTAAAAGTTCATGCTTTGCAATGCAGCACCTCCTTCTGGCACTTTCCCACCAAAATGTTCC
Source organism: Eptatretus burgeri (assembly GCF_056783735.1). Classification (NCBI taxonomy): domain Eukaryota; kingdom Metazoa; phylum Chordata; class Myxini; order Myxiniformes; family Myxinidae; genus Eptatretus; species Eptatretus burgeri. The sequence goes on along the minus strand of NC_140976.1, from coordinate 69,271,557 downwards.
GAGAATGCCAAACAAATCAGGGACTTGAAAAACAATCATAATTAAAATGAAACCTTTCCGCAAAATGTTCCAAAGCGGATGTCATCATGAAATATCCACAAGGGGCTAATTTGCCTTTGTCTTCCTTTTCCCAGAAATGTTTGTTTAGTACTTTTGGGACTCATCGTGAAAATTAGTCAGAGATATGTTTTTTTCGAATCCTCTTGTCGCAGTTTGGATCGCGAGGTGGTTCGGGTGGGGAGAGGATCCGTGAAGACGTCATTGGTAATTCCAATGTAGTCACATTGTGCGGCGTTCGATTTTTAAATTCTTCAACTCCCAAAATCCAGGACGACCGGCACACGTCAACTCTTGGATTCCTCTTTTATCCCGTTTGTGGAACCACCTTCTGGACAAGGTTCTATCCCACCCTTCCTGCCAGGGCTACAACAAGGTGGTGCTCCCCATCTCACGTTATCCCCCATCCCTACCCACAGTATATGTTTACCCCCATTAACCCTACCTAACTAAAACCTCTTACCTGCAAGTTACTGTTCTGTCTCTCTCTGTCTCTCCTCTATGTTGTTGTTCGTTAATTCCATTACTTATTGTGTCTGGTTGTTGCCCACTGTCACTGTGTTTCTCAAAATAACTCTTTCACCTCACTCCTACAAAAGCTGCTCGGTGCTTGGGCGTTAAATTTCCCATGGTGTCTTTCTTGAGCAGTAGGCGAGTTATCGCCTGTACCCTCAACAAATTATTCATTCGTAACACCGACAGTTGAACGGCAGGCCTGGCCAGCCGATTTGTGAAAGACTTTCTCCAAGACAGTTCCCTGTCTGACACTGCCAGGGAGGAATAATTAATGCTTTCAAAAGTATTATCAGTAATATGCTTCAGCCATCGATTAATTGAAAATAGTTATAAAACATTTTGTATAATGCAGCTGTTTGTATGTGAACACAACTTGAACTTGAACTGTCTATTAAATACGGGACTTTCAAAATGACGTAATCCACGCCAGATTGCTTGGTGCGCATGCGCAAACCCCCCAATAACGAAGTACACTGGGGTGACCCTGGACGTATTGTATGTCTCCGAGATAAAGATTGCAGAATGAAACGACTAAAAACATTTAAAGAAGCAGTAAGCCATTGTAATCATACCTGCAAGAAAGGGGTGTGTGTCTTTGCACAACAATACAGTTGTATAACATACTGATGAACTCATCCAAAGAGTTATGTTACAGACGATGCAACAACTGTGGCAACACTCCCTGACGATGTGGGCCCGTAAAAGGCCGGAGATGGTGAGTTCTAACCAAACCTTCGTGCTTCTTAACACCAATGGGAAGGTCATATCTGAGGCTTGTCGATACACAGGGTAAGTTTAAAATGATTATTTATTATTAATCATGTTCGGAGGGGTTGGGGTGGCAGTTGTGTGGGGCTGTGAGTGCCTTGAAATATATATTGTTCTTTTTATTTCTGGGGCCACAACATAAAATATATTTGATTTTTTTCATCTATTGGTGAAAGCAGTGTTGTGTGTGTGTGTGTGTGTGTGTGTGTGTGTGTGTGTGTGTGTGTGTGTGTGTGTGTGTGTGTGTGTGTGTGTGTGTGTGTGTGTGTGTGTGTGTGTGTGTTATAACCACAGCCGCCGCTAGCTAATTCTATTAACAGTAAATGGTACAAACCCAACTTCTCTCGTCCATGGATATTTGTCCTGTTCCTCTATTTTCGTGAGACAGATTTTCATTTAGGACACAACAATTGTGGTTAACCATCTTGAAATTTACACTCTTTCATACAAATGCTGAAAAACTATGTTTGAAAGACGGTTTGAATCACAAACCGCGCTAGTAATGGCAAGTTAAAAGTGCCCTTTGAGCTGACCTAAATCGGTGCGCGCGCACGCACGCACACACACACACACGCACGCACACATGCACACACACACGCACACACGCACACACACACGCACGCACGCACGCACGCGCGCACACACACACGCACACACACACACACATACACACACACACACACACACACACACACACACACACACACACACACACACACACACACACACACACACGGCAGCGAGGCATTGGCGTCTCATTCCAATTTGCCGTTCGTCTCATTCCTGAGTTCCGGTGACAAGTTTGCTTCACTGAAGGCGAGGAAGATACGAACTACACAGTCACAACAACAACTGAACGCTTCGGCCGATGACGATTTCGAAAGGTGGAAAACAAAAGTGTAACTGTTTACTTGCAATATGCTGTACTTGATTTGATTTGTAATGAAGTTATTTAATTAATGAAGTTAATTCGACTTTGTGTTTAATCCAACATGAGTTACGAGGGGGCGGCATTTTGACATCTTGCCCCAAGTGGCATTTTTACTCGATACACCACGATGCGGTTGGGACTTTGATTATCTCTCCTCATCCATGCCTCCTCCCCCCAAAGTGCGGATTTAGATTGCCCCATGGGTTGACAACCTTGTGCCATTTAACACCCTTCCCAGTCTGCGACTGCCACAGGAAACAAAAGATGTTTTACAATCGAGCCTCCAATGGAACCTCAAATTAGAATGAAACATTTCATTCCCTGTATACAATACAATCTCGTTCTTCTTTGTTTGTATGCAGCACAAAGCTTCAGGGGAGCATCACTGGCCGAGGGTGTGGCTGTGCCGCTGATGCAGTGCCCTCTTCTGCTTGCGGCAGGAATTAGTAATTTGTTGAGGGTGTTGGCGATAGCTCCCCTACTCTTCGGGAAGGACACCATAGGATCTTTAATGTCCACAAACGAAAGCCGGCAGACAGTTTAACGTCTATCCAAAGGACAGCACACACATTAATGAATCTCTCTGTCCAGATGTTAAACATCGGCATGACAGTTTATAGCTGGGTCGGGATTCGAACCCAGGCTAGACAACTTATAGGTGAGTGTGTATCTCTAAGCAATCCTGTTACCCACAATCTCATTCGGTTGAGGGTATTCAAAAGATGAATGCTTCAACCAATGCACTCAGGAGTTTAAACTGACTTTTCCTGGAAATTGTATGTACACGCTTTAAACCAGTCAGTAATTAATACTCAGAGCCAATGGCCCTGGCAAGCAATGATGCTCTTTAGCTGCTGTACATGGGCATGTTGACCATGGCTCAAACTCATGATACTTGATGAAGGCATGACAAACAACTGCTCTTAAAGTTGTTTGGTGCCATCTTGTGGTTAGTTTTAGAGGAAATGGGATGAGTGCAAGGTCGAGGTTCAAATTTACAATCACCAAATCAAATGGGAGAGAAAACCATGCACAATGCAGCAATTTCATTATAATCAGGCCCTTTGAGTTTCCACATGTGCACATGGTCATTATGATCATGAAAACATGCTATTACTTAGAGCTAATAACACCAAAATGAAAAGCTGGAAGGATAGGAGTGTGTCAAATAGTGGAGCGTTACAACGACATCAGGAACTAGCAAATTCAACCTCATAACAATATAATTATCGAAGAACAGACTAAGCAGGACGAATTAATACTCATAACTATTTAACTATCGAACAGACTAAGTAGGACTAATTACTATTCATAACTATCGAAGAACAGACTAAATAGGACAAATTAATACTCATTCCAACTGAACTATCGAAGAACAGACGGACTAATTAATACTCATAACGATTTAATTATCGAAGAACAGATAAAGTAGGACTAATTAATACTCAGAACTATTTAACTATCAAAAAGCAGACTAAGTAGGACTGATTAATACTCATAACTATTTAACTGTCAAAGAACAGCGCAGCCAAGTGAGCCGTATTAAAAAAAAAAAAAAAAAAAAAAATCAAAAAGAACCCAGATCAAACAAATTCAATAATTCTGACGACCATACCATGTGCCTGATCAGGTTGAAATTAAAAAAAAAAAATGTTTTATATATATATATATATATATATATATATATATATATATATATTGTTACGTTTGTGGAAATTCACAGATCACCATTCAGGTTCCCAAAGATCAGTTATGTCGATAAGTGTGTGTTCCAGGTTAGATTTCCCCACCGATGTATAACGGGTATTATTCATGTGATGGGCTGTGCATCTTCAGTTAGTGTTATTCTTTTCTGTCTTTTATTTTAAACAATCATCTCCTCACCATCTTCTCCACAAACCGCCATAATCTCCTCAACATCTTCTCCACAACCGTGTGAAGCCGTTAATTCCAAACACGTCCGCATGAAGCCGGTGATTTCAAACACGGCCGCGTTCTGACGGCAAGGTCGGATCAAAACGGCGAAAGGGGGGGAGCCAGCGGGGGTGAAGGGTCGAAAGTGAAAAAGCAAGCACGCCCCCCCCCAAACCCGATAAAAAGCCGTGTTGAAACGCCGAGAAGCCAGTTGAGTGTTGGAGTCGGGAGAGTTGAGTTTTGAGCCTGGAGTCCAGTTGAGCGGTTGAAGAGACGCCGAGTCGTCGACAAAGAACGAATGAGTTTGAGAAGAGCGCTGGGAGAGAGCGTTCAAGTTCGCGCTGCGCTGGTGTGGTGGAGTCGGGAAGAGAGCGTTCAAGTTCGCGCTGCGCTGGTGTGGTGGAGTCGGGAAGAGAGCTGGAGAGTTCGGAGGTTAGAGCGCGGGCAGAGACATCGAGGGTCGCCCAGCGAGTCACCAAGAGGGTGGTAGGTAGCCTGCTCGGTCTCTTGGAGCCCCTTCGGTCATCCCAGCTCCGATAAATTATAAAGGCTTACGAGCCCGGTTCTTCCTTTCTTTCTTGGGGTTTGCATGAAAGTCTGTGGCGCCTTGTCCATAAGTAACAAACTGATTAAGTGCATGTACATAATAAATAGACATCGGCTGTAGGTTTTTGCTCGTGTCTTTTTCCCCATTCCCCCCCAATTCATTGCATTGCTTGCATGCCTGTGTGGAAATAAATACCCCCATTGTTTGAATGTCACCTGCTCGTTGCGTCCTTTCCTCCATTGACTGCCATAATTGCGTTCGGAATAATTAGCTGGCTGATTACAAGCCGATAAAACGTACATCTGGTCCTATTGGGCTTGGCGATATAAAACCGCTTGGCAAACGGAAAAGCTGCTTAAAGCGGCTCGTTTCCGTGCAGGCTCCGTTGAGGTATAAACTCCCGGCATTTCTGTCTGCGCGAATAATTAGGTACATCGACAATTCGGCGATCGACCCTGTAGCGCGTGGACAGAAGAGTTGGCTGGTTTATGGTGTGGTTAAAAACACCCGTAGCTGGGTTTCGGCATTGATCCGAAAGCTGCGACTAGATTGCTTGTTCGGTGGGCACGCGCGGCCGCAATTGAGCTAAAGGCGGTTGGCTGCACGCCGGACGGGTGGAAATCTAAAACACTGTTGTCAGGACGTGGGATACAAATTCATCCTCCTCCAAACGAAATTAACGGGAATCGGATCAAGGGTGTGTGAGGCAACCCTACGGTCCTATTAAATTCCGAGCTTTGAAATTTTGTATTTCCGATACGCAAAATGGCAGCTCAAGGCGAGTGGGGCAGGGAGGAATATGTTTTAATGTAGAATCCATGGACCGGGACGGTTCGTTTTATTATCATCGCACCACGAATTGTCGTCAGTAGGAGCGGCCTGAGCATGAACTTTTCCGGCAACTAAACTCAGAGTCGCAAAATGGCGGTGCGGCTGCACCTCAGCACGGCACGAGGCATGAGCGGGTTGCTAGTAATAGCGCAACGAGCCGCACGGCACGGGGGAAGCGCTCCCGCTCACCGGTTCAAAGCACGTGGTCATGGCAGGCGGAACAGGACGACAAAGCGTACATTGGCGAACTTCAGACACAATCGTCGGAGGCCTGGAGCAGTGAAGGTGTGGTGATAACTGTATAGAGGAATTGCAAATTGAATTGGACGAGGCACAGGAACTAATTCGGGGGCTGGAAAAGGACTTAGCCAATGCAGACTGGGTCCAGAGTCTCCGCAAAGATGACTGCATCCTCTGCGAAATCAAGGTCAGTCATCTTGACATTCCCAATTGATGCACCGCAGCTTGATCTCTCCGACATCCTCCCCAGAATCCAGTCCATACAAGTGCTGAAAGATGTGGGGGCCAGCACACACCCCTGATCAACTCCAGTAACACCTGGAAATAAGTCAGAGATAGTGCCACCACATCTCACAACACTCTCAATGCCAGAGTATAGTTCAGACATCAGATTCATCAGTTTTGGTGGCACCCCACGAAGACCAAGAATCCTCCAGAGGGCTTCCCGATTCACTGGATCGAACGCTTTACAGAGATTAACATAGGCTGCAAGCAGCCCCTGCCGAAACTCTCATCTGCATTTGGTAAGGACCCGAAGAGCAAGAATACGGACAATTGTTGACCTCTTTGGTGTAAAGCTTGACTGCTCTGGACGCTGGTGCTAAAGCAGATGGTGGCGAACCCTATCAAGAATCACCTGAGCAAAGACCTTGCCCAGCATTGAGAGCAGCGTCACCTATTTTTTTTATAATCCCAGCCTAGTCACCAGGGTTTAGTTGATTAGGTGAGAGATTGGCTATTCCAGCGTTTCTCAACCGGAGGCCTGTGGCCCCCCAAGGGTGCAATCGGCCTTCGACCGGGGGGCCATGAGCCGACGCCGAAAAACTGCGATTCAGAATGCAGAAGCTTGTAATGTACAATTAAGGTGACGAGTCTCCGGTCATAGTGTCAAAGTAAAAAGGGTAGATGAGTTTAAGCACAATTTTAAAAGAGAAGGCGGAGCCCACAGAGCATTCATAATAAACCAATGTTTACAAAAACGTTAGAATTGTTTTTTTTCAATTTTTTTCTCAGATGTCGAAGGTTTGAAAATGGAATGACAGCGATGTCAAGTTTGGATTCACGAATGTCAGTCGAGATGGCGTGGACTGCGCGCAATGTCTGCACTGCTCGGTCGTGATGTCAAATGCGTCACTACGTCCTTCCAAACTTTCAAACCATCGCGACAAGATGCATCCCGGAAGGAAGGAAGATAATATCGACGCTCTGTCTGCGAAATGATCACGATATGACCGTGAAGCGACACTTCCCAAATTTGGATTCCGGCCAGAAGAAAAACCTGCTCTTCAATCTAGCTACGAAGTGGCATACCGAATTGCGAAGTGCAAGAAGCTGCACACTATTGCTGAGGACCTTATCAAGCCATGTACAGAGAAAATGATGGAATTGATGATCGGACCAGAGGCGAAAAAGAAGATCCAGCAAGTTTCGCTCTCTGATGCCACGATCCGACGACGGATTGACGACATGGCTGCTGATATGTGCCGTCAAGTTTGCTCTGAAATCAAACAAAGCACGCTCCAGGCTAGCCTTCAATCAGACGAGTCTACTGACACCGCCCTGGAGAGCCAGTTGATCGCCTTCGCTCGTTACGAGAGAAAGGGAAAGATGAAGGAAGAGTTCTTGTTCTGCAATATCCTACCAACCACAACGACAGCGGCAGATATCAAAGCTATTGTGGACTCTTTTATTTTTTTTTTTTTGAAGCTAATGGACTCGGTTGGCAGAATTTCAAGCACATTTGTACTGATGGTGCCCCAGCGATGGTCGGCGTCAGAGGAGGGTTTGTCACGCTTGTGAAGAACGAATGGCCCCATGTGACGTCCTCCTACTGTTCGCTACACCGATACGCTCTTGCGTCAAAGACTCTTCCGCCTCGTTTGCTGGAAGTCATGGACGTCACGGTCAAAGTGATCAACTTCATTCGTGCGAAGGCCAAAAATCATCGGCTCTTCCAACTCCTGGCCAACGAAATGGGAGCGGAACATGTTGGACTTCTGTTCCACACCAAAGTCCGTTGGCTATGGAGGGGGAAATGCCTCTCTCGGCTGTATGAACTCCAGGTTGAGGTGGAAATCTTCCTGCGAGACAATGAAAACAACCTCCATGTCCTCTTCGACAATGAAGAGTTCGTCATGATGCTCGCCTACCTGGCCGATATATTCGGCCAACTCAACGAAATGAACCAGTCCTTGCAAGGCCGTGATGTGACAGTCAGTGATATTCAAGACAAGCTTGCCAGACTGTCTGCTAGAATGGAAGTCTGGCAGGCACGAATCAAGGCCGGGTCCACTGCCTCGTTTCCTTTCTTGGACGAGCATCTGCAGACGCAGAGGATTGAGCTTCCCGTCGGCATCAAAGATTGCATCACGAGACATCTCGACAATCTCTCCGCTGAGTTCAAATCGTATTTCGACGATGCACCGTTGGATGTTCCGTGGCACAAAGACCCGTTTAACACCAAAATTGAACCTACTGAAGACTAAACAGAGGAGCTGGCAGAGTTGAAGGTTTCAAAAGCAATGAAGCTGGTCTTCAGTAACAAAGACCGCTCCACCTTCTGGTTGTCTGTTCAGGATGCGTATCCACTACTCAGCAAGAAGGCATCCGTAATGCTTATTCAATTCGCCACAACATATCTTTGCGAATCCGGATTTTCTGACCTTGCGACCATTAAAACGAAGTCCAGAAACCGTCTTGACGTTGGGAACGATATTCGCCTTGCTGTGTCCAAGACGGAGCCAGACATATGAAGCCTCGTCAGACAAGCCCAACAGCAAGTGTCTCATTGATTGTATTGCTTAGAAAAATGTTTACTTTGATTTATCTTTTAAGACTGAGTAAATAAATTTCATAAAACGAAATCTGCATCTTTTATTGAAGGGCAGGGGACCACGAATGTTAAACCACTCGGTAGGGGGGGGCCATGGGCCATCAAAGGTTGAGAAACCCTGGGCTATTCCCTCCATTCACAGGTGAGAAATGTGGGTGGGTCTTTCTTTTAAAAAATATTTTGACTGCATTTTACATTTGCACCTGGTACATGCTTGGGAGCCTCATTGGTATGCATTGCTGATTCGCCAATAAGTGATGAAACAAGTCCGGTAGCTGAGGGGTGTGTATCGCATTGGGATTGTCGTGTGTGTAGGATGTGTGAACGTCTTTATAGTTGTCGAGGAACTCTGGGAAGGGTTTGAAAGAGCATAGCACTTGCCTTGTGTAGGTTTTCTTGGGTTGCTTTACGCAGCTTCTTCAGCAAGAGGAGTGTGGGAGAGGATAATTAAATGTGTATGTATATGTATATGTATATATGTATATATGTATATATATATCTTCTTCTTCTTCTTCCTCTTTCGGCTTGCTCCCGTTAGGGGTCGCCACAGCGGACCAACTGTCTCCATTTCGCTCTATCCTCCACATCTTCCATTGACACTCCAACCACCCGCATGTCCGCCCTCACCACATCCATGAACCTCTTCTTTGGCCTTCCTCTTCTCCTCCTGCCTGGCGGCTCCATCTTGAACATCCTTCTCCCGATATACTCCGTTTCCCTCCTGTGCACATGTCCAAACCATCTCAATCTCGCCTCTCTCACTTTGTTTCCAAACCGTCCTACCTGCGCTGTCCCTCTAATACACTCATTTCTTATCCTATCCATCCTCGTCACTCCCAACGAGAATCGCAGCATCTTTAACTCTGCCACCTCCAGCTCCGCTTCCTGTCTTTTTGTTAGCGCCACCGCCTCCAAACCATACAACATAGCTGGTCTCACTACCGTCTTGTATACTTTCCCCTTCACTCTTGCAGCTACCCTTCTGTCACAAATCACTCCTGCAACTCTTCTCCACCCACTCCATCCTGCCTGCACTCTCTTTTTCACTTCTCTCCCACACTCTCCGTTACTTTGGACAGTTGATCCCAAGTATTTAAACCAATCCACCTTCCCCACCTCAACTCCTTGCAACTGCACCATACCACCACCCTCCCTCTCATTTACGCACATGTACTCCGTCTTACTCCTACTGACTAACATTCCCCTTCTCTCCAGTGCGTACCTCCACCTCTCAAGGCTCGATTCAGCCTGCTCCCTACTCTCCCTACAGATCATGATGTCATCCGCGAACATCATGGTCCATGGAGACTCCAGTCTGATCTCGTCCGTCAACCTGTCCATCACCATTGCAAACAGGAAAGGGCTCAGAGTCGATCCTTGGTGCAATCCCACTTTTACCTTAAACTGGTCCGTCATTCCTACCGCACACCTCACCGCTGTCACACTGTCCTCATACATATCCTGCACGATCCTCACATACTTCTCCAACACTCCCGACTTCCTCATACAATGCCACAACTCCTCTCTTGGCACCCTATCATAAGCTTTCTCTAAATCCACAAACACACAATGTAACTCTTTCTGGCCTTCCCTATACTTCTCCATCAACATTCTCAAAGCAAACATCGCATCAGTGGTGCTCTTTCCTGGCATAAACCCATATTGCTGCTCACAGATCATCACCTCTCCTCTCAACCGAGCTTCCACTACTCTTTCCCACAACTTCATGGTGTGGCTTAACAACTTTATCCCTCTGTAATTTCCACAGCTCTGCACATCACCCTTATTCTTGAAAATCGGAACCAGTACACTTAATCTCCACTCCTCCGGCATCCTCTCACTTTCCAAGACTTTATTAAACAATCTGGTTAACAACCCCACTGCCATCTCTCCTAAGCACTTCCATGCCTCCACTGGTATGCCATCTGGGCCAACCGCCTTTCCACTTTTCATCTTCTTCATAGCAGTCCTCACTTCATCCTTACTGATCCACCCCACTTCCAGATTCACTATCTCCACCTCTTCCAACCTTCTCTCTCTCTCATTTTCTTCATTCATCAGCTCCTCAAAGTACTCCATCCACCTTCTCAACACACTCTCCTCGCTCGTCAGCACATTCCCATTTGCGTCCTTTATCACCCGAACCTGCAGCACATCCTTCCCAGCTCGGTCCCTCTGTCTTGCCAATCGGTATAAATCCTTTTCCCCTTCTTTTGTATCCAACTTCTCATACAGCTTGTCATATGCCTTTTCCTTGGCCTTTGCAACCTCTCTTTTTGCTTTTCGACGCCACTCCTTGTACTCCTGCCGACTTTCTTCATCTCTCTGACTATCCCACTTCTTTTTCGCCAACCCCTTCTTCCTTATACTTTCCTGTACTTCCTCATTCCACCACCAAGTCTCCTTATCTTCCTTCCTCTGTCCAGATGTCACACCAAGTACCTTCCTAGCTATCTCCCTCACAACTTCTGCTGTCGTTGCCCAATCATCCCACCCATCTTTACCACCATCCAACGCCTGTCTCACCTCCTCCCTAAATTCACGCAACAGTCTTCCTCCTTCAGCTTCCACCATCTGGTCCTTGGTTCAGCCCTCACTCTCTTCCTCAACCTCACCTCTAAAGTCATCCTACAGACCACCAATCGATGCTGTCGAGCTACACTCTCCCCTGCCACAACCTTACAGTCACTAATCTCTTTCAGGTTGCATCTCCTACTTAAGATGTAATCCACCTGTGTGCACTTTCCTCCACTCTTGTGTGTCACCCTGTGTTCCTCCTTCTTCTTGAAATACGTGTTTACCACTGCCATTTCCATTCTTTTTGCAAACTCTACCACCATTTGCCCTTCCACATTTCTCTTGTTGAGACCATACCTCCCCATCACCTCCTCATCCTCTTTATTCCCTTCCCCAACATGTCCGTTGAAATCTGCTCCAATCACCACTCTTTCATCCTTGGATACACTCTCCACCACTTCATCTAACTCACTCCAGAAATCTTCTTTATATTCCATCTCACACCCCATATGTGGGGCATATGCACTGATGACATTCATCATCACCCCTTCAATTTCCAACTTCACACTCATCACTCGGTCAGACACCCTCCTCACCTCCAATACCCTCTTGACATGATCTTCCTTCAGGATTATCCCGACACCATTTCTCCTCCCATCCACACCATGGTAGAACAGTTTGAAACCACCTCCAATGCTCCTCGCCTTACTCCCCATCCACTTGGTCTCTTGTACACACAGTATGTCCACCTTTCTTCTCTCCATCATATCAGCCAACTCTCGCCCTTTGCCAGTCATCGTCCCAACATTCAGAGTTCCAACTCTCACCTCCACACTTCTACCCTTCCCCCTCTCCCACTGTCTCCGGACTCGCCTTCCCCGTCTCCTTCTCCTCCTTCGCCCAGCAGTAGCACAATTTCCACTGGTACCCTGCTGACCACCGGTACCGGTGGCGGTCGTTGGTAACCCGGGCCTCGACCGATCTGGTATGGAAATTCGTTTTGTTGTCCGCATAATGATTTGGCATAGGTTTTTACGCCGGATGCCCTTCCTGACGCAACCCTGGTCGCCTCTTACGACACACAGGGATATGGTACACCTATTCTAACCGGGGCATACACCGGGCCCAGTACAACTGGTGCTCATTTCGCCGACCTCGGAAGGATGGCAGGCTGAGTCAACCCCTGGTGTTTTCGACTTGGTTTATATATATATATATATATATATTTATATATCTATATATATATATATATATATATATATATATATATATATATATATATATATATATATATATATATACATATACATACATATATTAATTCAGTGTCCCAACGGGGCTTGAACTCAGGACCTCTTGGGTCCCAAGTCGCTGCCCTTACCACTGCGCCAACACCAGGCATATATATATATATATATATATATATATATATATATATATATATATATATATATATATATATATATATATATATATATATATATATATATATATATATATATATATATATATATATATATATATATATATATATATATATATATATATATATATATATATATATATATATATATATATATATATATATATATATATATATATATATATATATATATATATATATATATATATATATATATATATATATATATATATATATATATATATATATATATATATACATACATACATATATACGAGGTGTGTTCAAAAAGTATCCAACCTTAATTTTTTGTGCGTAAACAAATGAAGCGAGGGAGGCGTGGTTTGGTGCACATATGTAGGCGATCCTAATCCGTATGCGTGAATATTTTCCCGCCTGCAGAAGCTGTCAGTCGCCGACAGACCGCTGATGAGTGAGGAAGTGCAAGTGAGCGCCGTCGGATTTTCGTTTTTGACAAAATGACACCCTAATTTATTTGTTACATAGTTTTAAAAATGAGAAATGTATTTATAAATAATACAAAACATAATAAAATAGAATATAAATAAATAAACTGGTTTTATAAAGTGTATTTACCTTGGAGATGAGACGACTTCGGCTTACGGAAGATTCTGGTGGAGGTGGCGGCAGTGGTGGAGGAGATTTGAAGGTATCATCACACTTTATCGCTAAACTTAATTGCTACAATTTTTTTTTTTAACATTTTTTTATTCCCTTTGCCATTACACTTAATTGCCACAATTAAGTGTAACGACCCTCAATTGTAATTAATTACTTAACGACCCTACTCAACGAGATAACCAAGAGAACCGAACGAGTGAGTGGTGGGAGATGCGTGAAAAGGCCGGAGATGCGGGTGTTCGCTTGCTTGGCTGCGCGCGTCTCAAAGCTCACTCCACTCATAACACAAAGCAAAAAAAATCATCCGAGCAACGGCTCGTAATTCGGAATACTCGTAAGGTAGTGCATTCATCTGTCAAGGTATTACTGTGTATATATATATATATATATATATGTATATATATATATATGTATATATATATATATATATATATATATATATATATATATATATATATATATATATATTGTTACGGAAATGGCCCTTAATGGGATTAATAAGTATAGGATTAGCTCAGATCCCCCATTAAATGCCTGTTTAGAGACGTTGTTTGGTATAAGGGACGATATGTGTGTGTCAAGAGGTGTAAAAGACTGTTTTTATGTTCATACGGTGGTGAAACGAGAGATCGCTCTTTTCCTTCCTCATCCCGGATAGGCCCCGCCCAGTCAGTGACGAGAGAGGAGTGGCCTAGAGCGAGATGTGTGGCCAGGACAGGAAGTGACACGAGGGGGCGGAGCTTTTTGTCGGGAGTTGCCGAGAGAAGAGAGAAAAGAAAAGGGAACAAAAAAGAGTGCTGTGTGTGAAGAACAGCTGGGTTCTCGAGGCGTGCTCGGAGTCGCTTCGAAGCGAGCGAACGAAGGAGGCACCGTGTTGGATCTGCCGGGAGAGACGCTGAACCGACCTGCAAGTCGGTGATTCGACCGAGAGAGGAACCGAGAGGACGAAGCAGGAGTCGGGCTTCGAGGCGGGAAGGCCGGAGAGGAGACGCCGGACCTTTGAACGGTCCCTGCTGACACCAACGGCGCGACACGTTTGTCGATCCGCCTGTGGAACTCGGACCTCGACATTGGGCCTTCTCTGGAGAACAGGCCAGGCCAGGATTTGTGTGCTGAACCCTGGAGAGAGATCGGCGGTCTCGCATCCTTGACGTTGCGCGGAGCCAGAACGCACTGAGGAGAACGTGCGCACGCGTTGACTCAAGCAGGAAAGGTGCTGCACCGCCATTTCTTGCCGCGCGGCGCGTTCGAGCTGGGAGTTCGAGCCTGTCGACACCCGCTTGTTTGCTACAAGCGACATGCGTGCTTTCTTGACACTTTCCTCTCGTCCATGAGCCATCACCAAGTACTCTGTCTTGTCCTGCATGCATGCTGTTTGTCTGTCTGTTTTGTTTGCACGTGTTGTATAAGGCATATTTCAGTAGTAATCCCCTTGAAACCTTTAGACCGTGGTTCCCGAGTTAAGAACGGGTTGATTGTTAAAACCATTGTCGTGTTTATTGCTTGTGTTGTGATCCCTGATGTTCCCCAATAAATCTGGTTAATTCTTATGAAGTTGCCGCTATAGATTAATGCGGGTCGCGTCGAGGAACCATCTGTTCGATTGGCATACAAGATCAAAATGGTTACAGACTGGTAGACTCCGCTCGGTCTCTGACAAAGCCAGTCTGTAACTCAGGGTTCTATCTCCCCAACTGATAAGGTTCAGGATTACGTTGGTATCGCATGACCCGAGGCCTGTGCCGAGCCGGCCAGCGTTATAGACTCCCGGAGACGGTGGTGGCGAGGCTGGCACCTAGGACCGGGTCAGATTCCCGCCACCCCGGATCCGCAACAATATATATATATATATATAGTCAACCCCCGCTTTATCGCGGTTCACCTATCGCTCCCCCCGGTTCATGGCGGGTTTTCCCTTGGAACGTAACTATTTTTTTCTGTGGATTCCCCCGGTACATCGCAGTAATAATATATAAAATATAAATTATTTAAGCAATAAATTATAACGCGTGGTACCCAACCAGTCACACAACGCACGAGACAAAGTTTCACTTGTGAGCTTCAAATATTTTCTACGTTTTTTCTCCAAGCCCCACGATGCCGCCCAAATGCCCTGCACCTTCCAAGGCTTCTGGCAAGGAACCGAAGCGCCAGAGGAAGGTCCTGACGATCCAGGAGAAGGTTATGGTGCTCGATATGCTTCGGAAAGGAAAAAGGTTTGCCGCCGTTGGACGAGCACTGCTCGTACGAGCACCTCAAAACCGACCAGACCAGACGAGTCGATCTCCTGCACCTCAAACCCAATCACTGCCAAACCGACCAGACCAGACCAGACGAGTCAATCTCAGGCACCTCAAACCCGATCACTGCCAAACCGACCAGACCAGAAAGTCGATTTTTGGGGGAGGCGTCCATTCATCGCGGATTTTCACTTAGCGCGGGGAGGTTTGGAATGTAACCCCTGCGAGAAACGGGGGATTACTGTATATGTATATATATATATATATAGATATATATATATATATATATATATATAGATATATATATATATATATATATATATATATAGATATATATAGATATATATATATATATATATATATATATATATATATATATATATATATATATATATATATATATATATATATATATATATATATATATATATATATATATATATATATATATATATATATATATATATATATATATATATATATATATATATATATATATATATATATATATATATATATATATATATATATATATATATATATATATATATATATATATATATATATATATATATATATATATATATATATATATATATATATATATATATATATATATATATATATATATATATATATATATATGTAAGGGTGCTTCATAATAGGGGGTAAAAAAATAAAAGTATGAATATTCATGCTCCCAGGGTGTGCCTTTGTTCCATTTGACAGTAGAAACATACACACCAAATATGAAGCAGATTGGAGGATGTTTAGGGGTTCCTCAAGTTGGCACAATATTGTTGAAATTTGCCAAACTGTAACTGACAACTTGCTGTCAAATATGCACAACGCAGTACACTTCACAATTAATATGGTTGTTTGATATTTTCAAAAACCACCGCAGTCATATAGCATGAAAGAATAGTTTTTCCAAGGAGACCTCGATGAGCTTTTTGACATTGCAGTGCAAAATGCCCTCTCCATAATGGAGATAATTGTGCCAACTTGAGGAACCCCTAAATATCATGGAATTTTGTTCATTTTTGACCTACAAGTTCTTATGGGGTATTGGAACAAAGGCAAAATCAGGGAGCAGCAAAAATCAAACTTTCATTTTTTTGGAACACCTATATATATATATATATATATTTCTTCTTCTTCTTCTTCTTTCGGTTGCTCCCGTTAGGGGTCGCCACAGCGGATCAACCATTATGATCCGCATAGTGATTTGGCACATGTTTTACGCCGGATGCCCTTCCTGACGCAACCCTGGTCGCCTCTTACGACACAGGGATAAATATATATATATATATATATATATATATATATATATATATATATATATATATATATATATATATATATATATATATATATATATATATATGCCAGCCACACAGTAGGACTATGTTCTCTGAAAACTGCACACAATATTCTCGATTTTGCCTCACTAAATTCCTCGACATCATGTTTCCACGAACTCCTTTGATTTATAATATAATTTATGCCTCTATGAATAAAACCTAAAATCCTATTAGGTCTATGATACTGTGTGCGATGTGTGCTTGCCCCCTTATCCCCCATCAACACCCCACTCCCCTCTCACCGCTATTTTTTTCCGCCCATGCCTATTTTCCACCCCCAGATTCTTCTCCTGTGTAACATGCTCCAAGACTGCCCCTTATATCATGCAAGCCCTATTCTTAGCTCGTCTGTGATGAAGTGGAGAAGAGCTGTAAAGTCAATGTTGTCCTTCCTTCCATCCTTAAATTAGTCATTCTTCGTTCTTCTTTCCTTCAGTGAGTCAGTTCTTCCTTCCATCAGTCAGTTGGTGAATGGATCCATTGACAATTTTGTTTTTTTTCCCTACTCCAAGGTGGCTCAACAGATCGTTTTGAAACTCGGAATTGTGATTCACGACGTCAACTTTGAAAAAATAATGGAACCATTTTTAAAATTTGCATCCAGTGGTGTGCTTCTTCGTTATTTAACTTTAACCTTCTAATTTTACCTTTTCATTCAATTTGATCTTGATCATTATTTAATTTAAGGACAATTTTTTTATGTACATCGTCGAGATTCCTGAGATGGACTACACCCTTTAAGACCCTTAATAACCCCAAGACAGTTTAAGACCCTTAAGAACATTGAGACCCCTAAGACCTTTTATAAAACCTCTATCACCTAATGCAGCCCGACTATAACCGCCCTCCATCGGCAGACAGCTCGTCTGTCACACTTGGGACTATTCATTATTTCGAGCATATAAAACCCGTCACTTCGCTGATGGGAATACCAGTCTTTGCTACGATGGATAATCTATGGGGAAAGAACAACCAGAGTTGGTGTCAAAGCCATCCAATGCTCGCCTGTTTATACATTTATCGTTTTTAAAAGACTCGTCTAATAATTAATATTTTTTTTATAAAGCATTGCAGTGAAGTCTGATCCAAATAATTTTAAAGCAATATATGTATTTGTATATTGTAATCAGTAACAAGAGCGCAAGTGAGCACAATATACGCCCGAACAAGAAGGTATATACAGAATTGTGCTACTACATGGAAAACAGCATCCTGGTTGCCATGGCAACCACTTTAGATGACGAACGTATGTCACGACACACTGTCTCCACAGTCTGTACCTATGGACCAAATATGAAACGTGAAAGTTGAAAACTTTGGGAGTTAGAGTGCGGACAGGAACGGATGGACGGACGGACGAACAGAGACAGACAGACGGACGACAAGTATCACATTATACGCCACGATATATATATATATATATATATATATATATATATATATATATATATATATATATATATATATATATATATATATATATATATATATCGGGCGTATAAAAAAATAGTGTGGTAGATAAAAACATTAGAAAGGAAAAAAATAACTTGCACCAAAAACTTTAACATTTTTTCGCTCATGCTCACACTGACGCTCACGCCGGGGGTATCGCTATTGCTCTCTTTTCTTCGAACAGGCGAGCTAAAAAATGATTCCTGGGAGATCGTGACCTCCTTGCAGGGATAACCAGCGTCGCAAGTTGACGTTTGCAGTTACAACACATGTGCCCCTGATGTACCCCTGCACACAAACCGAATTTTTTTTTTTTGGCATCACAAACCTTCGCAGGAGTTCCCTGAATTCACCGTCGTTGGATTGATTGAAATCCGTTAATCCTTCCTCAAGTTATAACAGGACAAACAAGCAGACAGCCAGTCTCACAGACAGACACGGCTCTTTTTATAATACATATTGTTATCCATCCCAAGAACCCTGCATTTGTTTGTGTTAAACTCCTGTTTATATCTTGTGCCTCAAAACACATTTGCAATTTGGGAGAGGAAATCGGATTCATTTTTCATTCTGTGCAATGTTAACAAAACATTGTCACGTAATTATCATCTCATCGTTGTGTTGTTTCGGGAATTATATTTGACAGAAAATACAATTAGTTGCTCCAAACCGAATCCGAAAGCCCGTCACTCACCGAAGGCCCGAGGGTACCTGAGAGCACAACTCGCTTTTGAACATTTTCCATCTTGAAAGCCGCAGTGATTGCGGACCCCGTGACCACCCTTGCAGCCTCACTTCGGGCCTTATTCGGCTTCTTACACTTCAAGCGGTCGCCAAAGTCAAAGACTCATCCTTTAATCCGCACAGGTCTTTGTTGAGACATCCCGATTTGCTTTACACTTCCTACATCATCCTGTGAGTCACCGAATAGACATTCCTGTGAAGCGTGGAGGTCCAGAGCGGCGAATCCAACATTTCTCTACTGAGAAAATAATCCCATTAACTTTGCCTTGGTGGGTTCGGACTTTATTTGTGTAAACTACTTATACACTTGTGTTTGATTGAAAAATGTCGTCTGCATCGCATTTATTGTTATAAAATAGGAGCAAGGATAACAGTGATTTCCATTAACAAGGATGATACACAACTGATATAAACATGAACTCATGAATGTACCTTCATGGAATCCATTTACTGTGATCACAAAAACCAGGAATGAACTTTAATATTACATTACTACAGATATTCACATTGATGTTTGGCAAGTTCATTGAAGGTATGATTGCGATTGCCATTCTGGGGACTTCACAAACTATATTCCATGGTGTATGGCCTGGTGTTGGCTTAATGGTTAGGGTGGTGGGCTTGGCATCCTTGGATCCTGAATTCAAATCCTGCTCAGCTGTTGAATTAATACTAGGTGGGATTGACTCTGCCTACAGGGCGTAGTGGCGTGCACCTGTAATCCGGCTACTCAGAGGCGTGGGTTGGAGGATCGCTTGATGATGGGAGCTCTGCACTGGGTTGCGCTATGAGAGGGTGTAGGGCAGCCCAGAATCATGGTGAAACCCAATCCTTATCCTTGTGTCGTAAGAGGCAACCAGGGTTGCATCACGAAGAGCATCCGGCGTAATCAGTATGCGGATCACAATGGATGATCTGCTGTGGCGACCCATAACGGGAGCAGCCGAAAGACGAACAACACATTATATATATATAACCGGGCGCCTGTAATCCGGCGACTCGGAGGCTTGGGTTGGAGGATCGCTTGAGGACGGGAGCTCTGCACTGGGCCACGCTATGAGAGGGTGTAGAGCAGCCCGGAATCACGGCGAAACCCAATCCTTATCCCTGTGTCGTAAGAGGCGACCAGGGTGGCGTCAGGAAGGGCATCCAGCGTAAAACCTATGCCAAATCAGTATGCGGATCATAATGGATGATCTGCTGTGGCGACCCCTAACGGGAGCAGCCGAAAGACGAACAACAACAACAAGGGATTGACTCTGCCTGTCATCCTTCCGAGGTCGGCAAAATGAATGGCAGCTTGCTGGTATCCTGTGTCGGAGTGGCGACCCGTCCTAGATTGTGCCCGATGGCCCAGGAGACTGCTTAGGCAGCACCAACGCTCTGAGCAGAGTGTGGTCCCAATGGATGGATGGATTCCATGGTGTGTCCAGCCATCTTACCTGGAAAGTATGGAACTTTGGTTTAGACACGTGTAAGATGGACGTTTCACAGTCCTGTGATCATTGAGTCTGTCGGGCTGAACGGACCCCGAGGGAACAATGACCTTTCAATGTTTTGAAACAAATGCTCATTTTAAACAAACCAGTGAAATACAGGGGAAACAAAAGTGCACCAATGTTGCCAGTATTTCATTGCCTTACCAAGTAGACCAGAGCCTGTCGGCCTCGCATTTTCCAAGAAATTTGGTGCAGTCCCCTTGGGTGTTTGCCATGCTGTTCTCAAACCAAATGCTCGACCCAACAGCGTGCTGCAAACTTTGAGCTGTCTAATCTGGGTTCGATTCGCAACACAACTATAAACTCTCGGGTGCTCTACATGCAGGTGGCATCGTCCCAAATGTGGAAGTTAAGCTGGGGACCCATCTAATAGCATTAGCTGGTGAACGTCAAAGATCTAATGATGTCATTCACGAAGAGAAGGCGAGTAATCGCAAGAACCCTGAACAAATTAAATTCATGCCCAAATCACCTTCAGTCAAACATCATGTCCGGCCAGCCAATTCATGAGACTTGAGCCAAAAACTTTCATTGGGTGCTCCAAAAAGAATGTTAGAATAACACCGAAAATTTAACGACTAATAGTAGTAGTAGTAGTAGTAGTAGTAGTAGTAGTAGTAGTAGTAGTAGTAGTAGTAGTAGTAGTAGTAGTAGTAGTATCAAGCCACGTTCTCTGTGGTTCCTCAAATCATTGAAATCAACAAAACGACACAACGTGGGCCCCAGCAGAAGGAATGACATGCTACACACCCTTCTGACACCACGTATGAACACGCAAATAAACCCAAACACAGTGCTTGGAATGGTCCTACTGATGACAAGGCAGAGAGGAAGGCAAATAGGAGTACATGTTCAATGCTATGTGATGATCTTGAAGGATCTTGCCGATGAAACTTTGACAAATGTATGTTGTATCTCATTTCATTCTATTTGTATTATGGTTTGAATGTGGAACGGTAATTTGTGGACATGCTGGATATGGATATGGATGTGAATATGAATAAAAACGATCCAAATCAAATCCGACTATTCAAAATATTCGAGGTATCAATAAATATCAGTAAGAAGTCAAAGAGGGAACTGAAAAGCACACATACCCATTGATTTGGGGTGATGGTAATATGGTCGACAGGAGGAAATGAAATGCGAGCGGAATCATCGAGGGTGACGAGGTGCCACTTTGGTTGGGTAAACCTCATGATGTCACACAACCATTCGACTGTAGTACCTGGCCTATCAGCTTGAGGTAGGTTACTACAGTTAATGTCCGTCTGTGTGTGAATCCTTGCAACTAGAATGGAAGGAAAAAATTTGTATTTTTGAAATCGTTCGCACTTTCCGTACAATACAGGTTTGACGACACTAAAACGGGTCAAACCACGTACCATCAGAATCAATGGTCTCTAAACTAACTGGACGTCATAGTCAGGTGACATAGGTGATTGTACATGGTTGTGTCAAGTTCGCTTGATATTGCAGTACAGTACTTGTGTCGATTGACTCGATTTAGATACCGAGGTAGGTATTTGATTGTACAAGTTTGTCTGTATTAATTGCACGGAGATTTCATTCATATTAAATAGATTCCCTCATCCAGGCAAATGTCACAAGTACGTGGTTTGCGTTTTGTCATGTGTTGCTTCTGTCGATCTATAAGTTCTCGGGTTTTTCGCACGTGAACGACTGGGCTTTGTTTACACTTTCATTTCGCCACCAAACCTTGCAAGGGTTTTCAGAAACAAGGTCTTGGTTTTGCCTCCCAAGAAGCTGATGCTGCCAGCCAGCAAGAAGGCCGACCAGAAGAACAAGGGCCCGAAGAATTTGGGCTTCATGCCCAGCGTTCAGGCGTCAGATAAAGATGAAGCACACACTTCCGGAAACAAGTCGGTGTTCCCTATGGGCCTGAAAGAGGACCACTCCGTCCCATGCAAGGCAGCTTGTGGAAGACAGCTGGGGAGTGAAGATGATGTAGTTGACGAATGTAGTTGCCAGATGGTATGGGTCAGCACATGAATCACGAATCTTAGAGTCGCAGCTATTTGAGAACTTCCAGAGAGGAGAATACCAAGGCATTTTGCTGGAGGATCGAGCGTACACGTTAATGCTGACTCCAGTGCGCATCGCTAGGACAGCAGCGGAGAGACACTACAACCGGGCGTAACGGAGTACAAGGGGAGTGATCGAAAGAGCCTTTGGTATTTGGAAGATAAGATTAACTTGTGTAGCCAAATGAAGTCATCTGAGGTGTACAGTAAGTCCATTTCAATGAAGATTGGTGATCAATTGTGAAGAAACCATTCATAATCTGAGAACCCTTTTTGCATTTCCACCATCTAATTTGGTCATTTCTTTGATTTTAGTTGAGGCACAGCATGGCCTTTATATTATTGTTGCAACAGTGTGTTTGCATCATTTGGCTAGAAGAAGTAATGATTGTCCCTGACAGAGGATTTCGTGCGCTCTGGAGATTGGGCCACCGTCGTTTTAGAAATACCTTCCCATGCGAGCTGCTTTTTCTTATTTGTGCCCACGTCACTTCTCCCATCTTGGGTTGTTTCTTGGTGAACCTTCATTACCTCGATGAAACCTATTCGTTGCTCCAATGAATAATTGCCCCCTATTTTCTTTGCTGACATGTTGCCGGAACACACAAACCAAAACCTGTCGTACACCGAGGCCAATGTGGGGTCATTGAGGATTAATTGGTTTGGTATTCCTACGTGGTGTGCCGAACAAAAGAAATGATTGAAAGGAATGAATCATAACTTTGACATGCAGAACTAAACGGCTGTTTATACTCCCAGGGCACAGCTAAACGGATGTTAAGCTAAACGGATGACGGATGAATATGGCGTTTAAAAAGAAAATGTTGCTGTTCGGGCACATTTTATCACCATGGTACACTGCCTTCCCCTCACCTCACGCTGCCTCCCCTTTCCCTCCCGCCACCTTCCCTCCCCAAACGCCGCCTTCCCCTCCCCCTCCCGCCACCTTCCCCTCCCCCCACTGTTTTCTCTTCCTTCCCTTCCCCTCCCCCATCCTCCAACACCGTACAACTCTCTGGAGGTTCAGGAGAGGAAGTGTCAAAGAATGTGCGAATTGGCCAAATGAAAGCTTTTTTTCTTTTTTGAGCAGTTGGAACTGCTGCTCGGATTAATTCCACAGTTCGTCTCAGGTTAATGAGATGAATGAACAACAAGGAACTTGGAGAAGTAAAGAGCAAAGATGGAGTCATCAGGAGGAACCGGAATAGTATTTGGGTTTCAGCCGTTACCCCACAACCCTCAAAACCCATCCAGGCACAGCCAAGTGAACCTTACAGAAAAAAATTCGGCAAGAATTCACTTCTCATTAGAGAGATAGATAATGAAAGAAAGGTCGAGAGAGTAAAAGATGAAAGAGAAGGAAAAACAAGAATTAGAATGAACAAAGAGAATTATGAAAGAAACAAAGAAAACAGATGTCGGGAAGAACCGAGACAGATAGATTTCAGCAGTTACTGCCCAGGCTCAAACACAGCAACATGCACAAGCTACCAGGGCTCAAACACAGCAACATGCACAAGCTACCAGGGCTCAAATGCAGAAACATGTACAATTCGAGATATTATCGTATGTGTGGAAATTAAAAAGGAAAGGAACACTGGCGCAGCTTTTTCGACAATTGAAGGAAAATGCTCTTCCTTCCTTTCCCTCAAGCTTACTTCCTCCCAAAGCCCCTCCATCCCCCATGGATGTCTCTGGGCAGTGTCCCCGGCGTTGTTTAGTACAGGATGACCCATTTGAATGTGCCGTTTTAACATACCCAATTTTGTTCATTCCTGTAACTAATGCCGGCACAAGGGGACCATCCCCTTCCCCCCATCCCCCTCTCAAACGCCTGTTCAGAACACCCCCTTTCCCCTCCTTACTACCACCCTCTCTCCCCCATTCGCCTCTCTCCCTCCCTCCTCCCAGAGTGTATAGCGACGTGTGTGATGCCTCGCTTTCCCTACTCTTCCTCGCTCACCTTTCCTCACCCCTTCCTTGCACCCCCAACCCTCCTCACTCCCCTCCCCTCCTGTCTTGTCTTAATATTCCTGTCAGCGATGAAACGGTTTGTATTTGCTCGTATGTGTAATAAAGCAAACGTGTAAACATGAGCAGTCAATCAGTGGAGTTTTTTTTCCAGAGCCAATAGGCATCGAGGACACTGGAAGGTTCACTTCACTGGCACTCGTCATCATGACACGTTAGAAGCTAGCGTGCTTTTCTATATCAGCAATTTCTTGTTCACGAGTCACTTAACATGTCAGTATTTAATGGTGACTTTTGTCCGACATCAAGACAACCAATTGAAGTGGATTTTGTTTGTTTGGTGAATAACTTCGACAAAAACGAACGAGTCTCCTCCACCGCTTGCCATCGTTGATGCCATTTTAAAGCTGCGGCGGCTTGACACTGAGGAACCCTTCTTGTTCACTAACGCTGTCAAGACAACGGAGGATTTAATTATCAACAGGACTTCATTTCCAACATGTCATTGCATTTGAAATATACTGTACCTGAGAATTATTTTATTCTGGTTTAAACACCATCATCATCATAACCAGCACACGAAAAGGAATGATCACAACAACCATTATCAATCACCTCAATCCAGATTACCCAGAGTGGTATACATGTGGGAACCATAGCTCTGATACAGATATTGTACACATCTACAGATTGTCTTTTCTATGATTAATGGACGAGTCGAAGGAGGGATGGACGAGTCGAAGGAGGGATGGACGAGTCAAAGGAGGGATGGACGAGTCAAAGGAGGGATGGACGGATCTCTCGAAGGAATCATTTGGTTGGTTGCTGAATCCAAAGCAAGATGATCTGGATCACCCGAAGATCACCAATTTGCACCAAATCTCCTCCAACAATTGTCTGTGGAGCTTTGATTCTCAGCAAGTGAACATTTCAATTGGATGTTGGAGATATGGGTGATCTTTCACATGCACACAGCTAAACATGAGCACAGCTAAACCGATGTTAATTTCCCTTCATAAATTACGATTTAAATGGGTAATTAGTTCTGTGCTTATAAAAATGGTTTTGTCAATGTGAAAGGGTTAGACGTTTGTTAGCAAGACGCTCTCTTTACGCCTTTCGTAAATTCGGCCCTGTCTGTCCAAGTGTAACCCTATTTTCTTTATCTTCTGGGACATTGTGTTTCGAAGGTACAGCCTCGTGAGCATGCTAAAGTCTGAAGCCTCGGCCTACGCCAGGTGTGCTTCTATTGGCTGCTCTTAGAGCACCCTTATTCTGGACATTTCCATCTGTCTGTCTGTCCGCGAAACTTTGGTCAAGCCTAGAGGCTAAACCACTCAACCGATTCCAATGAAATTTGGTAGGTAGGACCAATATTTCTGGGAATCGTGAACTTTCAAATATGGGACCCCGGGCCCTAGCAACGGCATAGCAACGGCCCTTTAAAGTGGTCAAAAAAAATCCCCAAAAAAATCGAAAAATCAAAGCTTAGAGTTCTGTGCGCAATCTATCTAGCTCCCTTCATGCCAATTTGCAGCCCTAACAAAAAATATTTGTAGGAGATAGGTTTTGGGCGAGTACATGTCGAACATTTCAGAAACGGTTAATTGCGAATGTCTCTAAGAGAAAGACTGATTTTGATGAAACTTGGGTGAAATGTGTACAATGTAGCTAGCATGTACCCAAAAATGAATGGTTGCTATGCACACCTCCGTTGCTTAGCAACAGCTAAAATACTTTATCGTACACTTATTGTGGACTGTACAAAAAAAAATCAATACCTCCGAAACTGGACCTCCGAGGGACCTGTTTTTTTGTGCCCAAGGAGAATGTCTTACAGCATCATATTAAAAAAAATTTTTTTAGCGAATAGATAAATGGAATTACCAGGGGTGCCATTTGTTAGAGTTTCTTTGGAAACATGCCTGAAATTTCACAAGGCGGGTTTCTGGGCGCAAACTAAGAGGGCTGTGATAATCATATTTATTGTGCTAAATTGATTGATAGCATGTACATGAATACAGTCAAAGCTCGTTACTATGCCACCCGTCGGGACCGAGCAAAAGTGGCATAGTCGCGAGAGTGGCATAGTAACGAGATTTTGTAAAAACGGCCTTATTTTCTCAAGTTACCCATCTGTAGTTAATCTTTAGACAAAATTTATTCCAGCAAGTAAAAGGCACGACTGTTGTATAAGCTAAGCGAACGGAGAACATACACACACTAACAGAGTTCACACACTAACATATGGCATGGCGAGAAATTCACGACACACAAAGCTTTCAAGAATCGTCGGCTGGCGCATCTTCTTTCGGCGGATCTCGTGCATCTCGTTGTCTAGCCGATCGCACGCTTGCATCACACCGGGCTTCCCGCTTCTCTGCTGCATGAACTTCCAGACGGTGCTACAAGCGCGCTGGGCTTCCTCGAAAGGAACGATTTCCTCCTCGACAATTACCTCGTCATCTTCGCTTTCCACCGGCTCCTCACTGCACAGAATCTCCTCCGCAATCTCCTCCAGCGTGAAATACCCGCCAGCCGCGAGGCGCTCGTCGGCTTCGAGAAAGTCAGACAGCTCGATCTCCTCGTTCTCGTGCATCTTTTCCTCAGCAGGCAGAGCTTCCCAGATGTCGGGCAGCTCCGCATCCTGTGGCTCAGTTTGGATCTCCTCTTCGATGAACTTGGCCTTCGCGAAACAGTTCCTGATCGTCGACTTGCCGACCTGCTCCCAAGCACGCCGGGCGACGTGTAGAGCGTCGAGCAACGTGAACTTGAACTCCTTTCCCTCGTCTATGGCCTCAAGCCGGCGGCATAGCAGGAGCTTCTTGTAGTGGCGCTTGAGGTTCTCTATGATTCCCTGATCCATTGGTTGCGAATTGGCTGTCGTGTTGGGTGGGAAGAAGACCAGTTGGATGTTGTTCAGCTCGAGCTCGGGAGGGTGGCCAGAGAAGTTATCGAGACAGACCAGCACTCTGCGTCCCTGCTGGCCGAGTCGTCCGTCCCACGCACGCAACATCTCCTTGAAAAGCTCCGCCGTCATCCACGCCTTCGAGTTCGCCTTGTACTTGACCGGGATCTCTTTGTTCTTGAAGGCACGGGGTTTCTTGGACTTGCCAATCACCAGAAGAGGGAACTTCTCGCTGCCGCTCATGTTTGCCCCAACCAGGAGAGTGATCCTTTGCTTGCTTTTCTTTCCTCCAGTACACCGCTCTCCCCTGAAAGCCATGGTCTTGTTCGGAAGCAGCTGCCAGAAGAGTCCAGTCTCGTCCAGGTTGAAGACGTCGTCTGCGGAGAACTGCCCGAGTAAGGGCCGGAGAACCTGTTGTTGCCACTCAAGAAGGGATTGCGAATCCACCGCTCCAGCTTCGCCCTGCACTGTCTTGAACGTGATGCTGTGGCGCTTCTTGAAATTGCCCAACCAACCGTCGCTCGTCATGAAGTCTGGGATGTGCATCAGCTCGGCCAGTTTCATCGCCTTCTCCTTGATCAGATCGCCGCTGACAGGCACATTCCGTCCTCTTGATTGCTTCAGCCACATGAGCACTCCCTCATCAAGCTTCGGGTCGTGAGCCTGCGTCAACTTCATGCGCATCGATGGAAATCCAGCTTTGATTGCAGCCTC
Organism: Eptatretus burgeri; assembly: GCF_056783735.1. Classification (NCBI taxonomy): domain Eukaryota; kingdom Metazoa; phylum Chordata; class Myxini; order Myxiniformes; family Myxinidae; genus Eptatretus; species Eptatretus burgeri. The sequence goes on along the minus strand of NC_140976.1, from coordinate 69,243,401 downwards.
GATTGCATCCTTCTTGCTGAGAATGCCCTTCACGGTGGTTCTCTTAACTTCGACGCCCCATTTCTTGCTAATCTCCCTGGCCAACTTGGACTGATTCGGCTCATTCTTCGCGGCATCGATGATCTCCTTCTTCTCCTTCAGTGTAAAGTCGGTTCGCTTGCGTTTCTGAGCTGACATTGTGGGCTGAATTTGAAAAAAAAATGATGTCACTGTTGTACATGTGCCTGCGTGTCTGTGTGTGCTCGCGCTTTTTTGTGTCTCGTTGTGCGTGTTGTGATTGGCTTGTTGTGGCTGGCATCGGGGAGAAGAATCGCGTGTTTTGACACAGTCTGACTATGCGCGTACGTATTGAGTTATGTTGTGCGCAGCTGGACTGTAGTTCGTCGCTTCGCCTTTGGACGTGAGTGTGATAATCGAGCACTGCGCAATACAGACTTTTTCACGACTCGTGCCTTTTAACAGTCACACAGTAGTGGCATGGTAGCGAGAGTAGGGGGTGGCATCGTAAATTTATTTTGTATTGAAGTTTGGCGGGACCGAGCAAAAGTGGTATAATAGCGAGAGTGGCATAGAAGCGAGGTGGCATAGTAACGAGCTTTGACTGTATCGGGTAGTCGTGTCGGCCAGCTTTCCATTTAGAGCGAGCAGCCATGTCACCTACCGGCTTGTCTTCTTTATTTATGACACATTCTTGGGACGTAAATGAACACTAGTTTTACTTTGCAGGTGTAGCGAATTTCACCTCCCTCCACCTTGTATTTAATGTTATTGGTTAAAAAAAAATGCTTTTGTACACCACCATTGAAGCATGGTTGCAAGTCACCGTCTGCATTTCCAAAAGAAGAGATGTAATTACTCTTTAATGGAAAATGTTTTTGGAGTTTTTTTTTTATCCTGAAAAATAGAACGTAGTGAACAGTCATGTTTTAAGATTGGCCTTTAAAAGCTTTCATAAATCGTCCTTATGAAGGGAGACAAATACACTGCATAAGTTTGTCTGATATCTTGAAAAATTACTGAGGTTTGGTCACAATAAAAATCACAAAAAGATCTCATTTGATTATTATGGCCTGAAATCATGGAAACCATTACATGTCAAAAAGGCTACATTGATCATTCCGGTTATTGGCGAACCAAGTCTGATCAAATTTCAAGTCAATCAGATGAAAATTTATGATTTTATGTGACTTTGACCTTTTACACACGATCCTGCAACCGGCCCAGGTCATCCAGATATTGCAGTACAAGTATCTGAAAGGTCTCAGCTGTTTCGGCGAGCTGGGGTCCTCCAACTCTTTCGTTGTGCAGAGGCACATCCCTTTCTCTGAGATACTTTTCAAAGTATTTTCTGACTCTTTTGAAGCTGTGAGCCATTTTAGGTAACAAACCTCATCTCACACACACACTAAATATGCTAACATGCCCCGATCAACATTGCTGTCGAGGGGTTGTGTGCATGCGCGCCAAGTATTCTCGGGCACATTGTCATTTCGAAAGTTCCGTGTTGGCCATTGGTGATGTGACAACGTCCCTGGACAATATTTCGACTTTTAAATGATACGTTTTAACTTTACACCTTCGCCTGTGATTTGGACGAGTGCCACTCCAGTGAGAGCATCTCAAGGAGGGTCATCTGGCTGATGTTAACAATTTGTTGCATGTTCCACAATGGTTTAACATATATGTTTGAAAGTGTGGACAAAATGTGAAGAGTTCAAAGTTTATAGGTTACCCTAATACGAGTTTACAGCTGGGACCAAAGGTTTAACGTGGGGAAGTTTGTCAGCCATGATAGATGGACAACAGGATGATCATCATCAGAGAATGCATTAAATGAAGAAATTGACCTTTTGGTTACATCATTGCTGAGTAGTGTCTGTGAAGCTGATGAGGTGCTCCTGCCTCACTGTTCAGGGTACTGGTGTCAATAGTCTTCTCTTTTGAAAAGCCAATGGGGAATCTTGAATGTCCAATAACTAATACCAGCAGATGGGTTGCCAGCTTAGCGCCCATATGATGGACAACGTCCATATGATGGACGACATACTGTGTGATGCAAAGCCTTGCCTGCAAATCACCAATGCAACATCCTGAAGTTGGGTCGGTAATTGAATCCAGACAAAACAGCTCAAAGGTAAGTGTGCTACCTCTGCCTCATCCTGTCAGACGATGGAAACATGAAACCCTCAAACTAAATGGATGAGATAGAGGATTGATGAATGAATCAGAACCAAACCCCTTGCTGTACTAATAATAATTATAATACTATACTAACTATTATAATAGGGGAATGATATTGATGGGTTTAGAAAGAACAGCCACAAAAATAGCTTTTCCGCTCAGGATTCTAAAAATGCATTCCACTGCACCTATGGCGGCCTCTAAAACAACAAACACCAAAAACTTGGCGCAGAAGGGATTTGGGCTGGAAATATGGACACAATATAGCTTTGTTGTGCCCCCAGGAAAATGTGCAGCTGGAAACAGAGCATGGTGCTCCAAGTGTGACATCTTGGTGAGAAATTGGCCAGAGATGTGATTGCTTTCAGAGGTCTTATTCCAAACCCCTCCCAGCATCCCTGCGATGGATGGAGAAATAACTGCAGTTGTTGCATAAAACAAGTGCCTCCAATAAAACTTCAGTCACCAAATCAAATGAATGCACCTTCCTCATGAGACAGCGTTGATTGTAGACTGGAATGGTAATTACGAGGCAAGGTGGTCAACCCTATGCTCAACCTGTATGGGGAGTTTGGTGAGGATCAGGGTCAGGCGGTAAGGCCCATATACTCTTTATGAAAAGGGTGCAGAGTTTGAGCAAAGGAAATGATCTCGTGTTAAGATTTTGAGAGTTCATTCTGTGCCAAGGATTATGAAGTTGGCCGAGACTTGAGCTTCAATTACAGGTGACCTTTGTTCAGACGAAGGTCATCATGGACTGCAATTTTCCATGTGTAAGGTCAGGCTCATGGATTTTACCAAATGCTTTGCATGCCAAGGTGATTAGGCTGCCCTGCGCCTGCAGATTGAGCAGCAGCCATTTTAATGAATGAAAGACCTCACTGTTCAGGAGAGTGTGATCGCTGCAGAAAATAGGCAATGGCACTGGAATCCGACGTGGCATGACAAAGCCATCAAATATTCTTGCTGAATAACCAATTGTGGCCGTCGGCCTCAAAATAGGAGTGCGCATGCCAAAATCACTAATCAGAAGTTGAACAGAGTGACACTTTCAGGGGCTCTTAATGGTATTCGCGGTGATCGGTTTGACAGTCACAGCACCTGTCTGAGGTCTCTCGAGATTTTCCACACAAGTCAATTTCTGAAGGTGCGGAGGATTCTGTCACAAGAAAATGGATGAAAGTAGAAAAGACTCCAGATAAAAGTAAGATAAAAGTACGGTATATTATATGTGTTACACACAAACACACAGTTTGTTATTTGTGAAATTGTAGATTCTCAAGTTTGGTCGGTCTAGTCTTGTGACTCTCGTCTATCATTCTCTTTGTTTGTTTATCAAAGCAATTTTACTCCGATCTTCGAGATTTCACCACTTTGTGGAGGTGCGGACAAGCTGGAAGCGTATTGTTTGAGGTCAACGTCACAAATCGTCATTTTCTATCAGATTGACTTGAATACATAGTCGATGCTCGTGGAAGAGCTAGTGTGAGTACAGCGAACACATCAGGACAAAGGAACAGGGGAGAGAGAAAGAGAGAAAGAGAGAAAGAGAGAAAGAGAGAAAGAGAGAAAGAGAGAAAGAGAGAAAGAGAGAAAGAGAGAAAGAGAGAAAGAGAGAAAGAGAGAAAGAGAGAAAGAGAGAAAGAGAGAAAGAGAGAAAGAGAGAAAGACACCAACAGGAGAGCCAGAGGCCAAGACAGAGGGAGGTGGGCAACCAATGGGTGTGAGGAATGGGGGGGGGAGGAGAGGATACATGGAGTGAACAAGATGGACACAAAGGAAACTCTCAGGAGGGACAACAGAAAATTTGGAAGGAAGAGGGATGGGGGGGGGGTGTTATTACAGTTTTTCTACATTGTCTACACACATTTCATGAAACTTTTAGCTTGTTTTTGAAAACTTTTAACACATAATATTGTTGTGGTTGACGAAATTCGCAAACCACCATTCAGGTCCCTTAGGTGAGATATCTCTGTAAGTATATGTGTAGTAGCCCAAACCCGTTGTTTAGAGGGAATAAATGTCATTCATTCGGGCTGCGACCCTTTTAGATAGCCGTTTTTCTTTTACTATCTTTATTTTGGACCAGCCGCCATTACTACCACCACAACCACCACCAACCACGTCTCAACAGCAATCACACAACAACCACCAACCGCAACGCCGCTTCACAACAACAGCCACGACCCTTGCCGTCACATCTCGCTCTCGCAACCATCGCATCACCGCCATTCCCGCGCCGCTTGTGGGCACCGATACTGGACTCGTACAGGGTGCGCACCGAGCAGCGGGTGCAAAAACACCAGCCTTTCCGAGAAATCGGATCAAGAACGATTCACGCCCACTTCTGTTCCGTCCTATCAGCGAGCGTGGGGCGATTTGGCCCTGCCTCCAGGTGCGTCGGAGTATAATCGCTATATGCAGATTCGCGGATCAAGAATCATTCACGCCCACTTTTCCTCTGTCCAATGGGGAGCGTGGCTCCGCCCCCGAGCGATTCCTGATCCAAAAATCTGCATATGATTTCTCCTGTCGGACTATAAAGCACCGAGCGTGGGGTGAATTAAGAGTTGAGTTTCTGAATCGAGTAAGCAGTTGGACGGAGTTGAGAAGAATGGAGAGTGGGAGAGTTGGAGAGTTGTGGCGGCGGCGAAGGCAGTCGAGAGGGCGCTCGTGTCAGAGTCGGGGAGCTGCGGAGAGGGGAGGCCGGTAACGCGACCGAGGTCGCGGTGGAGTCGCTCGTCGCGGGACCCAAGCCAGCGAGATATCCTCATTCCCCCGAGCATCAACAACCCCCTCCTGTTTCCCCCCCGCGCTGAGATAGTGTGAGAAGGGGGCCCCGTTCCCATCCCATTCCAGGCAGTGCCAGCGAGGCCCGCGGAGTCGGGGCGCCGCCGCCATTTTGCGGCTCATCACCAGACGGGTAGGCTCGACGCGGTCTCGGCCCCAGGCCCGTCTGCCCCCTTGTAGCTGAGGGTGGCCCCTTTTTCTTTTGCTTTGGAGTATATGTGTTGTCGGCGCCGTCTGTGAAGTAAAACTGTATAAGTGTTGCCGTGTGCTCGGTAGTCGGTAGTAGATCTGCATTGTGTTTCTTTTGTTGCATTTGCTGCATAATTGTTGTGATTGTATATGTGTGCTTTCCGTTTGCCGCGGAATAAATGTGCTTTATGTTGAACTGTTTCTCCCGTTTCGCTTAGTCTTTTCTTTAATTGAATCTCCATCTTACTTCACGTAAAGGGTTGGTCGTGGGCTAAAAACGCCCAATAATTAATCGAACCGTCGAGGTTGACGATAACACCGCTCGGTTATCCCGATAGTACGGAACGGGTCGCTTAAAGTGGCCCGTGTCCGAAGTCGACCTGCGGCGAGGTGCGATCGCCCGGTCTACCCTCCGTGTGGGTACTTAGGTAGGTCGAATTTGGCGAGCAACCCCATCCCACGCGGGGGGGCGATTGGCACGATCGTGGTGAGGCCGAAAGGCCCACCCGTGACTAGTTCCCGGCGTTAGTCAGAGAGGGTCACGACGGGATTGTCCGTCCGGTGGGCGACGTGCCGCGATTCGAGTTACGTGGCCGCCCGCACGCCGGCGGGCGCGAATCCGCAACAATATAATACTATGACTGAAACATCCAACGTTTACAAAACACTTAAAAATACAGTTTCATTAGTTTACATCAAAAAATGAAATTTCAGTCTCCTTTTCAATTTATTACATTACAACCCTTACATTGAAATCACATTTCACATCTTATTTTCCTTTCAACGAAACTGATTTCTCATTTCTTTGAGAAACGGACAGCGCTCCTCATTATTGATAATTACTTTATTGATGTGTCAACAGGTGATAGTAAATTGATAATCATCTCAGCACTGATTTGAAGGCTGAATGTCCAAAACAACACCGGTGTGTGAAAACATGGAGTGGCCAGTTCAACAGAGAGGACATCGGAGTTGTGTTTGGGGTACCATGGTCAGGGTCCAGGCAAGGGTCAAGAACATGCAGTTTGACCTCGGCTGTCTGCCGTTTATACTGAAATAAGGCCAACAATAGTTGACCACGTCATAAACAGAGGTGATTTGAGCATGAGAGAAGTGGGGTTGATGGATCAACCAAATATAAAAAAGTTCTACAGTGGCAAACATCATGTGAGCATTCTGCAGAGACAACTGGTTAGTGCATATACATACTGTACATGTGCTGTACAGAAAGTTTGTACAGTGTACGCTTTGTGCAGTGCATGCACGACTCCATGCATTGCCATCCGACTATATACTCCGTTTTCATAATTGAGAGAAGAGAGTCTGATGGTAGCTGTAGTCGTATTCTAACCAAACACCAAGAAATGGCTGTTGTTGAGGCTGTCAGAGCAGGGAATGAAACCCACCTCAGAGAAATACCGCAGCACCTGATCACCGACCATCAAGTAGTATTCCAGGGAATCAACAGTACAAGTGTGACAACTGCTCGGGTTCTAAAAGGGCATCAGGTGACTGAAACAGATCTACTTGGTGCCTTTTGAGGAAGTCGACGAATTCAGGAATTGTGAGCCCAATATGTCCAAGTTGGAGTACCATATTTATACAGTACTGTACAACCAAAATACACTATTGTACAAAATTTTACTGTATACTGTAATGGACAGCAAAGGTTTACTGCAATATATATATATATATATATATATATATATATATATATATATATATATATATATATATATATATATATATATATATATATATATATATATATATATATATATATATATATATATATATATATATATATATATATATATATAATAATACTGGGCGTAGTGGCGTGCACCTGTAATCCAGCTACTTCCAGGAAGTAATCTCCAGAAATGATCAACGAGCACATGGTGAATCTCCTTTGCCACACCACCAGCGTTGGAATAACAAGTCCAGTGATGAGCCCGTGGGCACTGAAACCATGAAGTCGATGCCTTTTTGGTGCTCGTGTAGGCCTAGTAATACAAACCAAGATAGTTTCATGTTCCACCAATGGCCGAAACATCCTAAATTTGCCAGAAATTGGACGAGGTTTGTCCAGAATACCCGAGTGTGGATCGGGCCGACAAAATGTTCGGTTTTGTGCTCGAAACATTTTACAGTGTTATGAAACAACAGAATGGCTAGATATTGTGGTTATCTGCCACTAATGAGAAAGGATGCCATCCCCACGATTACGCTGAAGAAACAGCCGTCGCTTTAAACTACAACACCATCTCTACCAAACTACCAGCACATGTAATGTACACGAACGATTTGAGCATTGAATCAAACACCTGTTGCCATTGCCGGGCAGTTACCACAAGAGCACCTGAAACTTATAATCAACACAAATATCTTAGAATAAAGGGAACCACTGTCTGTTTGTCGTGGAGAGAAAGAATGTACGCATCATCATCATCATCATCTACTCTTTGGAGAAGATTTGATGTCGGATGCTAAAACTTTCAGGGTACCCCCTCCTCCACCACCATTCCGCACCCACCCTCCACAATACCCCCCCCATCATCACAAACCCCTCCTTCACAGCCATCACTACCAGTAACCCCCCCCATCATCCCAAACCCCTCCTTCACAGCCATCACCACCACTAACCCGCCCCCCCCATAATCCTAAATCCCTCCTTCACAGCAATCACTCCCACAATACCCCCCAATCATCCCAAACCCCTCCTTCACTCCCACAATACCCCCCCATCATAGCCATCACCGCCACAAAATACCCCACCCCCACATCATCCCAGACCCCTCTTTCACAGCCATCACTCCCACAATACCCCCCCAACCATCCCAAACCCCTACTTCACTCCCAAAATAACCCCCACTCCCCCCCATCATAGCCATCACCGCCACAAAATACCCCCCCCCCGCCCCCATCATCCCAGACCCCTCTTTCACAGCCATCACTCCCACAATACCCCCCATCATCCCAAACCCCACCTTCACTCCCACAATACCCCCAATCATCCCAAACCCCTACTTCACTCCCACAATACACCCCACCACCCCCCCCAATCATAGCCATCACCGTCACAAAATACCCCCCCACACATCATCCCAAACCCCTCCTTCACAGCCATGACAATACCCCCCCCATCATCCTAAACCCCTCCTTCACTCCCACAATACCCCCCCCATCATCCCAAACCCCTCCTTCACAGCCATCACCACCACAAATCAATTCGATTTTGGTGAGGACTCAGATTCTATAATTCTTTTTTCAGTGATGCTTCACAATTAAGAGATGGGACAAAAAAAAAATTACCCCTGGTTGGGGGTGACGGTCATCTCTGAAGCTCTGTAGATGTGGATCTCTGATCGGCTTAGAATGGCTTCGATGTCGTGTTGTCTTTTGGTTCAACGTACAGACGAAAGCCCGGGAGTGAAAAGGATAGAAAACCTCAGAAATCAAACTACATTTCTGAGTTATCCGGAGATAGATTTGAAAATGGTTGATTTGGAACATTTATGATCAATGTGTCTTCAAAAGGATAGAAACCGGACCTCAGAAATCGAACCACATGTCTGAGTCATAAATGGCGGATAAGATGGTACGGTTAATTGAGACAGTATGTAATCAGAGATCATTTAGCGCAGTCAGAATACGTATTAATACATATCACATCCAAGTATATATGAAGACATATGAAAATAAATGGCGGAGATAATGTTGAAATTAGCTGATTTTTCAACTTTGGGGTGACCTTGACCTTCAATCGTGTCTAAAGTCATACCGTCATGCATCCTCATCGACCCCCTACCTACCAAGTTTCATCAAGATCGGGCGAAATTTTTTTGACCGTATCACATCGACGATTTTTCCAACTTTGAAGACACGTGACTCGATAACCAGGACGAGTTTAAAAAAAAACCAGCCTGACGAAATTTAGATATTGTTCCATATTATCAGAATCTGAAGAAATTTCGAAGATCGGATCACAAACGGCGGAGGAAATAGATTTTTAAAATGGACGATTTCGCAACTTTGGAGTGGCCTTGACCTTGACCTTCAATCGTGTCAAAAGTCATACCGTCGTGCATCACTCATTGACCCCTACCTACATACTAAGTTTCCTCAAGATAGGGCGAATTTTTTTTTGTCCGTATCACATCGACGATTTTTCCAACTTTGAAGACACGTGACTCGATAACCAGGACGAGTTTAAAAAAAAACCAGCCTGACGAAATTTAGATATTGTTCCATATTATCAGAATCTGAAGAAATTTCGAAGATCGGATCACAAACGGCGGAGGAAATAGATTTTTAAAATGGACGATTTCTCAACTTTGGAGTGGCCTTGACCTTGACCTTCAATCGTGTCAAAAGTCATACCGTCGTGCATCACTCATTGACCCCTACCTACATACTAAGTTTCCTCAAGATAGGGCGAATTTTTTTTTGTCCGTATCACATCGACGATTTTTCCAACTTTGAAGACATGTGACTCGATAACCAGGACGAATTTCAAAAAACTGGCCCGACCAAATTTAGATATTGTTCCATATTATCAGAATCCGAAGGAATTTCGAAGATCGGATCATAAACGGCGGAGGAGATAGATTTTGAAAATGGACGATTTCGCAACTTTCGAGTGACCTTGACCTTCAATCGGGTCAAAGGTCATACCGTCGTGTATCCCTCATTGACATCTACCCACATACCAAATATCAAGAAAATCGGAAGAAAAAAATGGGGACGTACATAGAGACTGGTTTTATTAGGTCATCTCTGACGAGATGACCTAAAAAAAACAATATACTGTATCGCATTATATCAAAAAGTTGGAGGAGTTTTGACAAAACTGGATGGTCGAGTTTGTTAGGTGACAAGAACAAGCCGATTGGATTTTGGTTCAGGTCCGGGACTCAGATTTGGCCTATCAGTGTTTTTGTTTTTGTTTTTTTAATTCCATGTCGAGGCTTGTGATAACCATTCCTTTCACCCATGAGGCGCATAGGGCTGCCAAAGCAGTTTCATTTGGCTGAGGAGTACAGTCCTGAACAGGTTGCCACTCCAACAGGATACTCAAATGGCTTATTACCCCCAGTAAGCTGGTTGGTACTCATCTTCCCAACCTCGGAGGGATGACAGGCTGAATCAACACCTCGTGTTATTTCAACAGCGTGAGAGGATCAAACTCGAGACTCGAAGATCTTAAGCCAGCCACCCGAACCGTTAAGCCAACACCAGGCATCTATCAGTGGGAGACAAAACATAAACTGTTCAGCCTGGTGGAAGTATGTGCTCCACAAAGTTGTGTTCTAGTTTTACAGAGGCCTGGAAAAGTATTCATCCTCCCTCCAAAGTTTTCACATTTTGATGCCACCTCAGTACATTTCACGATTCTTTCAAATCAAATTTAATCCATCGAGTCTTCACAAACTACTCCAAAACGATAAAGTTAAAAAAATTCAGATAAATGTGAATAAGTTAGATTAACAGATAAAACAAGAAAAGAGCAATCAGAGATTGCAGACCCTTGCCAGGACTGCTTTCACAGAGCCTTTGTGGACTGGAGCATTACGTAATTAATAGGAGATATAATTATAACTGCCACAAAATAACTGCTGGCAGTGATGACCGGGTACAAAGACGTCTTGCTGATTGGACACCTCATCCTGACCAATGGCTTTTAAAATTATTATGCACTAGCAAATACGACCACAACCCGTCGCTTCGCTGACAGGTACAATAAAGGGAGGGGGGAGAAAGGGGGGGGTTGAGAGAGAGAGGGACAGAGAGAGGTGTGGGAGGACAGTGCTACATTTTATAAGGAGGGAACAGAGTGAGAGGGAAGGGTGGAGGGAGGAGGGTGGGGGAGGGGAGGGGGAAAATACAGGTGAGGGGTGGAGGTGGGGTTAGCAAAGAGAATGATATGTGACGCTTCATGACCGAACACAAAAAAATAAGTCAGAACAGATGCACACACAACACAACAGAGTTTGTAAAGTAATGTGCTAGAACATCTGCAAACTTTGATATTCCAGTACCAGAAAAGCTGTGGGAAAATAAATCAAAAGTAATCACTGAAAACATTGAAGGACCGCTCACGTACGACCGAACGATCCCTTCATGGGGTGTGAACATCGAAAACAAAGCATTGTGACCAGATATCACACTTGGGTACAAAAACAAAAATGAAGAAGGCATTGCTAACTGAGGTATTAATACAGGTGATTTTGGACTAAAGATGCAGAAATCAAGAAAATGACCAAATACCAAGACCTCAAGCATGAAGTGAAAAGATCCTGGAAGCTGAAGAATGCCAAAGTTGAACCAGTGATGATAAAGAACCTCATGGGAATGACTAAGAACTTCACAGACATATTAAAAAACATCCCTGGAAATAAAACTACAAACAGACTACAGTTGGAGCTGTCCTGGGCTCAGTAACGATCCTGAAGAGAGCCCTCGGCACAAAACTTTGAGAACAGAAAACGTCACATCTTGGTCCATGAATCGTGACCCATTACTGAAATGAAGGTGGATACTTGGAACTCACCCTGGGAGGACTCCATTCCACATTCTGAAACCCACATATGTAGATACCAATCAACGACCACACACACACACACACACACACACACACACACACACACACACACACACACACACACACACACACACACACACACACACACACACACACACACACACATACATTCAATTGAATTTGGAATGGGATTAAAATTAATTCAATTCAAATAAAATGAAAGACCAAATAGGTCCAGTCCTGCAGTGGAGTAATCAGAAGGAACCAGAACAAGCAAAAAGCAAAGATGAAGTCATCAGGAGGAACCTGGATAGGATTCAGGTTTCAGCTGCTACTCCTCTACCCTCAAACCCATCAAGGCACAGCCAAGTGAGCCTCATTCAAACATAATAATAATGATAATTGAACCCAGATCAAAATATTAAATAATTTTGGCTGCCAGACCATGCGTCCGATCAAGTTGAAATTTAAAACATGTATTCCCCATTTAATTTAAAACATCCACATTCCCTTAGAGCCTGGTGTTGGCGCAGTGGTTCGGGCAGCGGTTTGGGATCCAAAAGGTCCTGAGTTCAAGCCCCGTTGGGCCACTGAATCAATACACCAGGGGGTTGACTCAGCCTGTCATCCTTCCGAGGTCGGCGAAATGAGTACCAGTGTACTGGGCCGGTGTATACCCCGGTTAAAATAGGTGTACCATATCCCTGTGTCGTAAGAGGCGACCAGGGTTGCGTCAGGAAGGGCATCCGGCGTAAAACATGTGCCAAATCACTATGCGGATCATACGGATGATCTGCTGTGGCGACCCCAAACGGGAGCAGCCGAAAGAAGAAGAAGATTCCACATCGCCACAAGGTCATGAATTTGAAGTTTAATGTTGAATGATCAAGCGGTTCCAGAGAAAACATCAGTTAATATTTTTCTTCCATGCAATATGGTTGCCAAACCATGAGACCGATGATGTCATATGTGTGAATCTTTTGTTCCACATGGATAGGTGGTCATACGTGTAAAGTTTCGTCATGATATGTTCAGCCACTTCAGAGAAGATATTAAAAGGTTTTGTTTGAAATAAAATGAAAACAATATGGCTGACGAATCACGTGACCAATGACATCATTTTTTTCTTCTTTCTGTGGACCATTTTATCCCTTGATGACAATCAAAATTTTTTCATACTGATCAGATGTGGCGTTCCACATATGCAATTATGACGTCATCACGAAGGCACCTATGACGTCATCAAAAATCACACTTATTCCCCATGAGTACTTGTCATGTGCAGAGTTTTGAATTTTTTTTTCCTTGATTACAGAGGTCCAATTTTTTACCAACATGGCTGCCATACCACGTGACCTATGGCGTCCTAATTATGATTAAAACGTTGTGCATGAGCAGTGGCACCTGTGGTGAAAAACACGAGAGTTCTGTGCGGACAAACAAACAGAGACAGGCAGACAGACCCAAACACAATACCCTGTCCTGCGGTGAGGGTTAAAAAAAAGAACCGCGGATGATTTAATGGTCATGGACAAGACTGTGGGTTGTGGTGACGACAAGAGGAAAATACACAATCGATCATAAATAAATAATTATGTACAAATAGGGAAAATAAATCCAAAGAACGAGGAACCACACTCGGAGTCAGTCACAGACGGGAGGGGGACACAGCTTTGTGGCAGAAAGGATGAGGGATGAGGAGGTGACCATTCGATCGTAGGACGATGAGGAGATAACGAACAGGCCTGGGCGACAATCAGAGGCAGGCAGGCAGGACGACCTCCTCTCAGAAAGCTCGCCTCACTCTTCAGGCTTTTCACTCTCACCAGCCCTGTCCTCCCTTCGTCGTGTTCGCCTCACAAACTCTCTTACTTTTCTTCACACCCATTCTCTCCTCAACCATCTCCAACATCGCACAACCAATTCTTCTTCTTCTTCTTCTTCTTCTTCTTCTTCTTCTTCTTCTTCTTCTTCTTCTTCTTCTTCTTCTTCTTCTTCTTCTTCTTCTGGAATTCTCTCTCTCTCCACCAACTGCCGGTTTATGGCCCTTCCCTCTCCTTCCCCTCAGCCACGCCCCGCTCCTTTATTGGTGGCGTACGTGACTCCGCCCCCTCTCGGGGCGGCACTCTGCCCCTCCCAGGCGATCCACCGCTCCGCCCCCACCTCTTTTGTACCAAGCCTCCTGGCGACCCTGGCAGAGGTTTACGTAGAGGTATTACACACCATTCCCTTAACCAAATCCCCTCACTTATTACCACCTCCAACCCCCTGCATGGTCTCGAGGCAAACAAGACAATGCTTAAGCTGACGTTTCCCTAGTTATACATCGAGATGGCTATCTTCTCGCACACGGACAAGGCTGCACGATCCATTCGTACCTGTTCTATGGTAACATCTAACCCCCCCCCCCCACCCCAACAAACCTAACAATACCTTTGCACACCACTGTAAGTAAATTCCTTTGTAACATGTATTCATCTTCAATAGGAATCACTTTCCTCAATAAATGGGTAATTGAAGCAAGATAACAAAACCTTTTTCCATTTCTATGATGTCGCATGAAAAATGTAACTTTCAAGAACATTTAGTTTTGAAGACGTTCGTCTGATCTGGTTCATAGAAACATGCAAAGTCTCCAGCTTCCTGCTGGGCTTGGTACTATTTTTATCCAACACATTCAATTTGCACTCCCTTGCGACTGTCATAAATTGTTTTGTGCACAATCAGTTTCCAACAAATAAGTAAACAAACAATAAACACCTTGTGTAATCACACAAACACGTTTTATAAAATTGAACAACAGAAAGGTTTTTCATCCCACTGGTTCTCACCTTATCTCAGGGTTACTTTGTTTGCCATTTTGTTGCATCTTCCTCGTTTCCCCATCTATGAAGCATTTGTTTGTGTGCGTCAGGGTGATTTCACGGCGAATCTGATTGGCTTTGTCATCAGTCTTATCTTGTCTGTCCGAGGAAGGACCACTTACCTCCCAGACTCAGACCGGACACTGCGACCATCACACCACCGAACCACTTCCCTCCCAGACTCAGAGCGGACACTGCGACCATCACACCACCGAACCACTTCCCTCCCAGACTCAGAGCGGACACTGCGACCATCACACCACCGAACCACTTCCCTCCCAGACTCAGACCGGACACTGCGACCATCACACCACCGAACCACTTACCTCCCAGACTCAGAGCGGACACTGCGACCATCACACCACCGAACTACTTGCCTCCAAGACTCAGAGCGGACACTGCGACCATCACACCACCGAACCACTTCCCTCCCAGACTCAGACCGGACACTGCGACCATCACACCACCGAACCACTTACCTCCCAGACTCAGAGCGGACACTGCGACCATCACACCACCGAACCACTTACCTCCCAGACTCAGACCGGACACTGCGACCATCACACCACCGAACCACTTCCCTCCCAGACTCAGACCGGACACTGCGACCATCACACCACCGAACCATTTAGCTCCCAGACTCAGAGCGGACACTGCGACCATCACACCACCGAACCACTTACCTCCCAGACTCAGAGCGGACACTGCGATCATCACACCACCGAACCACTTCCCTCCCAGACTCAGACCGGACACTGCGACCATCACACCACCGAACCACTTACCTCCCAGACTCAGACCGGACACTGCGACCATCACACCACCGAACCACTTACCTCCCAGACTCAGAGCGGACACTGCGACCATCACACCACTGAACCACTTCCCTCCCAGACTCAGAGCGGACACTGCGACCATCACACCACCGAACTACTTGCCTCCAAGACTCAGAGCGGACACTGCGACCATCACACCATCGAACCACTTACCTCCCAGACTCAGAGCGGACACTGCGACCATCACACCACCGAACCACTTCCCTCCCAGACTCAGAGCGGACACTGCGACCATCACACCACCGAACCACTTCCCTCCCAGACTCAGAGCGGACACTGCGACCATCACACCACCGAACCACTTACCTCCCAGACTCAGAGCGGACACTGCGACCATCACACCACCGAACCACTTCCCTCCCAGACTCAGACCGGACACTGCGACCATCACACCACCGAACCACTTCCCTCCCAGACTCAGACCGGACACTGCGACCATCACACCACCGAACCACTTCCCTCCCAGACTCAGACCGGACACTGCGACCATCACACCACCGAACCACTTACCTCCCAGACTCAGACCGGACACTGCGACCATCACACCACCGAACCACTTCCCTCCCAGACTCAGACCGGACACTGCAACCATCACACCACCGAACCACTTCCCTCCCAGACTCAGAGCGGACACTGCGACCATCACACCACCGAACCACTTACCTCCCAGACTCAGACCGGACACTGCGACCATCACACCACCGAACCACTTCCCTCCCAGACTCAGACCGGACACTGCGACCATCACACCACCGAACCATTTAACTCCCAGACTCAGAGCGGGCACTGTGACCATCACACCACCGAACCACTTGCCTCCCAGACTCAAACCGGACACTGCGACCATCACACCACCGAACCACTTACCTCCCAGACTCAGAGTGGACACTGTGACCATCACACCACCGAATAATGTATTGGTGTCGAGCTCGAGCTGTTCCCACCAGAAAACGAACTTTCCTCGGACTAACGGATGAACCCAACATTCTATAATCCACATGTTTTATCATCAAATGGAGATATTACGAGTTACTACATCACGGTCAAGCAGAGGTATATCCACGTTTGAACCGACACACTCACATTGAACTCAGAGCCACTCGGTTTAGCGGTCCCTATGACAGTGCAAACTGAAAACGAGGCTCAATCGGGTATGCAAGCATAACAAAAGAAAGATGAGATTAAATGATCCCAAAGTATTTATTCGTAAAAACGTTTCACCATCAGACGATCGAAAACATTTCTTCTGATCCTTTGAATGTCCTTCATCATAAAGGACATTGCATCCGTGCATTGCATGCTGATGTGAATTTCGCTCCAGAGTCATTCATCGATGGCAGCCACGGTGCAGTTTTCTGGCACGGCAGTTTCTTTACAACCATCTGTAAAGTCTCGATGTCATTCATTTATACGATGTCCATGAAAAATGTTATCAGGCTCTGTACATACCGCAAGTGCACAGTGTAGTCCAGATCGCTGGGCCGGCCATCTCTCAGGCTGACGGATCGTCGTGACGGGCGGCAATGATGAAAGCTTCATAGTGGTCAAAAGTGATTTTTGTGAAACGGTGAAATGTGTTAAAGGAAAGATTTCACATATTGTGTTGGAAGATGTAATGTGGCCTGTTGTAGCTCAACGCACGTCCTTTGGAGCGTTTCATCAAAAGTTCGACCCAAGCGATGCTAATATCAAACTCAGGGCCAACATTTTTTCCAAATTGTCCTCATTGTCTCACAGTTTTCCTCCCAGCAACAAAGATCATTTCTCATTTGTTGCTTCCTCACTTTTATATGGTGTACTTCCTGCTGCCTTTGGCTTTCTTTCAATCAGGAAGGCTATGCGTTCACTATTAGCACAATTTTTCAAATGAAACATTAGGCCAAAAAAAGGTGTGTTTCAAAGTTGAAAGAAAAAACAAATAAAAGGTTGTTCAGTTGGCAAAGTCTTCTTTGAAAAAAGGTTTATATATATATATATATATATATATATATATATATATATATATATATATATATATATATGTAAAAAATACAAATAAAAAAAAACAGAAAGGAAAAGAAAAACCAACGAACAAGCAATTGTTATATCTTAAAAATTAAGAAACCATTGATCGGTATTTACATTTGGCAACACCATGAGATGCATAGAAATGTCAGGAGCCATCGGCAAGCACATAACGTTGTTAACTAGTGGGAAATGAACTCCTTCCACCAAATGTCAAATTTCAAAATGTTTACCTTTTGTGGTCATGTCCAATTTTAACATTGAGGTTTTCATGAAAACAGCACGAATCATCAACACAGCACGAAGCACAATGTTTTCCCTTCCAAGGGCTCGTCCGTCCCTTTTAGCCGACTCTCATTGCTCGACTTTGAACGCCATTTCCAACTTTCGTCCAATTTGATTTTCCAACGAAAAGGATTCCTCCAACACACGTGGACGATGTGCAATGATGTTTGAGCATTTTGGATTACAAAAGGTGGAGTGCAAGAGTTAGGGTCATGTTTC
>NC_140976.1:69185489-69220489 GCF_056783735.1 Eptatretus burgeri | reverse complement strand
GAATGATGCCTGCATTGTCCAAGGGGAAATGGCTTTTTATGGTGAAGGGTTCCAAAACGCTTTTGTTGTTTTCTTGGTGGTCAAGAGCACTGACATGGTAATCATCGTCTCCAAAAAGATGCCGGATGTACACCAAGTTCGACACCAGTGTCGTCTTTCTTTTTTGCTTCAGGCAAGCATCATCAATGTTCACCTCAACATTAATGTAGTAGCCTTGGCCTTTACCCTCGACAATCACAACAGGCCACGGGGAGTGCTGGGCCTGATCTACAGAGGCCACTCTCTCGTCGAGTGAGGACACGGATAGGATGTACTCAGCACGGTTGTACACGTTCAGTGGAACTGTCGTGCCGTCGGAATACTGAAGCCACATGGACAAAGCACACTCCTAAAATAAAAACAAGAGAAAATGTCAATCTGTAGAATACATGAAACAAATTATGACATCATAAATCTTTGTGCATATTTGCTGGTGATAGTAATTTAATAATCGGGGCTCACAGGATAGCTCAGAGATGATGACATGTCACTACTCTGGGTTCGATTCCCAACCTGAGTATAAACTGTCTCCCTGGTACTTCACAGGCAGGGTGTTGCATCAGTGAATGCACCGTCCTTCAAATAGAATGTTAAGCCTGTTGGCCAGTCTACGAACAACTTGATGCCAACACGCTAAGGATCTAATAACGTCTTTAGCAGAAGTAGGTGAATGCTGACCGGTACCTGAACCGACCGCATCGGCAGCAGAGGTAACCGCCTCAACGTGTATCTACCCATATAGGGGGAATGCATCAGTAGCACAGCCGTGGTCATTGTAATGATGCCACCAGCATTCCGGTTCTCCAGATGAATTAACCACTTGAATAATTCCTGAAAATTTCATCCTGAATCTCTCTGTTAAACTGTATGTATGTATGTATGTATGTATGTATGTATGTATGTATGTATGTATGTATGTATGTATGTATATATATATATATATATATATATATATATATATATATATATATATATGTGTGATGCATCACTCATGCAACAGATAAACGTTATCAGTCCACCTTCGTGTTAGTATTTATGAACCCTCATCCATGTGAGCCGATGTTTTAGGTTCTTTCCTTTTTTAAATTAGTCCAAAATGCTCTTTTAAAGTGTCTGCTAGGCCGAGCAGTGCGAGTTTTGGTGGGAACATGAACAAGTACTGTCAGTGTTGTTGAGTTACTTCAAAGAGCTCGGCGACTTACAACATGATTGATATCCTGTTTACACATGACTCAAGGGTTGTGAGGGATGATGATGAAGAAGGAAAAGAGGAACAAGATGAAGAGGAAGAAAGAGGGAGGAATCCTACAATATTAAATAAGGCAATTCTCCACACGCACGTGTGTATGTACATCTAAAAATCATTGAAAACAATCATGGCTGGTCCAATCTCCAACACATTGTGCATACATGATGGTAGTAGCCATGGTCAGATCATAGGCACAAAAAAAGATCCTCAAGGGGGTGGGGACAGACGACGGCATGCCAATGCTCCCGAAAGGAGCAGGTGTTTCTCTTAGAGGTAAATGGAGCATTGGTGGGATATTTGGAAAGTGAGAAAGAGGAAGAAGATGCAGGAACGGAATATATTATTATGTTGGTGTTATAGACTTTGAGAACATTGTTTCTTGAAGATTCTAACTTTTGAACTCTAAATAAATGAGAAAGTAAAGTATTAAAAGTATTCTTAAAATGTTGATGATGTTAAAGGCTAGAACTACAAGTGGTGAAAGAAAAATATACAGAAAACTTTCCTTTGTGTAAGTCTGTTAAAATTTCGAATAAACAAGGAAAAAAGATAAAATGTCTGAGCCCCTCAGGTCAGGTCAGGTATGGGAGCATGCGCCAGAGTAGCGCGTCGCTGCGTCCACTTTCCGCCGGTACTCCAGGGGCCTCCATCTGGCCATCCCCCAGGCAGATGCCTGGCCCATCCCCATCTCCTTGAGATGCCGATCAACCTGCTGCAACCACGAGGCACGTGGTCGGCCCATTGGCCTCCTCCACTCACGAGACTCCCTCGCTGAGAGAATCTGGTGAGCAGGATCAGCATCAGGAAAAAGAGCCACAGCCACAGCCGCAGTTGACGCTCACGGACTATGCAGGTAACAAATCTCATTTGAATCTCTCTCAGCAACCGCTCGTTAGACACAAAGTCCGACCAGCGATAGCCAAGGATTCTCCGAAGAGACCTGGTACCAAAGGAATTAAGTCTCCATCTCACATCCTTGGTCAGAGTCCAAGTCTCGCATCCGTAGAGCAAGACTGGAAGCACCAAGGTCCTGAAGACTCAGACATTCGTCCTCCCGCACAGGTACCGTCAGCGCCACACCCCATGATCCAGTGAATCTATGACTCCCCAGGCCTGACCCAGACGTCAATCGACCTCTGACTCACAGCCAGCAGAGACATGAATATCACTGCCAAGGTAAGTGAATCTCTCCATGACGTCAACATGCTCACCACAGACAGGACAGCAGCATCAAAGATGTCATTGAAAGCCTGGATCTTAGTTTTGACCCAGGAAACCCATAATCCCAGCAGCTCCGACTCCTCATTCAGCACCTCGAGGGCCCCCGAAAGGATATCTAAAGTCTCTGCAAAGATGACTGCATCATCTGCGAAATCAAGGTCAGAGATTTTGACATTCCCAAATAATGCACCGCAGCTTGATCTCTCCGACATCCTCCCTAGAATCCAGTTCATACAAGTGCTGAAAAGTGTGGGGGGGCCAGTACTCACCCCTGACAAACTCCAGTAACAACTGGAAATAAGTCAGAGATGGTACCACCACATGTCACAGCACTCTCAGTGCCAGAGTCGAGTTCAGACATCAGATCGATAAGTTTTGGTGGCACCCCACGAAGACCTAGAATCCTCCAGAGGGCATCCCAGTTCACTGAATCGAACGCTTTACAGAGATCAACATAGGCTGCAAGCAGCCCCTGCCCAAACTCTCGTCTGCGTTCGGTGAGGACCCGAAGGGCAAGGATACGGTCAATCGTTGACCTCTTTGGTGTAAAGCCTGACTGTTCTGGACGCTGATGCTCAAGCAGATGTTGGTGAATCTGATCAAGAATTATCCGAGCAAAGACCCTGCCCGGCACTGAGAGCAGCGTCACCCCTCGGTAGTTGTTGCAGTCTTGGCGATCACCCTTCCCTTTCCAGACAGGGACAACAAGGCCCCTCTTCCAGTCAGTTGGGATGATGCCTGTGTTCCAGGCAGAGCACAGAACTGCATGCAACGACACGAGTGCAGCATTTCCACCAGCCCTGAGAAGTTCAGCACGGATGCCACAGATCCCTGGAGCCTTAGCCCATTTCAACCGGTTCGCCGCAGCCTGTGTTTCCACAAGCGAAGGTGGACCACAGTTGATTGGAGGGTCAGCAACAGTTATTCTAACACCCCTGACGTCCAACTCGACAGCTGGTGGATCAGCCTGGTACAACCGCTCAAAGTAACCGGCCCAGCGGGCCTTCACTTCGGACTCCTCTGTCAAGAGCCGATAACCCTCTGCTCTAACTGCAGTACACTGAGGGATGGTCTTGGATGAACGCAATGTGCGAATTCCCCTGTAAGCAGGATGAGAATCACTTGACCATAGGTGAAGCTCTACCGCCTCTCAGATTCCTCACACATAGGCCTCCTTGTCCACCCTCAGTGCACGTACAGTTTTACGCCTCAGCTCCCTGAACAGCTCAGCTCTGCCATTCAGTCTGGCCCTGCGACTCTGGTCAATGATATCCAGTGTCCCTTGAAAGACAAAATTCTTCTTTGCCCTGCGGTGAGTTCTGAGACATCCACAGGCAACATCAAGGACGGTGGTCTTGAAGGCACTCCACAACTCTTCAGGACCTCCCAAAGCACCCAGACCCCCCAAATCTCTTCTCAGCTTGTTTGCAAACTCCTCAGCTACCTTCTCATCCTTGAGCTTGTCAACATCCAGCCTAGGCTGGGATGGTACCATTCTCCTCGATTTAAGGTGCAACTTCAGAGGTGCTACAAGAAGCCGGTGGTTAGTATTGAGGAACGAAGCACTCCGGTAGACCCTGCAGTTCTGGATCATCCTCCAGCGACCATCAACGAGGACATGGTCAATCTCCTTTACCACACCACCAGCGTTGGAATAGCAAGTCCAGCAATAAGCTTGTGGGCGCTGAAACCATGAACCGGCCACCCGAAGTCCATGACTTCTTGCAAAGTCAAGGAACTTAGTGATATTCTGGTTCATTGTTCCTGACACATGGGGACCAACACACGTCTCATAACCATCCCTATCAGTTCCAGTCGATGCATTGAAATCCCCCAAGACTGGAAGTGTATCTCGTCTGGGGCACTGATCAACCACAGACTCGAGCGTGGCGTAGAATGCATCCTTCACGGTGAGATCACTCGCCTCAGTCGGAGCAAAAACAGAGACCAGGGAAACGACACTAAAGGAGTGATGAATCCTGAGTCTCATAATACGCTCATTGACCGGTGTTACCTCATTTATCATTGGAGTCAGCTTATTGGACACAGCTACAGCAACTCCTTGAGTATGGTAACCATCAGAGCGACCAGACCAATAGTAGGTGTAACCACCCACCATTATCTCGCCGCAATCCGGTCTCCAAACCTCAGAGAGAGCTGCAATCCCGATGTCCAAAGGCTTGAGCTCAGATGATAACAGAGACAGGTGATCATCCTCTCTTAGGGATAGGACATTCCAGGCACCCACCCGAAGGGACCGCCTCAGGTTAACCAAAGGAGTCCGCCGTGTGGTGGCCGACACTTCAGCACCACTCCGACATACTCTCCCGCAATCTAACCCGGGAATGTTATCCCATGGTTTCCCTCCTATCATCACAGATTGGGGGTCCTGAAGACTTTGCCCCAATCCCGTCATCCGGTGAGCTGCCTTACGAAGGGAAGCTGCACAGGAGGTACTCCCACAGAGTGGGTTTTCAGATTTTTTTTGCGTTTTTGTGTTTTGCGGAATGAAGGGTTTTACGGTGGCCGGAGTGCAAATCCTGCCACCAACCTCCTAATAAGAAGTAAGCCAACTGCAGGAGGACATCCGCAGACACAGTTGGGTACTAGATATGGATGGCCGTTGGCTCACAAGGAGCTCCTCCGCCCTCGCCCCTGTTGCGTTGTTTTCAATATTTTCCTGTACAGAGTTGAAGGGCTTGCCCATATTTATTTACAATAAAATCGCTGCCAGTCTTCCAGTCGGCCATCTTTGACCAGATTGCAAAATAAAGTGAGGTGCAAGTGTTTGCCATTGTGTACAGAGACATGACAGAAGTAAATAGACACCATGATTTTTAAAGAATTTATTTATTTAACATATGAAGAACATTTGATTTATTTTAATATATACACTCGTATTTGGTAGACTTGCCATTTGCAGATTTAAATGCTTTTACTCTTTCAGGCATAGAACTAATGAGTTCCGAAATGTTCTCTTGTGGGATTTCTGCCCAGGCTTCACACAAAAGGTTGAGCAATTCTGGCCGTGATGTTGGTTTCCTGGACTTCTTCTGCACAGCTCAATCCAATATGGCCCAGAGGTGTTCAATGGGATTCATCTCAAGAGACTGACTTGGCCATGGAAGTCGCTTGATCCCATTTCTGTCCTGCCATTCTTTGGTCCTTTTTGCAGTGTGGCATGGAGTTCCATCTTCCATGAACAGGGTGTTGTTTTTGACCATCTGACCAGTGGAGAAGACAGGGAGACATCCATCCTCAAGGACAGAAATTTATATCGTAGAGTTGATGTTGCCAACACACTCCACAACCTCTGACCGACCAGTGCTCCATCTTTCTTCCCACACCATCACTGCAAAACCACCGTGTTTGACAAATGGCTACAATCGGTTCAAAGCGAACTCTTGACTGGGAAGTCTCCAGACCCATACGCGTCCACTGTCAAAAAATTGAGTAAATCGGGACTTATGAGAAAAAATGACAGTTTGCCAAATCTCCACTGGTCTGGCGGCCATCTCGTCAGCCCACTTCTGTCTCCCTTGAATGTTGGGTGGTCAAAAAGAGGTTTTATCCGAGCTGCTCTCCCATAATAGCCAGGTTGCTGAAGGTACCACACAGCAGTTCTTGAAATAACTTGAACCTCCTCTGCAACATCTGCTGCAATGCAACGGGGAGTTTTCTCAATGGACCGCTTGACAGCTCGAAGATACTTTTCTGAGGGCCCAGATCGACCAGAACGGGAAGATGTGGATAACTTGCCTTCGCTGTTGAATTGCACAATCACCCGATTCACCGTAGAAAGTGGAATGCCAAGATTCTGAGCTATATGACGCTCGCTGACTCCACCTTCCGATTGGCCACCAATTCATCCTCTTTGAAAATCGGAATGTTTGTGTGCTCCCTGGGTTTGAGGCAGAGGTAATTGTCATAAAAGACCCAGGAACTCGTTTCTGCAAATAAATAGTCGAATATAAGTACAAATCACTGAGTAAAACTGTGATATACAGCTGAAATGAAGAAATTTAACGTGTCTGTCTCTGTACTGTATTTGTGCCACATTTGAACAAAATCAGATCATGCATGTCTGAGAAATGGTTGGGGACACATTTCAGTAACAAAATAGCCACTGGTCGGCCATCTTGGATCTGATCTCCAAAAGAAATGAGGTGCATATGTAAAGGGGCTGTCACACCTTGACGTTTTAGCCAGCGTATGGCAAGGTCTCAAAATGTATGTAAAACCCTGGCGTACGCTGAACTATTGATGTTTTTAAAAAAGTTTTGGGCGTATAATAACGTGTTGGACATATGCATAACGTGTTAGTAACGTACACAGAACGTTTTAATCACATATAGATAACTTGTACCAACGAATGCTGAGCGTGTTGTCGGCGTTCCCAACCTATCCCCAACGATAGTCTAACTTATGCATAGCGCAGCAGCGTATCGCCGACGATCACGTGACGTAGGCTATTCATAGGCTGCGGCTCGACGATTCAAATCATAGCCGCACGAGACATCGAAGTGTGAAGCCGCTGTCACACCTTGACGTTTTAGCCAGCGTATGCCGACGTATGAAAAATTTGCCGAACCAAGCTGGCACACGTCGAATACGTTATGGGTAAGTTTGTATACGTTAAGAGGACACTGGCATACGTCGTAGTACGCTGGCATACATCGTAGTTTTCTGGCATATGTCGTCATACGCTGAGTACGTCGAGAAATTTTCAGCATGTTGATAATTTCTCGACGTACATGACGTATGACACACATTCCACATACGCTGGCATAAGTTGTAGGCACGCTACGCAATCGTTGAAACACGTCGACACACGTTACTTGTACGTTACTCATAAGTCGAAACACGTCGAGGTAATGGTTAGCGTCAGTGTTCCAGACTCCCTGGTTTTTTGGGGTTTTTTTTTTTTCTTTGGTATGACGGTGATGTTGACACTTTGATTTCCAGTGCGGTTATGATTTAAATCGTTGAGCGGCAGCCTAGTAATTATATTATATTATAACCGCACTAGAAATCGAAGTGTCAACATCACCGTCATACCGAAGAAAAACAAAAAAAACAGGTAGTCTGGAACACTGACGATAACCATTACCTCGATGTGTTTCGACTTATGAGTAACGTACAAGTAACGTGTGTCGACGTGTGTCAACGATCGCGTAACGTGCCTACAACACGTTACTCATAGGTTAGAAATAAGTTTCGGGTATGCTAAACATTACCTCGACGTGTTTTGACTAATGAGTAACTTACAAGTAATGTGTGTCGACATGTGTCGACGTGTGTCAACGATCGCATAACGTGCCCACAACTTATGGCCAGCATTATGCGGAACGTGTGAGTCATACGCTGGCATATGTCAAAAAATTTCAAGCATGGAAAATTTGTCTAACACCTCGGCGTACTACGACGTATGCCAGTGTATAAAGACGTATGGCAGCGTACTACGAAAAAAAGCCAGCGTGCAACGACGTATGCCAGCGTGCTCTTAACGTATACAAACTTACCCATAACGTATTCGACGTGTGCCAGCGTACAAAGACGTATGCCAGCGTACTACGAAAAAAAGCCAGCGTACTACAACGTATGCCAGCATGCTCTTAACGTGTACAAACTTACCCATAACGTATTCGACGTGTGCCAGTATTTTAGCCAAATTTTGCATACGTCAGGCATACGCTGGCTAAATCGTCAAGCTGTGACAGGGCCTTAAGCTATCATTCATTATCTGTGTGCCAAGTTTGAACAAGATCGGTAAATGCAAATCCGAGGGATGGTTGAGGGCGTGTTCTATACTGCGCTTTTTAATAACTAAAATGGCCGGCAGCCTACCAATCGGCCATCTTCGATCAGATTACAAAATAAAATGAGGCGCACATGTACGCCATCACGTACTGTGATTGTGCCAAGTTTGAACAAAATCAGACCATGCATGTCTGAGAAATGGTTGGGGGCAGCACATTTAAGTAACAAAATGGCCGCCAGTTGGCCATCTTGGAACTGTTCTTGAAAAAAAATGACGTGCTTCCATAATCCATCATTCTTTATCAGTGTGCAAAGTTTCAAAAACATTGATAAATGCATGTCCGAGAAATGCTTGAGGAGGTGTTTGATACCTTTATTTATTTTTTTACAACTAAAATGACCGCAAGTCGGCCATCTTTGACCGCATTGTGAAACATACTGATGTGCATATGTATACCATCATGTGTTGTCTTTCTGTCAAGTACAAAAAAAAATCCCGACCATTGACCCTGAAGCTGCAAGCCATGGATAACTCCATGACCCAACGGGTTGCTAAGCAACCACAGACTCCATCTGAGAAGGCCAAGTCTGGCAGGGTCTCAGCACTATGACTCACATTACCTCACCGTTGATTTATCCCTGCCCACATAAACACGACAGCAAGCACTTATTTTTCACAAAGCAATTATTTACAAGCAATGCAGTGTCACACAAGAACGGTCTTACCACGAGCACTCAAAGAAACCCCTTATACATCTGGCCTTACCAAAGAAAGACAGGCACCACATTAATCCGGGCAAATTAGACAGACAAGGGGACAGAAAGAAAGAAGTCGGGCCACATTGGCGACCCATTCCTCACCCATATGTGAGCAGGCTTGGCTCCCGTGGGGCTGAACAAGGTGTTGATGTCGGTAAATGAGAGGTGCAGGTGGGAGGTGAGGTGTTATTTGGTATTGTGAGGTGCTTCACTCTGAAAATAACTGTTGGGGGTCTCGTGTCACTACATTGATGCTCCACAACAGACAAGCCTTGAGGAGTATGTGCTGGAAGATGCAAGGTTATACGGTGCGTGTGCGACGGATGTGTGAGAAATCATTTCTACTGGCTTGGTTAGCACCATTCTACCTGGAAGTTTTGAAGAATGCCATGCATCACACCTTTCCTGTCACCAGGGTGTGAGGAACACCGTACCGCCTGACATGTTGAGGGGTGTTTCCCTTCACGCCATTGTTTTCCTGTCAGGTGCACACATTCTGCCTGGCACATTTCATGAGCAACCCGTTCCGTGCTTTTGGGTTATGCTGAGTAGCAATGGGAAGTGCTTGCCTAATGCCTTCATGTTCCACTGGATAGCACTCGGTAGCATCGGGAAGCACTCTGCTTGGTGCCTTGTGAACCGCTAGAACCGCTAGTGTTTTCACTCCTGGACTGAATGCAAACTCCCTCAGGATCGGACTTGCTCTATCCCGGATTTGGACTGCTCCAGATCTGCACACATGCTCTCTGGTGTGCGAACTCCTCCACATCCACTCCATACTGGGTTTTTACTGTCGCCTGCACGGTGTCGCCCATGACGTCTGCTTTTAGCAACCGATCCGATTGGTGGAGACGCGCTGCGATCTCATGGCCGTGATTTGTTAATGGAGCACAGAGATGGGGGAGGGGGGGAGAAGGGAGGGTGTGCATTTCAGGCAGAGCTTCGTTTGATCAGATTCTGGAAGGGCGAAGGACCATGACCATTACAGTGCTGGAATGGCAATTATCTGGCCAAAATGCTGGGGCCAAAATACTGGTGAGATGACATGGTTTGATGATGTGTGTGAGAATGAAGCATGAAAATGAAGGTTCAAGTTTGGTGTCAGAGAATAAAGGTTTGAGAATGCTTGTTTGAAAATGGTGGTTTGAATATGGCAATTCGTGTATGGTGTCGGAAAAGAAGGTGTGCGAATACGGAGTTGGAAAATCACGGTTTGGAAATGATGTTTGAAGGAAACAATGGGGGAAGGTTCTACCTCTAATAACAACTCATCTCCCTGACCCTTGATATGGGTAACCTAATTAACCAATCACTATGGAAATATGTAAACTCCAGGATTCTTTTATATGTTGAATGTGTCTCCATGGGGTCTTTCCAAATCCGCAATTTTTTTTTTAAGAAAAGCAAAAGGAAACCAAATAGATTAAGGATTGATGAAGAAACAGAGTTGCATAACGGGACATTTGTGAATTTTCTTAAAGACAATGGTGTTACATTATACAGGACTTATAATGAAGGGAGAGACAAGAGAGAGTGCATTAATATTTATTTTTTATTTTAAACTGAATTGGGACTTCAGAAATGGGTTTCTATTGTTCAATATATTGTAGATGATTACAACAATATAGTTCATTCCTCAACAAAAGTAAAACCATCAGAAACATTTACAAAACTAGAAGGGCACTTGGTAGAGTGCATGCCTCCACCACGTAATGCCTGATCCACGAGAACACATCGGGCCCAATACATTTTTGAAATATCATGGTATATATCATTTTTGGCCCTATCTTTCCATGGTGAAGAATCACTTAAAAAAATTATCATATCCGTATCTTCACAAAAAATTTAATCAATTCTTCCTTGTCACACAGCCAACGTGTCCACCAAGTTTCATCCAGATTCGTCCACAACTTTTTGAGATATTGTGCTATTTTTCGTTCTTGGCCCTATCTCTCAATGGTGAAGAATCATTTTAAAAATTCTAGTAGTCGGATACAGATCCAGATCTTCACCAAAATCTAATGGGTTCGTCTTTGTCACACACCGAACCTGTCCACAAAATTTCATCCGGATCCGTCCCCAACGTTTTGAGATATCCTGTACACAGACAAACAAACAAACAGACAGAAAAGGCTGAAAACATAACCTCCTTCACCTTTGGTGGCGGAGGTAATTGGAAGATGAAAAAGAGATTAAAGCGAGAAAACCTAAATTAAAAGTTTGTGATATTGTCAGAATTTACAGATGGAAATCACATTTTGAAAAAGGTTTTACAAAAATGGAATAATGAGATTTTAAAAATTGTTGCTATTTTAGACATTTCCCTGCAATTGTAAATTATGTGTTTCGAATGGAGAATACATTTTGGATTCATTCTATGAACAAGAATGTCAGAAAATGAAATTGATTTCAATGAAATAAGAAAGATCTAGAACAAATGGGTATTTTTAATTGGATTCATTAAGACTATCAATAAAAAATGTTAATTTATAAGGGAGAAGAAATCAATTGTGAAAAGGGACAATAAGGGTTTGGACGACATGACGTTCTTCATGGAAGTGGTGTCCAAGTCGGTTGTGTGGCGGAAAGCCAAACTCCAATGAGCCAAACCGTTGTGTTAAGAATTGGGACACTCAAAAGTAGTTTCCATCGGCGAGTGGGAAGAGTGACGAACACAATGTGCGCGAGTGTGACTGACGGGGCTTTGCAATGGTTACCAACGTAGACACATGGTTGAAGCAACACAGCACATGGTCGTGTCCCATCCGGTGCACCATGAACCGAGATCTCTCCGGTGAAGATCACAGTGCGAATCCCCTGGGATCCACAAGCAGTTCCGATGGAGGAAACTCGGTTGCTCCAGGAGGTTCTCCCGCAGACTGCGTGTCCAGGGTCCATCCACCCGAGGATAAGGAGGCGGGACTCGGTGTTATTGTGAGGGCAAAGGTGAAGCACGAGTTTGTCGATGATTCGTTCCCTCATCGTGAAGGTTTGAACCACAAACACATTGTGAATGAGTGGGACGGACTCAGGCAGAGCAACAAGGCCATGCGAATCCCGCTCCCGACGTTGAACGAGCGGGATGGAGACCACCACTTTGCCGATATTACGACCATGTCCAAGCAAGGACTTGGTGGTGGAATACGTTGCTGGAACTAGGCCGCAAGCAGCCGATGATCAGTCATAGATTGCCAATTAGCGGATCTCCAAGACGATCGGGAAGGGTAACTTCGCCAAAGTGAAGCTTGCCAGACACACTCTGACGAACAGGGAGGTTGCTCTTAAAATAACTGACAAAATAAGTTGAATCCAAAAAAGATTTCAAAAGGTGTGCTGGAACAAGGTGATTTCAAAAGGTGTGCTGGAAAGATGTGCTGCAGCACGATTGTCACACGGAAGCAGACAACAGCCGCAAGGCTATGTTGTGCACAACCCAACATGAAACTTCGCCGTGTCCAGTGTTCGGCAGCCACTGGTAGTGGGGCCAGCGATGGCGATGACGATGATGGGCGGTCGACAGCCACTGGGGGTGTGGGTGGCGTCGATAATGATGACAGGCGTTCAGTGACCACTGGCAGTGTGGCTGGTGTCAATAACAACGACAAGTATTCGGTGGCAACTAGCTGTGTGGCTATAATCGATGACGACGGGCGTTCGGCAGACACTGACGGTGCGGCCAGTGTTGGCGATAGCAATGACAAACATTTGGTGGCCAGCGGCGGTGTGGCTGGCATTGATGACTACGACAGGTGGACTTCGCAATGGTGTCGGCCTTCGCAATGTGCTGAAGGCGAAGCGGTGTGGGCAAAGGCCCACAAAAGCAGTGTGAAGGCGAAAAGTGGTGTGAAGGCAAAAGCCCTTCGCCTTCAAAAGTGGTGTGGGCTAAGACCCACACTGCGTTTGGCAGTGTGGGCCTTCACAATGGCCAACACAACAGCGGATTGGTGGCCGCTGCCGGAGCGGCCGGTGATAATTTTGACAGCGGCTTTAGATCCGTTGGAGTGGTGAGTAGCATTGCAAGTTCCTTTGGGAGCACCGTTGGAAATGACACCATCAATTAACCCCTTAGTTCCCAGCATGGTTACTTTGGACAATACACACACATGTCCCAAATGCAAGCTTGTCAATACGAGGAAGTGTTTCATCCAGTGTCAGTCATGGAACTCTCGCTACCACTACTTTTATGTTAAATTGTCTGGGTGTCAGGTGGTGATGTTTTCGACCAACTGATCATGTCCAGCTTGCTGCAGGATCATATTGAACTCCCCCCTTCCACCAGTTACCCCTTCCCAACCAATGGCCATTTCCACCTACTTGACGAGATGGCATGACAATTGCAGCGTACTCCCAAAAGTACTTAAGGACACGCATATTCCTTTTGCCAATGCCCTCAGCAAACTCCTCTGTGACGCCCTTGAGGACCAAGCCCCGATGGACTGGCATCGGCTCCTTGTCTTTTGTTTTTTTTGGCTTTATTGTGCCTGATAAAGAGGCACTGGACTCTCCCAATGTGTCGCTGGCATCCAAAGTCAAGCGTCAGGTGGCCATTTTGGGGGGATTTGGATGGCCTGCCACCTCTTCCATTCACCCTTTAAAGCAACCCCATCATTTAGGCCCACAACGTTGACGACCAGCAACACATTAACAAAAGGGTGAAGGCCAATTTCGCCGATATGGACATCAAGGGTGCCATCAGAGAGTTGGCGTCCTGTGATGGGCATGCTCCACAATCAGCCAAAATTATTAATGTGCTAAAAGCCAAACATCCGGCTGCGCCACCAGACCTAAACCTTTCAGGTTTTGGCCGCTCCAGTGGTTCTCTCAGAGCATTCTGTCCGGACCTCAGTCAATCTATTTCCATCCGGGTTGGCTTCAGACCAGACCACCTTCAGACTCTTCTGGGCAAGGAATCTGCCGAAGCGGGGGCTCACCTACTCTCTTCTCTCACAGTTTATTAATATGGTTTTGCAGGGGTTGGGGAGATTTTGGAAGCCGTGTGTCCTATTTTTTTTTGGCGCCAATCTCTTTGGTTTAACCAAGAAAGATGGCGGTGTTTGCTCGATCGTGGCAGGCAACATGTTTTGCTGACTCATGACCAAAGCCAGCTTTTGATGTTTTTTTCTGATGAACCTGGGGCCGAGCTATGCCCTGTCCAATTGGACTATTCATACAAAGATCAATGTGAAGCGGCTGCTCATGCTATCAGACATTAATTGAAAAATCCGCCTCCAAACCACGTTTTACTTAAGATCGACATGCATAACACATTTAACTGCTTCAGATGTGATTTTATGAGTCAAAAGCAAGAAAGGGGCACCCCCAGCATATATCTGCTCATCTGGCAGGCATACACCAGGCCTTCAGTCGTATTACATGGTGATGAGGCTAATCATTCAGCAACGGGCATCCAACAGGGCGACCCCTTCAGGCTTGGCCTTTTCTGCCTGGGCATTGAACCCATAGTTAGGAGGGTTCCGTGGGAGCTTAATGCATGGTACCTTGACGATGCATGGTTTGGTAATGAGCCTGCGAAAGTGCTGGCAGACCATCAGAATATCATGGCTCAACTGATCGACATTAGACTTGAGATTAACAGCAGCAAGTGTGAACTAACTATCCTGAACCATGCATCGCCAGACGACTGTCAACTTTGGCCTAAGTCACATTTGCTCTACGGCGAGGATACGGTGGCCGTACGCCCTCTGAATTGACAGAAACGTGTGGTGGCCGCAGAGTTTCTGAGGTGGCCTCAGGGTGGCCCTATGCCGTTGGGCTATATTTTACAGGCCGTAGGGGACGCCGTGGAATTATAACGCGGAGTTATAACTTTTTTCATTTCTACGTTCGCCGTAGCAATTCGACAAGCCGAAAGAAAAGAAATGGTAAAAAAAAAAAAAAAATTAACGCATTCGTTACCATCCGTCTGGCCGCACGTTCGTCTTTGGGCCCCCTGTAGTCGCCTTGCGGGCACCTTGCATCTGCCTTGAAAATTCTATGGCCACCGCAGGGCCCCCTTAAGGTCACCATGCGACATCTAATCAAAGACCATATGGCAACCCCACGTTTTCGGTCTCCACAATTTCTAAGACCTAAGGCCTGTCACATTTGCTCTATGGCGAGGATACGGCGGTCATACGCCCTCTGAATTGACAGAAACGTGTGGCGGCCGCAGAGTTTCTGAGGTGGCCTCAGGGTGGCCCGACGCCGTATGGCTATATTTTACAGGCAGTAAGGTCTCCGTGGAATTATAACGCGGAGTTATAACTTTTTTCATTTCTACGTTCGCCATAGAAATTTGACAAGCCGAAAAAAAAAAATTGTAAAAAAAAAAAAATTAACCCATTCGTTACCATCTGTCTGGCCGCACGTTCGCCTTTGGGCCCCCCTGCGGTCGCCTTGCGTCTGCCTTGAAAATTCTATGGCCGCCGCAGGAACGCTCTAAGGTCACCGTGCGACATCAAATCAAAGACCGTATGACAACCCCACGTTTTCGGTCTCCACAATTTATAAATATGCCGCGCAGCTCCCCGAAAAATAAAAACATGTGACTGCTACATTGTGTGACCGTGGAAATACTGTGGCCGCCGTATAATTGCTAATGGCCGTAGATTTTGGAGACCCCACGGCTACCGTGGCAAATGTGACCGAGGCCTTACCGAGGCTATATTCAAGGCAGTCCTCCCCGATATCAAGATTGTCCAGACCGATGACTGCACCCTTCTTGGTGCTCTGACCTCTTTGAGGCCATCGCCTAATGCCAGCACCGAGAAGCATGACGATGTGATTCAGATGGCAGGCTGCATGGAGCTAATCGATGCTCACAAAGCATTTGTTTTGCTCAAAAATTGCTTCGCCCTGCTCAAGCTCCTGCATATCTTGTGTACATCTCCCTCCTACTGGAATGGTGTGCAACTTGGAGCATTTGACCATACCATCCACGAAACCATGAGCAAAATTTTCAATGTTGCTTTCGATGAAATTGCTTGCAGTTAAGCAGGGTGGTCTGGGTTTCGGGAAGGCGACTGACATTGCCATCCCTGGCTTAATTTCCTCATCACTGGCTGTCCACCCCTTGGTTGATGCCATTCTGTCCCACGTAAGTGGTTTGGCACAAACGGGGAAGTTGGCAGTGGCTGTGTTGACTTGGTTTATGCCGCTCATGCTTGGACATGGATCTTGGTTTATGCCGTTTATGCTGGTGAACCTGAAGGTCTGGCCCGGCTCAGCCAAAAAGCTTAGGGCGTCGAGGCAGCAAGAGTGTCGTTTGCTAGCCTGATGACTGGGGTTGATCAGGTCGCCAGAGCCCGTCTTTGGGCCGCAGCGACCAAGGCTGCGTCCGCAGCGACGCACTGCTCTGGCGCATGCTCCCATACATGACCTGACCTGACCAAGGATAGCAGGTTGTGGCTCTATGCAGACCCTGTTCTCTCCGTGGGAACCCAGCTTGACCCAGAGTTCCTGGGTTGAGGTCTGCGGTCGCACTGCGAGTTGCAGCGATGGTCTGTGAGTGTCATAAGTGTCGATGTGGTAGAATGATTCATATGCTTGGCCATCATGGTTTGCCATGCCATTTTAGTGCTGGTCATTCACAAACACATGCAGCCCTGAACGACATGGTCAAGTGTGACCTTCATGGGGCAGTGGTACCATCTGTCTTGGAACCCCTTGATTTAGATCGTGGTGAAAGTATCCACTCTGATGGCTTGAATATTGTCCCCTACAAGAACGGGAGAAGTCTAACTTGGGACTGCACCCATGTCGACACGTTTGCTGAATCCCACATCAACAACACAGCTATTACAGCCGGAGCGGTGGCCACCGATGTGGAAAACATGAAGTGCCAGAAATACGCTGCTTTTAGTCAGTCATACAAGTTTGAGCCTATCACCATCTAAACAATGGGAGTCGATGGCCAATCAATGCCCCACATTATCAATGAAATTGGCGGAAGGCTCATAGCAACCGCTGGTGATAGGAGACAACGGTCATCGTTCAAGCAACGGTTGTGCTTGGCTGTCCAGTGTGGAAACACCATGAGTATTTTGGCTTTGGCATGGAAAACAAGTTCTGAATAATGACACTTATATTTTCACTTTTTTATATTTTACTTTTTAACTTGGCTTTTCTGAAAATGCATTAAATTTTATTTTTAATATTGCTAAATGGCAAGCTCTTTTATGATTGAATTTTTTCTTATAAAGGTGCAAACAAAGGTGCGAATGGTAAAAAGTTATGGCTTGGACAGACACACTGAAACCCAATGAAGAAAAAAAAAAAGAAGAAGAAATTAAAGGGACAATGTGCCGTAAAGGAGCTCAATACTTGTTGATACTTTTAATATTCATCATATTGTTGTCTCGAAAAATGTTAATTATTGATCAGTCCAAGAAACGGGTGATTCTTGAAAAGTGTTTCAGGGGTAATGTGACAAAAACTGGTATATAATTAATATAGACAGGATAGGCAGGGTAAAATTGTATGCGTAAACACCTCTAGTTTGTGGACGGGGCCAGGTGAGGACCTCCTGTCAAAAAACAGTGGCACACATTTCCGAAAAGGCAGTAATGAGCTCTCAGGCCGATGTGTGCAAGCCATGGTGGCGAAAT
Source organism: Eptatretus burgeri (assembly GCF_056783735.1). Taxonomy (NCBI): domain Eukaryota; kingdom Metazoa; phylum Chordata; class Myxini; order Myxiniformes; family Myxinidae; genus Eptatretus; species Eptatretus burgeri. The sequence goes on along the minus strand of NC_140976.1, from coordinate 69,202,855 downwards.
GCGCTGTCAGGCCCGGAAGCAGGGAAAAACATTTATTTTTATTGGTTCACCTTGTGGGTGGGTTGGCATGGAGGAGGATTCCCCACAGAAGGATGAAGAGGGGCCGAGAGAAAGGGCACACCAGAGCTGGACTGGAGGGTGAAGAAGAAGCACCTAGTGAGAGGGTCACAAAGACTGATTCTGGGCATACATCCAAATGGAGTGGAACCTTTTTGGGACAAATAAGGCTCTCTCTGCTTTCTCTGTTTTGCTGAGCCTTTGGCTCACTTCATCACTGGCTTACTTGGTTGCTAGCTTACTTCATTGTTGGCTCACTTCATCGCTGGCTTACTTGGTTACTAGCTTACTTCGTCGCTGGCTTACTTCATTGTTGGCTCACTTCATTGCTGGCACTGTGTCGTTATTTCTTAGGGAGGATGGCTCTTGGAAACGGGGACACTGGTCCCAAGCTGCATCATCGCCCTGCATTCCGTGCATTGCCAAAGCAAAGTCCTCGCCTGCAGTTCTCTTGTTTATACAAGCGTGATCTATGGCACCTCGTGTGGGTTCGGTTTTATTTATTTCTCACCCTTGTACATAAATTCCCTTTTCCCTCTTTGTGTCCGTTTATTCCAAATTGCTCGTCCCATCCACATTGCCCCCAATATTCATGATAAATAAGTCATTAAAAAGGTAGGCAACTTGTTCGATCCGTCTGCATCTTGTGCGTGTGCCATCAATTTTGATTCACTTGGGTGACCTTGAACGGAAAAGAGGAGATTAATTAATGTGAACGCAGTCGTAGGTAGAAACTATTCAGTCATTCACGTGACAAAATATCACCTTTTGTGTGAAAAAATTCTGCCTCAACGTGGGACTCAAACACAAGGACCACATCACTTACATGGTGACACTCATATGGCAACAGCCTATTGAGCTATTGAATCGCTGGGATATCCTCAGCGATTTCTCACACTAACTCTGAAAACATATACTGTATACCCGGGTGCCTCAACTGTCGTTGAAGAAGGCCAAGAAGAAGGCCTATTTGGCCGAAAGCTTGTCAACAATAAAGATCGTCCAGAAGCTACGTCCGTAACTCATTTAATTTCTTTTAATATTTTTAATACATTATATTTTTATAAGGGTTAGGTTATATTTTTACGGAATTGGAAACCTTGTGCACACAAACAGCCAGAGTCCCTAAGCTTAGTTATTTCAATAAGTATGTGTTTACAGTTAGAATCCCCCGTTTGTCTAATGGGAATTACATGTGTGCGCTACGAATTATTGTATAGTCAGGTTTATTAGATCTTTTAACAACAACTACTACTACATCATCAACAACAACTACCACCAAAAACCACAACAACGACACCTGCCTTCGCTTCCTTCCACCATCATCCTTGGACTTTGGCGTCTTGGATTTCGCTCCAATTATGTGCATGGCGCCCCTCTCAGCCAATCGGAGGGGTGCGAGCATGTCTGTCGCCTCTCGGCCAATGGGAAGCCAACGCAACTTATTGCTGCTCAACTTCCTGGTCGAGGGGTGGAGACATGAGCACCCCCCTCCGACCAATCTCGGACGGCCGGGAGATCGCCCGACACGCCTGTCCAATGAGAGGAATGACACGAGACGGATCCCTCCCACCTGTCAAGGAAGAGGGATAATCGTGTGGGGGCAACTGAGTGAGAGAGTCGGAGGGTTCCTTGGTTGAGGCTGAGAGAGTCTGAGTCTTCCCGCCGTGAGAGTCTTCCCGCCGTCTTAGTCTTCCCGCCGTGAATCGCCTGCCTGCGAGCCGGAGGAGAATCGCTTGCCTGCCTGCCGAGCTGACTTGCTTTGCCTGCCTCGTCGCCTGTTTTGCCGGTGGAGCGTGCCAGCGCCCGACGCTACCCTCCATACCTGGTGCTTGGAGCGGAAACGTGTTGCGGGTTCGAGTCCTGCCAGGCCAGATTGTCGATCTTTTTAGTAGAAACGTTTAAGTGCCGTGTGTGTAAATTGCATTCCTTTTATTATGTTAACTCTGCCTTCTTGCATGCTCCCCTGCACCATTATAAACAAATGTCCCTTTTGTTAAATGTACCAGCTCGTTTCTGTGTTTCTTTCATTGGCTTGGCACGGTGTGTGTTGAGAAATTGTTCATTTGGACCGACGGGCCTTGGTAACCTCCGTTTGGGTTACACAAGGTTCGGGCACGGTAACAGCTCGTTCCGCTCGAGGTTCGTCGAGGGTGTGAATTCCCCGGTAGCTTTGCTGCGTGGGTAATTAGGTATATTGAAGTTTGGCAATTGACCCTACCCCACGCGGTCGAATTATTGGCGATTCATGGTCCTATAAGGGACCTGTGCCTTCCAGATTTATCCGAGGGTCATGACCTAAATTCTGGGTGTTCGGTGGGAGACGACTCCACTGCTCCACCTAGCGGTCGTGCTCGCCACCAATACCTGGCCCCGCAACATATAATATACTAGCAGAGCCTACGTGTCGCTTCTCTCACAGACCAATTAGTCATCCTGTTTTCCAAAATTAACTTTGCATCGAGTGCTTTAACATCCGCGGCCCCCGCCCCCCGGTCCTCACGTCCTGCTCCCCAGCCCTTTGTCCCCCATTTGTCCTGATGTCTCTTCCTGCTTGAAATGTCTCACACACGGTGACAGGTTTTGACACGCCCCTCCTATTTTGATATTTTACCTTTGTTGTGGGATAGTGATGGAACGGTAAAATATATCGTGATGCGAAACCAGAAGAGGATTGTAGTGTTGTATTGTGGAATCGTAATGTGGTGTCATTCTTCATTGTTATTATTCTTCTTCATTCGTCACAATCCCACAACAAAAGTAAAATGTCAAAAGATGTCGTGATTGTAATCCATAAGAGATTTGTGGTGTCGTAATGTGGTGTCATTCCTAAGTTAAAATTTTATATATATATATATATTTTTAAAGATTTCAACTTTCGTTTTTGTATTAAAAAATTTTCTTTCTGCAATTTTTAAAAGTCAGAAAATGCATAATGTTTTATATATTTTGGTGTGGATTAAATCCATCTGTTATTAAATTTGGCTTATGGTCCAATGTATCACTTTTGAAATGGAACTGTCCATCTCCCCCCCCCCCCACACCTTTTTCCATGATCCTGGCCTGCTTTGGTTGAGTCCACATTTATGTTCGACTTCTATTCGTAATAAAACGATTAATGTTTTCTATATTTTTAAATTTTCTATATTCCAGCCCAGAGACAAAATAACCTCCTCACATTGGAATCACCATCATAGCTTCAGCAGTTATTGAGGTAGGTTGGGCTACAGTTTTACATTATCTTGAGGGGGGAGCAAGCAGAAGAGGAAGAAAAATAAGAAGAAATTGGTGTTTTAGTGATCTCTCGTTGTGGTACTTTAGTGATGTATTCTGGCTTCTTTTAAAGTCTTGGTAGTTCAGAAAAAACACTCGAGAATAAAAGGTTTGGCTTTCAAATGCTTTTAACTTCACTCGATTAAAATAAAGACCAATTACTGCACTGTCGTCCCAAGAAGGAAGCCAGACATAACACACACACACGCACGCACGCACGCACGCACGCACGCACGCACGCACGCACGCACGCACGCACGCACACACACACACACACACACACACACACACACACACACACACACACACACACACACAACTGGTAAGTACTCACAAAAGTCATTTTATTTGTAGTTATAACCTGAACTTATAAACAATTGACTGATTTCCCAACTGCCCGGATCATCAGCTGGACACCGTTTATCATCGAGGTTTCAATCCTTTCAGCCCAGAACCTCTCCAAACGGCGGATCCACAACCCCGGTCGCAGGTCCACATCAGTAGATTACTCAATATCAATGGACCCACAACCTCAAAGTTGTGTCCAGACAGTCAGTCAACACAGGAATGTAATATCCTGATACAAACTTATTTAATTATTACTTTTATTTAAAGTATGACTACACACGACTAACTTGAATCATACACCACTTTATATGATATTATATCAAGCGATAAACACTTTACCTTGTGGGCATGTCCATTACACAGAACCTCCATCCAACCATAGACTGAAACTGTCATTCAAATATTCAAACTGTCATAAATAACCGATTTTAACATCGTAGTTTATAAGCCTATCACTGTATACACATTTGAATGGACAGCCATTTTTTCCCATGTCATCCTTCGAAATAGATTACTACCGTACGCCATGATAAATATATTTGTAATTGTGTGGGAAGAGAAATGTGAATTAATAACACTTTGTAGCCAAAGAAAATTTGGAAATTGTAATACCATCGACCACCATCAGCAAGTGGCGCTACACAGTACACATTTACATGGAGAATTTACACCCCCCCACCACTCCTCCACCCCCCCCCCCCCACGTGAGGCCGAGGCCACATAGCCTATGTTACCCCCCACTCAATGTTGATGTTTGTACCCCAAATTTGGAGTTTGTAACTTAAAAGATGTAGCCTTGCACAGAACACATACAAAGATATTATATATACAGTGTATATATATATATATATATATATATATATATATATATATATATATATATATATATATGTATATATAGAAATCCACACAAACATGACTGAAAATAAGCAGCTCAGGAGACATATTGTATGGGAAGTAAAAGCACGCTGAGCCGCAAAGAATAAAGTCCTCTGTTAAAATCCTGATATTTCAGAAGAATGCCATCTTCTGTCTCCTCAGAGGTGACAACAAAACAAAGCAAGACGTAGTAATAATAGGAGTAGTAAGAGTAGTAGTCGAAGTAGTAATTAATTATTTATAAAAATAGATGGTACTCAAAGAATATTTATGCTGCGCAGTCTTGAGGACATGGTGCAAGCCAACTCTTCTGTATTTTTAATGTCATATTTTAGTTTTTTCCATGGAGTGGTTTCGGAGAGGTAGACGGGCAAAGTTTTTTGGTTTTTCAAATGGCGTCTGTACCACGTGACATATGACATAATATTATGACTTAAAAATTCCACAGGAGGAGGTGCACCTATGGTCAAAATTTTGTGTCAATTGGACCAACAGTTGCGAAGAAAATTTTTTTCATTACTTATCGAATCAAGCATTGTACTTGTCGAATTATGACGTCATAATGAAGACAGTGATGACATCATCATTAACACATCTTATTCCCCATGGGTAGTACTTGAAAATGAGTCGTGTGGATTTTTTGCATGGAGCGATTTCAGAGATATAGAGGTGCAAAGTTTTTTGGTTTTTCCAAGATGGCGCCTGTACCACGTGACATATGGCGTCATCATTACCCTTGAAAAATTATTCATGAGGAGCCGCTCCAATGGTAAAAATTATGTCCATTGGATCAACATTTGCAGAGAATTTTTTTTCATACTGACCGGATCAAGTGTTGCACTTGTCGAATTATGACGTCATAATGAAGGCAACGATGACATCATCATTAACAGATCTTATTTCCCATGGGGAATACTTGACAATGAGTCATGTGTACATTTTTTCCATAGAGCAGTTGTAGAGATATTGAGGAGCAAAGTTTTCCCCCCCTCCCCAATATGGTGCCTGTACCACGTGACCCATGACGTCACAATGATGACTAAATTAATTATTCAGCAGGAGGCACACCTATTTGGAAACTTTCGTGTCAATCAGATAAACGGTTGCTGAGAAAATGAATTTTAAATATGCAGAAACGTACATACGCATGTACGTACATACGTACGGGCACATGTTCTGACCGATCGTTTCATCCCGCTTTTCACTTCGCAAGTACAGGGTAAAAATAGGTGCAATACCCCTGGGTGCTCACCTGGTGGTGGCTGGATAAGAAAACCAGGGAACCACTGGTAGGCATGGGTAACCCACAAAATATTTAACAGAGAAGAAAGTAAATACCTTTGAATTTTTTTTTTAATGGTGTGAACAAACTTTGGAACATCACGGGTGATGAAAGTTGTAGTCAAGTTTCATCGGAATTGTGTGTGGAGTTTGTGAGAAGGAAACAAATACCTCTTTTGGGGGGAAATTCATGTAGACCCCCTTCAGGTCCGATTTTTTTTAATGGTGTGAACAAACTTTGGAACATCACGGGTGATGAAGGTTGTCGTCGGGTTTCATCGGAATTGTGTGTGGAGTTTCTGAGAAGGAAGCAAATACCTCTTTTGGGGGGGGGGGGGGGCAATTCATGTGAACCCCCTTCGGGTCCGATTTTTTTAATGGTGTGAACAAACTTTGGTGCATGCACGGTAATGACTATTGTGGTAAAGTTTCATCGAAATCGTATGCGTCGTTTCAAAGAAGAAGTTGCAAGTATATGTGGACAGACGGACGGATGGACGGACAGACGGATGACGCACCATCCCACATAAGCTCCCTGGAACCACGTTCCAGGTGAGCTAATATCAATGTGCTTTGCATGATGCTTAGCGTTTGCCGTTTTCGTTTAAATCATTGTGGAATAACAAGCAGGAAAAGACCAACATAAACATTCCTTGCTTGAAGGAAAACTAGATTGGTTAATTTCCATGTTACAAAGACACCATTCAATGGTTAGTGCTATCGGCAGTACTTGCTAGCTTTTGGGAAGATGTATGGTCAAGTTAATGAGTTGACGTTTAACTTACGAAGATTATTGACATGCTGAAACCAACATATAATGTAGAACCAGTAACTGATCCTTGATTTTTTTTTCTACGCCCCCCACCCCTTCCCTTCCAAGCAGCTATTTCTTGACTTTTCTACTCAAAGGATCAATGCATGTGCTAAGCCAAGTCAGAGGAAACCAAGACTCATGTTTGTCTTAATAAGGATCCTGCTTCACTTGATGTGAATGCTCTTCTATGTCCTCACAGAATCCCATTGCCTGTCTGTTGTTATCTGCCGGGTCAGGAAATAGGTGACGACCTTTTCCTGTCTGCAATTCCTTATGTGTGCTTTACTCCTTTCTCAGTATGTTATCATTCCATTCTCTGTCATTCATCCCCTCTAGCAGCTTACATTCTGGATTACAAAGGTCATAAAAGCTACAGAAATGTTCAGCAAGGCTCAAGATATCTATGTATAATTCACCAGGTATTGCTCACTTTTAACAATAGTCATATACCCCTTTTCAAGCCCCACATTTTACAAAAGAACAGAATAACCGATCTACTTTGGTACTGCAAACGCTCCAAACCGGTTCTGTTCTAATGAACAGTCGTTTGGTGTGACAAATTCCATTTCAAAGGTATAATGGTTTGTATATTGCAGAAGCTCAAGACTCATTGGCCCTGAATATATCATGTAAGAAGTTCAAGGGACTCATCTGGGATAAGGCTTCACATGGAAAAGAACTGTCCATAACATTTCAACACCACATGACATTCAAAGAATATCTAGAATTGTGTCCAATCAGCTTCAAACCTTGGAGATGCTGTCGCATCAAGATAATAACGAGATATTTCAATGCAAAAACGACACCATCCATCAAGCCTGTGTGATGTAGGACAGGTGTGAGGAGTGCCACTGGGAGATACACATCTCCACTGGTCACAAAGGATTTTGGATATCAATTCAACTTTCAAAGTTTTGTATTCAACGTGTTCGACTGCAGGGGACACCCATGGCCATCAGAAACGCTCGGTGTTCATTGAGAAATGGCACTGAACATCATCGAATGGCATTTACAATCTTATGAAATCAAAACCACAACATGGTGCTGCCATAATTTAGCTAAGAGGAAGTTAAGAGCCTCACTCTACAGTTTCTAAATTCATCAAATTAAAGTGGGTTAAATTGTAAAACACACCAACAGCTGCTACAATTCAATTGTTTTGCTTTGCGTTTGGCCACACGAGTCGCAATTTTAAAAACTAGAAGGGCACTCGGTAGAGTGCATACCTCTGCCCCGTAATGCCTGATCCACAAGAACATATTGTTATGGCTGTGGAAATTTGCAATATACCATAAAGGGTCCTTAGATCAGTTATGACGATAAGTATTGTGTAGTTAGATTTCCCCACCGTTGTTTAGAGGGAATTTCCGTGTTCACCGGGCCGCGATCCTTTGAGATAGCCGTTTTTCTTTTCTCTATCATTATTTTGGACCAGTCATCCCCCAACAACCAAATCGCCACCACCAACAACGCCTCCAAACAACTACACCGAACCACCACCACCTTCGCCTCTTTACCTCCACAACTCCATCCCGCAAACATCGCTTCACCGCCATTCTCAAACGACGCCCGCCAACAACCAAACTCCCACCACCTCCGCCTTTCTACCACACGTCGTGCCATGGGCTGTGAATGCGTTCCTTTCGCCTCAAAAAGCGGATCAGGAATGCTTCACTCCCCCTTTTCTTCCATCCAATGGCTGAGCATCGGGTGGTGTGGCCCCGCCTCCGAACCCGCTGTGATCCAGAAATTTGCATAGACGCCCCTCTCCCGGGCTATATAAGCGCGAGCACGGCACAGCTCGTGGCAGAAAAGTGGCAGTCTGGAGGGTCTGGAGAGCGCTGAAAAAGTGGGAGCAGTGCAGTGGCAGCAACAGTGTCGGCAGTCAAGTGGGAGCGGTGGAGTGTCGGCGGGCAGTCAAGCGGCAGTGCAGTGTCGGTGGAGAAGTGGCAGCAGCAGTGTTGGCGGGGCAATCGAGTCTGCAGTGTCGGCGGGGCAGTCGAGTCGGGAGACGGAGCTCGAAGCCGACGGGAAAGGCAGACGGGGAGCGCCGGAGAGAGCGGCAGAAGTCAAGTCTGGAGGTTCTGGAGAGTGCAGAAGAGTGGCAGTCTGGAGGGTCTGGAGAGCGCGGAAAAGTGGGAGCAGTGGAGTGGCAGCAGCAGTGTCGGCGGGGCAGTCAAGTCGAGTGCAGTGTCGGCGGGGCAGTCAAGTCTGGAGACGGAGCTCGAAGCCGACAGGAAAGGCAGACGGGGAGCGCCGGAGAGAGTTCACCGACCATACCAGGGGCACGAAGCCAGGCGCAGCTACGCTGACATCGTGGCTTGCCCGCCATCACGCCACGAGGGCGCGGGTAAGACCCTTCGGTCTCGTGGACCTGGCCGCTCATCGAGGTTCCATGCGCATTCGGCCCACGGGCCCAGTCTGACTCCCTTGTCTATGAGGGGGTCTTTTCTTGCTTTTTCTTTGAATGTGTGTTGTGGCGCCGAGTCCCGTAAGTAGAATTGTTTAAGTGCATGTAAATAAACATTGCTTTATTCGGTTGTAACTCTTGCTTGTAAATTGCATTCCTACTGTATGGCTGTGAATACGTGCTTACCTTGTCTGAGTGCGTAATAAATGTGCTTGTCGAACTATTCCCCATTTCGTTGCGTCCTTTCCCTTGTTTGAAAGTTCCATCTTGCATCACGGAAGGAATTGGTAGAAGGGTGTAAGCACCCGGTAAATAATCATGTCCGTCGGGGCCGGCGATAACACCGCTCGGTTTTCACTGAAGCACGGAACAGACCGCTTAGGCGGTTCGTGTCCTAGGCCGGCCAGCGGCGAGGTACGATCGCCCGGGTAACTACCCGCGCAGGTACTTAGGTAGGTCGAGCTTGGCGAACAACCCTATCCTGCGTGGGTGGCTGATTGGCACGATTGTGGTGTGGTCAAAAGACCCACCCGTGACTAGCTCCTGGCGTTAGTTCCAAGGAGGGTCACGACTGAATTGTCCATTCCGGTGAGCGACGCGGTCGCGATTTGAGTTACGTGGCCGATCGCATGCCGGGCGGACCGAAATTCGTAACAATATCGAGCCCAATACATTTTTGAGATATCGTGCTACATATCGTTTTTCAGCTCGATATCTCAATGGTGAAGAATCACTTAAAAAAGAAATTCTAGTCGTCGGATCGGGATCAGGATATTCACCTAAATCAAATCGGTTCGTCCTTGTCACACACCCAACCTATCCACAAAATTTCATCCGGATCCATCACTCGGTAGATATCCTGTATCCACAACTTTTTGTTGTTGTGGATGCAGGTCCACAACTTTTTGAGATATCCTGTAATACAAATATCCTGTAATGTAATGTAATAAACCAATAATTTAACAGGATAATAAATATCCTGTAATGTAATGATATTCTGTAATGTAATGTTTGAGATACAAACAAACACACAGAAATGGGTGAAAACATAACCTCCTTCACCTTCGGTGGTGGATGTAACAATGGATGGTTGGACTTTCTGTACCTCAATCATCTCTTAAGCTGCTGTCACACCTTGACGATTTAGCCAGCGTATGCCGATTTCTGAAAAATTTGTCTAAAACGCTGGCACACGTCGAATACGTTATGGGTACGTTTTGTATACGTAGTATGCTGGCTTTAAACGTTGTACTTTTGGGTTGTCCTCAAATTTTTGCATGCTTGAAATTTTACGACGTATGCCGGCGTATGACTCACACGTTCGCTACGCTGTCCATAAGTTGTAGGCACGTTATGCGATCGTTGACACACGTCGACACACGTTACTTGTAAGTTACTCATAAGTCGAAATACGTCGAGGTAATGTTTAGCATACCCGAAACTTATTTCTAACCTATGAGTAACGTTTTGTAAGCATGCTACACGAACGTTGTTCACACTTCGCAACACGTTACTTGAAAGTTCCTCATTCGTCGAAACACGTCAAAGTAATGTTTAGGGTACCCGTGACTTATTTATAACCTATGAGTAACGTGCTTGGGAATTATTTGTAAAGCATGTCGTACGCACAAATACGTATGTAGACGTATTTGACGTCTTCAGGACGACCACAGAACTTAATGAACGCATTTCTAACTTACAGATACCGTATAATGGCGTATTGGCAGCGATTAGGGGAATTGGTATATAAAAAGGGGCTTCGCAGGAGGACCCGTCTTTTTTTTAGACTTCGTGGTGAGTACATGTCCATGTCATTCCGAGAGATGGAGGATACGGCAAGGCTGAGACGACAATACCTACCTGTCCTCCAACATCAACCTGACCTCATCGAGTTGACACTGCACCAGTTGCGTGCCAATAGAGCCGGGAGAAGAAGACATGAACGGAGGAGAAGGAACTGGGTGAGACCATGGATCGGGAGGTGACGCCATTACGGCATATATGACCAGCTCATGGTGGAACTCCGGAACGAGGACCATGCATCCTTCATCAACTTCCTGCGAATGCCCCAGCGATGTTCGAGGAGCTGCGAGCCAGAGTGGGTCCAAGGATAACCAAGCCTTATTATTAAATCATTTCAATAGTCCAGTGGAAGCGATTTAACTCGTTCAATGGAAGCGATTTCAATTGCCGAGCACCAGCGTCCAAAAACAATAGGCGAGTGACAGGCATTTATTAAAAGTGAAGTTGCAGCCTATGAATAGAAAACCTCACGTAATCGTCGACGATACGCTGCCACGCTATGCATACGTTAGACTATCGTTGGGCATAGGTTGTGGACGCCTAAAACACGCAAATCAATCGTTGGTATAACTTATCTATAAGTTATCGAAGCATTCTGTGTTCATTACTAGTACATTATGTATTTGTCCAAGTCGTTTTGAATACTTTTAAAACTGAAACAAAAAAATAGTTCATCGTGGGAATGAGAAAAAGAAAATTAGCCGAAAAGAACATCGAACAATGGTGCAAAGTAGTCTCCTATTCGTGGATGCAACGAGGATCCATCATCACCCACACCCTCCCCATCACGCTCACCTACTATGACTGACATGGACATACTACTACTACCAATACTAGTACTACCATTACTACTACCTCTACTACTGACACGCCCACCTACTACTACTACTACTACGACTGACATGCTCACCAACTACGACTACTACTACTACTGATACTACTGACATTGACATCTACTCAACATGGAGTCTGGAACACTGAGGGGTTCCTTTTGTGAGCCCATTTGTATATACCAAGTCCCCTAAACGCTGCCAATACGCCATTATATGGTAGATGTAAGTTAGAAACACGTTCAATAAGTTCTGTGGTCGTCCGGAAGACGTCAATCAAATTCGTCTACATACGACAATGTGCGTTTGAGATACGTTACACATAGGTTCAAAGCACGCTACTCATCGGTTCAAAGCACGTTACTCATAGGTTAAAAATTAAGTTTCGGGTATGCTAAACATTACCTTGACGTGTTTCAACTTACGAGTAACTAACAAGTAACGTGTGTCCGACGTGTGTCAACGATCGCAGAGCGTGCAGAGAACTTATGCCAGCGTATGCGGAACTTGTGAGTCATACGTCGAGTACGTCGTAAAATTTTCAGCATGCTTGAAATTTCACGACGTACTAGACGTAACACGGAATATGACAGCGTACTTCCACGTTTTTCAGCGTGCTCCTAACGTATACACAACTTACCCATACCGTATTCGACGTGTGCCAGCGTTTTACACACATTTTTCATAGATCGGCATACGCTGGCTAAATGGTCAAGGTGTGACTGCGATGTTGACACTTCCAATTTTCAGGCGGTTATGATTTAAATCGGCGTGCGGCAGGTTTTTAACAGGCTACGCCACGAGTTCGTCGGCGATACGTGCAGCGCGCTATGCCTAAGTTAAACTATCGTTGGGCATAGGTTGAGAACGCCGACAACAGGCTAAGCATTCTTTGGTATAAGTTATCTATAACACAACGAAACGTTCTGTGCCCGTTACTAATATGTTATGCATACGACCAACACGTTATGAGTACGACCAAAACTTAAAAAAAACCTCAAAACTTCAGCGTACGCCAACGTTTTACATACATTTTTATACGTTGCCATTGCTGGCTAAAACGTCAAGGTGTGACAGCGCCTTCAGCATCGCATCGAGGGTGACGCGCTAATGCTACGCGTGATCAGCACCATCAGGCCTGTCTCGGTGTAACGTCATTTTACTGCACACGAGCCAGAGAGATTCCCTTCATTCACGCCAAGCCAACATGATGGAGTTGGAACCCTTTATTGAACTTAACGTTTAAACCTGCAACTTTAAAAAATAACATAAAACTTTTAAATCAATGCTTTCTTCTGAATTGCTCAATTTCTTTGAAACATGTGATAAGTGCTGTCTGAGATTTTTGCTAGGTTTCACAATACAACAGCGGACACGAAGTTTCAAGACAGATAGTTTGTCGAAAATATCCGATAAAATTTCACTGAAGCTTCTTGCCAGGATGTGGTGACTGATAGTGCAGGTGTTCAAAGGAAGCGAAGGTATGCTCAGCCACGGAAATACCACTGATTACATCCCATTGATTCAGTCCGATGACTGACAGGGCATTTGGAACTGCTCTTTCAGCATTGGATGCGACGTGGCTGGTATCCATTGGAGAAAACTTTTATTACACTGCCCATCTTGATTAACTCAGCTTTGACTCGTAATATTGGATTCTCTGTGCCGGCTCATTGGTCTTGTTGAGAGGAGTTCTACTTCAATACTTGAAACACTTTTAACCTCCAGTTCCTGGACTCGGAGGCTCCTCCACAACATGTGTTGTTGATGCTGCTATTCATTATTTTGTTAGTTAAATAGGACAACTAAGAGGTAATGAGGATAATGCACTTACCTTTTATCTGCCTTTGTGATTCCATACCCTCTTGTGCTCCTATGAAGGGTTAACACCCGAAACGTCAGCTTCTCCTTGCTTGTCATGGTGGTTAGCACACCTCATTCAATATGCTGTGGCTTCCACTCTTCTTCATCGCTCAAGTAAGGCCTTGGCATAAATAGCAAGGTGTGGTATATTGCCAGCAAAACAACAGAAGACTTATTTACTTGGAGGTTATCTTTCTTCCATATTTTTATTTATTTATTTTCAGAAAAGCCCAAATGACGTCCGTGTCCACAATATAAACAAATCATGAGGATATCCATACATGTACATGAACACAAGAAGCAGGGTCGGTAAGGCGGTGAAGCTGTTTGTCAGTCCAGGAAGACTATTTGCCTTTTTATCACAACCTGTTTGAACGTTAATTCCACAAGACCCTGAAGACCTGTAAAGACCCAAAAGACCCCGAGAACCCAAAAAACCCCGAGGACCCAAAAGTCCCAGAGGAACCAGAAGTCCCCAAGGACTCCAAAGACCCAAAAGACCCCGAAGACCCCAAAAGACCCTGAAGATGCAAAACACCCTGAACACCTTGAAGACCCAAAATGACCCCAAAGACCCAAAAGTCTCCAAAGACCCTGAATACCCAAAAGACCATGAACACCCAAAAGTCCCAAAGGACCCTGAAGACCCAAATGACCCCAAAGACACAAATGACCCCTTCAATATTGGATTGAAGAAAAATATTAATAATGTTTTCTGTGGAACTGCTTATCCAATTGAAGCGAAACTTCAAAAGCATCATCGAACTCCATTGCTGCATCCATGTTAAAAATTATGACAGCATACGTCACGTGGTTTGGTGGCCATCTTGGAAAAAATAACGCACCTTATCCGATTGAGACGAAGCTTTACAAAGATGATCCACTACCCAATTTGAAGCAGAATCTAAATTTATGATGTCATAAGTCATATGGTTCAGCAGCCATATTGGATTGAAAATTTAAATTTTAAAAATCTCTTCGACTCGAGAATGGCTTCAGAGATCAGGGTGAAACTTTACAGGTTTGAAAAGATATCCAAGACAAACAAAAAGTTCCCTGCTATTTTTGACTTATGGTTTGGCAGCCATCTTCTTCTTCTTTCGGCGAGCTCCCGTTAGGGGTCGCCACAGCGGATCAACCGTCTCCATTTCGCTCTATCCTCCACATCTTCCATTGACACTCCAACCACCCGCATGTCCGCCCTCACCGTATCCATGAACCTCTTCTTTGGCCTTCCTCTTCTCCTCCTGCCTGGCGGCTCCATCTTCAACATCCTTCTCCCGATATACTCTGCTTCCCTCCTGTGCACATGTCCAAACCATCTCAATCTCGCCTCTCTCACTTTGTCTCCAAACCGTCCTACCTGCACTGTCCCTGTAATATACTAATTTCTTATCCTATCCATCCTCGTTAATCCGAACGAGAATCGCAGCATCTTTAACTCTGCCACCTCCAGATCCGCTTCTTGTCTTTTTGTTAGTGCCACCACCTCCAAACCATACAACACAGCTGGTCTCACTACTGTCTTATATACTTTCCCCTTCACTCTTGCAGCTACCCTTCTGTCACAAATCACTCCTGCAACTCTTCTCCATCCACTCCATCCTCCCTGCACTCTCTTTTTCATTTCTCTCCCACACTCTCCGTTACTTTGGACAGTTGATCCCAAGTATTTAAATCCATCCACCTTCCCCACCTCAACTCCTTGCAACCGCACCATACCACCACCCTCCCTCTCATTTACGCAATTGTACTCCGTCTTACTCCGACTGACTATCATTCCCCTTCTCTCCAGCGCGTACCTCCACCTCTCGAGGCTCGCCTCAGCCTGGTCCCTACTCTCCCTACAGATCATGATGTCATCCGCGAACATCATAGTCCATGGAGACTCCAGTCTGATCTCGTCCGTCAACCTGTCCATCACCATTGCAAACAGGAAAAGGCTCAGAGTCGATCCTTGGTGCAATCCCACTTTTACCTTAAAGCGGTCCGTTATTCCTACCGCACACCTCACCGCTGTCACACTGTCCTCATACATATCCTGCACGATCCTCACATACTTCTCCACCACTCCAGACTTCCTCATACAATGCCACAACTCCTCTCTTGGCACCCTATCATAAGCTTTCTCTAAATCCACAAACACACAATGCAACTCCTTCTGGCCTTCCCCATACTTCTCCATCAACGTTCTCAAAGCAAACATTGCATCAGTGGTGCTCTTTCCTGGCATAAACCCATATTGCTGCTCACAGATCGTCACCTCTCCTCTCAACCAAGCTTCCACTACTCTTTCCCACAACTTCATGGTGTGGCTTAACAACTTTATCCCTCTGTAATTTCCACAGCTCTGCACATCACCCTTATTCTTGAAAATTGGAACCAGTACACTTAATCTCCACTCTTCCGGCATCCTCTCACTTTCCAAGACTTTATTAAACAATCTGGTTAACAACCCCACTGCCATCTCTCCGAAGCACTTCCATGCCTCCACTGGTATGCCATCTGGGCCAACCGCCTTTCCACTTTTCATCTTCTTAAGAGTAGTCCTCACTTCATCCTAACTGATCCACCCCACTTCCAGATTCACTATCTCTCTACCTCTTCCAACCTTCTCTCTCTCTCATTTTCTTCATTCATCAGCTCCTCAAAGTACTCCATGCACCTTCTCAACACACTCTCCTTGCTCGTCAGCACATTCCCATTTGCGTCCTTTATCACCCGAACCTGCTGCACACCCTCCACAGCTCGGTCCCTCTGTCTTGCCAATCGGTATAAATCCTTTTCCCCTTCTTTTGTATCCAACTTCTCATACAGCTTGTCATATGCCTTTTCCTTGGCCTTTGCCACCTCTCTTTTTGCCTTTCGCCGCCACTCCTTGTACTCCTGCCTACTTTCTTCATCTCTCCGACTATCCCACTTCCTTTTCGCCAACCCCTTCTTCCTTATACTTTCCTGTACTTCCTCGTTCCACCACCAAGTCTCCTTATCTTCCTTCCTCTGTCCAGATGTCACACCAAGTACCTTCCTAGCTATCTCCCTCACCACTTCTGCTGTAGTTGCCCAATCATCCCACCCATCTTTACCACCATCCAACACCTGTCTCGCCTCCTCCCTAAATTGCACGCAACAGTCTTCCTCCTTCAGCTTCCACCATCTGGTCCTTGGTTCAGCCCTCACTCTCTTCCTCAACCTCACCTCGAAAGTCATCCTACAGACCACCAATCGATGCTGTCGAGCTACACTCTCCCCAGCCACCACCTACACTCTCCCCAGTCACTAATCTCTTTCAGGTTGCATCTCCTGCTTAAGATGTAATCCACCTGTGTGCACTTTCCTCCACTCTTGTATGTCACCCTGTGTTCCTCCTTCTTCTTGAAATACGTATTTACCACTGCAATTTCCATTCTTTTTGCAAATTCTACCACCATTTGCCCTTCCACATTTCTCTTGTTGAGACCGTACCTTCCCATCACCTCCTCATCCTCTTTATTGCCTTCCCCAACATGCCCAATGAAATCTGCTCCAATCACCGCTCTTTCATCCTTGGATAGACTCTCCACGACTTCATCTAACTCACTCCAGAAATCTTCTTTATACTCCATCTCACACCCCACATGTGGGGCATATGCACTGATGACATTCATCATCACCCCTTCAATTTCCAACTTCACACTCATCACTCGGTCAGACACTCTCCTCACCTCCAATACCCTCTTAACATAATCTTCTTTCAGGATTACCCCGACACCATTTCTCCTCCCATCCACACCATGGTAGAACAGTTTGAAACCACCTCCAATGCTCC
>NC_140976.1:69107989-69180489 GCF_056783735.1 Eptatretus burgeri | reverse complement strand
ACGCAGTCCCAGAGAACGTCCGCCAACTCCGTGTGGCTCTCCAGGAGGAATGGGAAAACATCCCTCAGGCCACCATCGATAATCTGGTGATGTCCATGCGCCGGAGATGCACCGCTCTGCGCGACGCCAATGGTGGACACACCCGCTACTGACTGTGTGAACTCTGACAGTGACACCTTGGTTGTGTCAACTGTTGTAGCGCAAAGACTGTTGCCAGAATTCTCAAGGAACTCTTTGAAATTTAATGCTCAATTGTCATGGATTCTATAACCAAATTGTTGTGAAGATTTAGTATTAATGAGTTCGAGGTAAAATAGTAACAATCGCTTGGTGCGTTTATATTTTTGTTCAGTATATATATATATATATATATATATATATATATATATATATATATATATATATATATATATATATATTCAGTGTCCCAATGGGACTTGAACTCAGGACCTTTTGGGTCCCAAGCCACTGCCCTAACCACTGCGCCAACACCAGGCTTTTTATGGTTTGGCAGCCATATTGGATGATAAAAATATATTAAATAATGTTTTCTCTGGAACTGCTCATCCGATCGAAGCGAAATTTACCAAATATTACCATTGCTGCATATAGGGTAAAATGATGACATCATAGGTCAAGTGGTGTGGTAGATCCATATTGGATCCGAATCCAGATCAATATTAGATCGAAAAATGAACATTATCCAATGAAGATGAAACTTCACACACATAATCCTTTTATTTACACAATCAAGGCAGAATGCAAATTTTCAATGCCATAGGTCACGTGGTTTGGCAGCCATGTTCGTTTGAAAATCGAAAATAAAAAAGCCCTTTTCTCCAAAACGGCTCAACGTATTGATGTGAAAGAAATTACTTTAGATGGAGAAGGGGTCGTGGATCATAACTGCAAAGTTTTGTATCGATTGATTCAGCAGTTTCAGAGATACAATTTTTAAATATTTCCCTTTAAACCAATGTGGCTGCCACCCCACCTCACTGAAGATGTCATCTTTATCAAAATATATGCTCCAAGGGCAGTAGGTTATATTCATAATGTTAGCATGGTAAGTTAAGCGGTTTCATAGAGACATGTATTTTTAATATGATCGACTAGACATGGGGAATATTGGTTGGAAATTTCAACATCATCTGTCACATGGTCTCACAGCCACGTTGGACAAAAAAACCTTATCTGATCAATGGTAAACTCTCCGTGCCGGATAAATTACCTGAGTGTGTATGGCTTGAAGGGGAGCAAGTAAAGGGATTGAAAATTAAATTTGTTATCAAAATTTTCTCACAGGAGCCGATGACAAAGGCCCTATGTGCTGTGAGATGCGAGTGGTGTTTGCGGGACCATGGAAGCGGCTGCGGGGCTGCCGTTGGATAGTTTGTGTGCATGGAAAGAGTGAGACTGACCATCGGAAAATTGTGTGGTATGAGAGCGAGGGAGAAAGAAAACTGTGGAGTGGATCATGTGAGTAAGTGATGTGCAAAACACAGCAGGACAGCCCATGTCGGCTGTGTGTATAAGTGGTGTGAAATCCACGGGACAGCCTGTGTGTATAAGTGGTGGGAAATCTATGGAATAGCCCATGTGCATAAGTGGTGGGAAATCTATGGGATGTCCCATATGCACAACTGGTGTGAAATCCATGGAATAGCCCATGTGCATAAGTGGTGGGAAATCCAGAGGACATGTGCGGAGATTGTTGCGGAAAGTCCCATGTTGTAAAAGTGGGCATGGCGAAGCTCGCAGGGTGACCTGTATACAAGTGACATCTTCGGAGATTCCTTTCATTTCCACTCCCTTTCACCACTTCTTCCACTGAATCCCTTCATGTCCACTACCTTTCAAAGTGTTGGTCAGGTGTCCAATCGAAGCAGGGGGCTGTGGGGGGAGGGTGGGGGTGGTTGTGGGGTGGGGCATGGTACCCTGCCAGAATTGCTCGCAGTTATAAAGCATAGCACCTCCAGTTGAGGATTGTTATTGTTGTGATGCTTCTTCTTCATTATGCCACGTCCGTTTAAGTTTCGCCTCAAGAAGCAGTGGCTCAAAAAGCATGTGTTGTTGGTCCAGGTCTTTCACAAACTGGCTGGCCAAACAAAATGTCTTCTTGAGTTGGTTAGAGCAGGAATTTGGAATGAGTGCTGATGAAAAACCCACCTCCTCTTCAACAAAATATACCATGTGATCTTTCACAACCCCAAATGAAAAACCCACCTCCTCTTCAACAAAATATACCACGTGATCTTTCATACCCCGAATGAAAATCCCACCTCCTCTTCAACAAAATATACCACGTGATCTTTCTCACCACGAATGAAAAACCCACCTCTATTTCAACAAAATATACCACGTGATCTTTCATACCCCGAATGAAAAACCCACCTCCTCTTCAACAAAATATACCACGTGATCTTTCATTCCCCGAATAAAAAACCCACCTCCTCTTCAACAAAATATACCACGTGATCTTTCACACCACAAATGAAAAACCCACCTCCTCTTCAACAAAATATACCATGTGATCTTTCATTCCCCGAATGAAAATTCCACCTCCTCTTCAACAAAATATACCACGTGATCTTTCTCACCATGAATGAAAAACCCACCTCCTCTTCAACAAAATATACCACGTGATCTTTCATACCCCGAATGAAAAACCCACCTCCTCTTCAACAAAATATACCACGTGATCTTTCTCACCATGAATGAAAAACCCACCTCCTCTTCAACAAAATATACCACGTGATCTTTCATACCCGCCAGAAATCAATCCTGTACTAATCAACGCGTGCCGTGCGGAATGTCCCATTTGACTGGTGACGCACTTTTTCATGCCCTGCTTGTGAAACAGCAATCAGACAGTTTATAGTTGGGTAAATAATCCAACACATACGACACACCTCAAAGGTAACTGTGTACGACCTCTGCACTACCCTGTCAAACATGATTATTCCTCTACTTCCTCTTATTTTAATTATTATTGGATGTCGAACATCAATTGTGGTGTGAAATTTAACATCGTACACTTACATGCACATCTCTTTGTTATATCAGTGTGCATATGGATTTACCACCCGTACGCGTCTGTGTCAGTGTGCATAGGGATTTACCTGTTTGAGTCGATGTGGATTGAGTTCGACAGCGGTGGTCGCCACCAACACTTTTTTGTCCACCGTACTGGGCTGTATGGAGAGCTGGACGCCCGAGACAAGCTGCACATGCAGCCGGCTGATGGACACTTTGTCTTCACTCACACGGACGGTCTGCTCTCCGAGTGTTGCACCGGTGAGTGGAGACACCACCTGAGACGGGAAAACGGGCACGTGTTCTGAGTGCACAGCTCCTCATTAATGCCAGGACATGCAGCAGTGGCAAGGTGAGTGAAGGTGGGTCATGGGTACACCAGCCCCACGAGGTAGAACATTCTGCAGAAGGAAAATAAAAACCTTCCAAGTTTTTATAGGAAGTGAAAGTTGCTAAAACGAGTGCAAAGATTTAATCTGATTTTTATTTCAGTTTATTATACTGCACTGTCATTGCTATTAGTGTGGAAGATACAGC
Organism: Eptatretus burgeri; assembly: GCF_056783735.1. NCBI lineage: Eukaryota > Metazoa > Chordata > Myxini > Myxiniformes > Myxinidae > Eptatretus > Eptatretus burgeri. Next base: position 69,176,916 of record NC_140976.1, on the reverse strand, counting down.
AAGTCATTACCAGGAGGTCACATTTTGTTCCAAATAGTCAATCATTGAGATGAACAACCCAAATAACGAACAACCGAAGTTTTGATTAATGTATTTTTATGCTGAATAAATTTTTGTCCGCAGAGTGGGATTATTACAAAGATCTGCACCTCATAGCTGCATTCAGCTGCAGATTGGCTTTGAACAATGTTGTTGAGAGAAGTTATCACTTCCCGGTACGTTATTAAAAATCTATCTATTATGTACAGACCGGGATGGAGGGGGGAGGGGTGGAAGATGAGGTGGAACATAAATAGAAAACCCAAAATGATCCCGGTACCATAAATGTTTGACCATTAATTGCTGAATTTCAATGTGCAGCCTCTCGATGGCAGATATACGAGGTTGAATTTGAAAAGATAAGAGAGAGGGAAAAACTAACCGATTAATCAATTTAGTTATTGACTTTATAAGAATTGATGGGTTGATATGATGTGCATGCATTAGTATTCCCCATTCAGGATGATGATCTCAACCTCTTCAATTCATATATATATATATATATATATATATATATATATATATATATATATATATATATATATATATATATATATGTATATATGTATATATATATGGTGTCCCAAATAATTATACAACTTTTAAAATGCTTCGTTTGATCCTAAAAAAGCAGTAATTTAGTCACCAATGCTTCATTTCTTATTACAGAGACCCTGAAGTTTATTTTGATACCAAGCAAGCGCCAGAAAAATGCCAAGACTGACCGTACAACAACGGATGAAAATTGTTGAACTTTGGCACCAGATGAAAAGTGTGATACAGGTGCAACGTCTTAACTCGAGACATTTTGGTATCCACTTGCGCCATGCACCAAACTTTCGGACAATAAAGTGCACCATCGCAAAGTTTACCAATGTGGGAACCATCTGTGACCTTTACAAGGGTGACAGTGGTCGGAAAAGGACAGGTTGTAGTGAAGAAAATTTGGAAATGGTGAGACAGGCGGTCGTTCAGAGTCCCAAAAAATCGATTCGCCGACTTTCTGCCGAGACAAACATTCATAAGAGCACCGTTCAGAGGATCCTTCGCCAAGACATTCATGCCTTTCCATACAAAATTCAAACGGAAACAGTGCTTACTGATCAACAGAAACGCAAACGACTAGACTTTGCAAATTGGCGTCTTGGATTTTTGGTTCTCAGGAAAGTTGGAGGAAGATGCAGACTTCCTCAAAAAACTTCACATGATGGACGAATGCCATGCTCACTTGTCCGGAGAGGTAAACAAGCAAAACTTTCGGTACTGGGGAACTGAAAATCCTGGTAATGCATCAACTGAACTGGTGCCTCGATCTGTTCTCAAAGTCACCAAGTGGGGGCGGTTGGTTGGTATGGGATAATTGGTCCATACTTCTTTGAAGATGACCAGGGACGCACTTGCACGGTAAACCAGAGGAACTATCGCTAAATTATTCAGGAATTCTATCTGCCTGAGCTACATACTCAGGCCCGTAGGAGAAACAACCTGATCTAGATGAGAACCCAGTGGTTCCAGCAGGATGGGGCACCGCCCCATACAGCCAGGGAAACAAGGCGTTTTCTCAACCAACATATTGAGGGCCGCTTTATCTCCCTCTACGAAGACGTTCAGTGGCCACCATATTCCCCTGACCTTACTCCTCCAGACTTCTTCTTGTGGGGGTATCTCAAGGACAGGATCTATGGAAACCCTAGGCCTCAGACTCTTGATCAGCTGAAGTAAAACATCCACCGAGAAATCCAGAACATTCCTCAGGAAACGTTTCCCAAAGTGATGGAGAACATGACAACGCGTTTGCACGCAGTGATCAGACAACGTGGAGCCAACGTCGAACATGTGGTCGAAAAGAAAACAACGATTCTATACCAAAATTTAAATTTTGGTGGCAATTTTGACATTGGTACAATAAACTTCAACCTTTCAGCTTTCTATCCAGCCATATATCTTTTTAAAAAATATATGTTATGACACCCTGTATGTATATATATATATATATATATATATATATATATATATATATATATATATATTCGTGGAAGAGCTTGTAATCATACACTGAATGGAGCAGGACGTAAGAGAACAAAAGGCACAGCAGAGAAACAGCAAAGCCGAAGGCCAACATAGAGGCACACTTGGACAAACAATGGGTGTGGGGAGGAATGGGGGACAGGTAAGGATGGATATGGTGGAGTCATCAGCAAATAGACAAAGCGGATTTCCCAGAGAGTCAGAGGGATCAATGATGAAGATCAGGAATAGGAATGGACCCAGAACACTACCCTGGGGCACTCCAGCCTTGACAGGAAGAGGAGATGAAAGGGTTCCATTGAGAACAACACGTTGGCCACGAGAGTGGAATTAGTCAGTAAGGCATGTGTGGAGTTGGCCTTGGATCCCAAAGGCAGAGAGTATGGATTGCCAGGCAGGATGCGCGACTGCATCAAAAGCATGAAATATGTTGAGAGAGATGGCCATGATCTAATGTCTGACACTGAGGGCGTTCATCCATTGTTGGGTCAGTAGAAACAACATGTTCAAGGTGGAGTGACCTGGTCTGAAACCAAATCGATGATCTGAGATGAGGTTGTTGGAGAAAAGGAAAGATTTCATCTAAACTGCGATGATGGACTCCATGACATTGCTGATGAGTGGAAGTAAGCTGATAGCAGGAAATGAATATGTAAGGAATGAATTAGTAAACTTGTGAAAGAGCTGACATTACTTTCCATGTTGAATTCACAAAAAGGATGCAGGCTGTGAATATGTTTTGTCTGGAAAAAAAGGCATGTGTTTGTGAATATTGTTTTGAGTCATTTGTGAATGCTTGGATAAACTTGGATCTAAATTTCCAACAATCAATAATGGTTTATAGTGGCAGATGACCTGGCATACAATATTTCCAGCAGGGTTTCAGCAGACTTGCGATGAGGAGATTTTGCCCGACTTGTGACTGGAGGGTATATAAAAGGTCGCGTGTGTCCCTGAACTGCAACTCCCTGCTGCAACCAATTCTCCAATATGGGTGAACCACCAGCTCCTTTCACAGAGAGAATCATAGCTCCATCATAGGCATTCATCACTCGGCAAGCCTGGCAGTGTCTGTGAGCATTTTGTGCACTAACAAAGCTCACTGCTTCTGAACTATAAAATAGATAATTGGCATGGGTGAATACAAGCTTGCTGAAGTGCCACACATCCTCCCTTTAAAACACCTTCCCCTCTTTTGCTTCCCCTGTGTATTGGCCTGTATCAATACCCTTCCAAGCTTGGTGTTCATGAGGAGCTGCCAAGACCAAACTTCCCCCATTTTCCACTGACAACATGTCTGCCAAGAGGGAAATAATGGGACCATGAATTTTAAGGTTTCTCCTCTCCCCCAAGCTTGATACGTTTTAGCCTTGCACACATAACCATGAGAGAGAGCTTAAAGAAATACCGCACAGTCCTATTTTGGAGAGTGATGGTTCATTGATAATTTATTGTTCCAGTATCTCTGTTTGCTGTCGGTGGTGCTATGAAGGTTCAATGCTTTGATTCAACGGAAGTCATGAAGCCTTTCATTTTCTCTGTCACTGACATTCATGGTCCTGCTATTCATGGGTCATCAAGTGTGACCTGCTTCTACATTTGTGCTTCGTGTATTCATGGTTTTTTATCATTTAATTTTTTTTGCAGTTCAGGACTGGTCTTCTTAATCCACCTGGGAAATTGGAAATCAGCCAAAATCACAGCATTACATAAAAAAGGTGCCTGGTGTTGGCTTAATGGCTTAATGGTGATGGGCTTGGGATCCTAGGATCCTGAGTTCAAATCCCACTTAGCTGTTGAATTAAAAGCAGGTGGGTTTGACTCTGCCTGTCTTCCTTCTGAGGTCGGCAAAATGAGTACCAGCTTGCTGGTATCCTGCGTCGGAGCGCCGACCCGTCCAGGATTGTGTCCAATAGCCAAGGAGACTGCTTAGGCAGCACCAACGCTCTGCACAGAGTATGGTCCCAATGGATGGACGGATGGATGGATGGATGGATGGATGGATAAAAAAGGTGCAAAAACGGATCTCCTTCACTACAGTCCAATGAGCTCACTTCCAATCATCAGCAAGGTCATGGAATTGATCATCACAGTTTAGATTAAATCATTCCTTTTCTCCAACAGCCTCAACTCAGATCATCAATTCAGATTCAGACCTGCTCACTCCACATTGGACTTGCTGCTTCTACTTTCCCAACAATGGTGGAGGCCCTCAATATCAGACATGAGATCAGGGCCATCTCTCTGGACATATCTCATGCTTTTGATGCAGTCTGACATCCTGCCTTAATCTCCAAACTGTCTGCCTATGGACACCAAGGCCAACTCCACTCTTGGATTACTGACTTCCTCCACTCTCGTTGTCAACGTGTGGCTCACAATGGAAACCTTTCATCTCCTCTCCCTGTCAAGGTTGGAGTACCCTGAGGTAGTGTCCTCGGTCCCATATTATTCCTAATCTTCATCAATGATCTCACTGACTCTCTGGAAAATCCTCTTCATCTCTTTGCTGATTACTTCACTCTCTGCCATGACATCTCTCATCCTTCTGACAGACAGGCAGCAACCTCTTCCCTCTCCTCAGACCTTGAGAAAAATCACAAACTGTTCAAGCACAATTTTGCTTATGTATCCATATTGTCCACCCTTTGCATTCTCCCTTACCCCTCGTCATTACCTGTATCACTTGTTTGTCTGTCTACTTTCTAACTCTGTCCTGCTGTTGGTGTTTTCCCTTTATCCTGCTGTTCCCTTTGTGATGTTGTGTCCTGATTTGTTCTGTGTCATCGCTCTTTCATGAGCCTAGACAATGTAAAAAAAAAAAGAACGCCTCCACATTCGCGGCTTTTTCAAAAACGTATCCCCCGCGAATGTCGGGGTCCAACAGTATTAATAAATGTGCTCGATACAGTGAAACGATTCCTGGTTCATAAGCACTTTGACAGTCCAATATAATTAGGGCTCCAATAGGGGATCAGATGAGATTGGAAGAGCAAAATACTTTCTCAATTGAAGTTTCAAAACGAGTAGTTGTGAATACAACTCAAACATTCTTGAAATCAAGTGTGCCAAAACCAAGCACATGTGTTAGCACAAGTTCTAATCAATCTTAGGCTCGTTTCCCATTAGTTTTCAGCACATGATTCATGGCAACATTCAAACTGCCATTTCATCTTCCATATTAATTGGAATTTTTAGAAGGAATGATCATCCCTGTTTTCAATTTTCTGTACATTTTCCCCCCTTTTGGTATGATTTCAGTAATGTAATAGTGGGAGATTTATGAGTGGTGTAAGTGCAGAATACAAATGGACAATTAGGATTCTTTTCATTGCTGGATAGTGGATAGCATTGCTCCAAACAGCAATGATTTACTTTACAATTTGAAATTTCCGTTTCTCCCTTTCTGAATTCGTGCATGGCAAATATTCAATTAAGTATATCATTCAAAAGAGCAGGCATGTGAGCTGTGAACATGCCAAAATACAAGGAAAAAGAAAAACATAGGGGCAATACCCCTGGGCACTCACCTGGGAGTGGATGGATAAGAAAATCAGGGAACCACTGGGAGGCATTGATGACCCACAAAATATGTAACGGAGAAGAAAGTAAATACCGATGGAAATTTTATTACTGCCGTGAACAAACTTTCATATATCACGGCTGATGAAGGTTGTGGTCAAGTTTCATCGAAATTGTGTGTTTTCGGATAAAAAAGCAAATACATATTTGGGGGGGGGGAACCCCCTCATAGAGCCCCTTACACCCCAATTTTTTTTAAATGTCACGAACAAACTTTAGTACATGCCAGGTGATGAAGATGGTGGTAAAATTTCATCGGAATTGTGTGTGTAGTTTCTGAGAAGAAAGCAAATACCTCTTTTTTGGGGGGGGGGGGCAACACCCACGTAAACACCCTCTGTAGACCCCCTCAGACCCCGATTTTTTAATGCTATGAACAAACTTTGGTACGTCATGGTTGATGAAGATTGTGGTCAAGTTTTATTGGAATTGTGTGTAGTTTCTGAGAAGAAAGCAAAAACATATTTTGGGGGGGTAACCCTGTAGACCCCCTTAGGGCCCGATTTTTAATGCCATGAACAAACTTTGGTGCACACATGGTGATGAACGTTGTGGTAAAGTTTCATCAAAATCGTATGTGTAGTTTCAGAGAAGTTGAAAGTATTTGTGGATGGACGGATGGACTGAAAGACGAAGTGCCATCCCATAAGCTCCCCGGAACTACGTTCCAGGTGAGCTAACAAGAAAGAGCTATCGGATTGTAGACGCTCGTCAGGACTTGTTTTATATGGTGTTTGTGTGCTGGTGTGTTATGCAATTAACTTGCAAAAAGAAAGATGAAGATATCAGGAGGAAATTGGATAGGATTCGGGTTTCAGCTGCTACTCCTCGACTCTCAAACCAATCCAGGTGAAGCCAAGTGAGCCTTATTCCTTAAAAACAAATAATTATGGCTGCCAGACCATGCATCCGATCAGGTTGAAACTTAAAACATATATTCCCGATCAGCACTAGATCACAACTGGGAAGTTTTTACGTATTTAATTTTTGAATACACTGTTGAGGCTCGTAAGAGAGCGAACACACAAAATGTCCAACAAGGGGAGCAGGAGACAAGAGGGGTGGGAGACAAGAGGGGCGGGAGAGGGAAGGAAAAAACAGTGGGGAACAGAGACATGAGGAGATCTGTGGAAGGGAAGGGAGAGGGTGGGGTACATAGGGTAAACAAGATGGACACTGCAGGGGCTTTCAGGACCTTACACGACAGGAACTTTCAGGAAGGAAAGAAGGGAATTTGAAGGAAGTGGATTTGGGGTGGATTACGGGGGAAGAAAAGATCGTGGTTTTGGATGGGGGAAGATAAAAGATGGTGGTGAACAGCTGATTTGAAAACCTGGAGGGAAGAGTGGGATTGAAGAGAGGGTGGGAGTTTGTTCCAAAGGTGGGAAAAATGAGGAATAAAAGTGTGAAGGTGAACAGTGGTCTTGATTTTGTAGTTTTACGAGAAGGGGGTTGCTGGCGGACCTTAAGTGGGCTACGGAAATAAGGGGGGGGAGAAGACATATCTCAGACAGAGCAGGGGGGGGCGAGGCCAGAGAGGAGACGTAGAAGATAGAAAGACCACCGACCTGCCTGTGATGCGAGAGTGAGAGACCCAAAGACTCAGCCTCATCACGGGAGATACCAATGATTCTAAATGCCTTGGTCTGTACTGCATGAAGCCGAGAAAGGTTAGAGGCAGGAGCACCAGCCCAAAGGGGAGAGCAGTACTCCATCAGTCTGTGGAGAAAAGCTTTGTATGTGGTCAGGAGTTCAGGTGTGCGAAGGAAGGACTTTCAACGATGGAGGATGCCCAGTCAGCGACTGGCTTTGGAGGCCAGCTTGGAAATGTGGCTTTCCCAAGAAAGATCATGGCAGATAGAGAGACCCAGAAGCTTGAATGAAAGGACTTCTTCAAGAGAATTGTTGAGAAAGTAGATGGGGGTTGGGGGGGGAGGGGTTCCAGACGGTCCTTTTAGAGAGACATAGTGAGAGTGTGAGGGTTGTCAGGATTGAAAGACATGTTCCCCGTGTTGGACCAGCTTGTGATTTTATCAAGACCTGCAGAGAGTGAAGAGGCTGCTGCTTGCCGATTTGAGGGATGACAGATGGTACGGCGGAGGATGGAGTCATCAGTAAAGAGATAAAGAGGATTTTCCAGAGAGTCGGAGAGATCATTGATGAAAACCAGAAAAATAACAGGGCCCAGAACGCTGCCTTGAGGAACTCCAGCCTGGACACGAAGAGGGGATGAGAGAACTCCATTCAGGGCCACACATTGGCTGCAACAGGAGAGGAAATCTGTGAGCCATGAGTGGAGATGGCCTTGGATACCATTGGAAGAGAGTTTGGTGAGCAGGGCAGGGTGCCAGACCATGTCAAAAGCACATGAGATGTCTTGGGACATGGCTCTGACTTCATGCCTGGCGTTCAGGACCTCCATCCATTGTTGGGAGAGCAGAAGCAGCATATCCAGGGGAGAGTGACCTGGTCTGAAACCATATTGATGATCAGAAATTAAGCCATTGGAGAAGAGGAAGGATTTAATGTCTGAAGTGATGATGGATTCCATTACCTTGCTGATGATTGGGAGAAGGCTGATTGGTCTGCGGTTGCAGGGATCTGTTTTTGCACATTTTTTCATGCAGAGCAGTAATGTTTACTGATTTTCAAGCAGATGGCAGATGCCCTTGAGTAAATGAGAGGGTGAATAGAACAGAGACACGGTGAGCAAGAGCAGCAGAGCAGGTTTTTCGGACACGTCGGCTGATGCTGCCTGGACCAGTTGCAGAATCTGAGTCGAGGTTTGACAGCAAGCTCTCCGCCTTGTCAGGGGAAAAGGACAGCCGGGTGCGACTGGGTAAGATGGGGACAGAAAGCAATGGGTTTGGGACACAATATTTACAAGCAGACACGGAGTTTAGGCATTCAGCCTTTTCGTGTGCAGTGTCAGCTGTGTGGCCGTTTTAGGTAAGGGATACACCAGAAGGGATCAGGAATACACTGTGGCCATACACCAGAAACAGACTTAACTTGATACCACCAGGATTTGGAGGTGGCAGACAGGTTTGAGAGTTCAGACTTGAGATGAGAAAGATGTTGTTTTCTGGCTCTCCTGAGGGTAGACACATTTGTTACGAGCTTTCTGGAAAGAGTTGAGATTACCTTCATTTCGATTAGCGTTCCATGAGGCGATGGCAAGTTATTTCAGGACAACTGCCTCGCCACAAGCTTCAGTGTACCATGTGCGGAAGGAAGTGTAGGACAACTGAAGACGAGATGGGATAAATATGTGCATGAGAGAGAGCAAGTTTCACGTTGATTGACCAAGAGGTTCAAGAGAAATGATTATTAAAAAATATTTTCGTTCAATTCAATATGGTTACCAGAGCATGTGACCTTTTAATTATTCATGAACACTGTGGTGTCCCCAAGGGTTGGTGAACATGTGTGTGAAGTTTCCCCTTGATCTGTGAAGCTATTCCGGAGAAGTGGATTTTTAAAGGTTTATTCTTCAAAAAAATCATAGCTGCCAAACCATATGACCAATGATGTCAAAGGTGGGGGAGTTTGTTCCTCATGAAAAGGTGGTCTGACCTGTAGAGTTTTGCCTCAATCTGTTCAGCTATTTTGGAGATTTTTGAAGTTTTTTTTTCTTTTTAATTGGCTGCCGAATCATATGACCGATGATGTCATCAATTTTTTTTTAATGTCGACCAATTTATCCAGAGACAAGATGATCCTCAAAAAGTTTCATACTGATCAGATGTAGCGTTCTATGCATGCAATTATGATTTCATAACAAAGGCACCTATGACATAAAAAAAACAAATCATAGTTATTCCCCATGCAGAGTACTTGTCATGTGCCAAGTTTCAATTTTATCCTTGGTGCGGTTTCAGAGATACAGAGGTCCAAAGATTTTCCTTTTTCACAACATGGCTGCCACAACATGTGACCTATGATGCCATAATTACAATTAAAACATTTTAGATGAGTTGTCACTCCGATTGTGAAAAGTGGTTGTAACGAAATACCGTACTCACTTCTCATATTCTTCCCTCCAGGTCTTCAAGACAGCTGTTCACCACCATTTCAGATCATCCATCCATCCATTCATTCCTCTTTTTCCTCACCTGTGGAATCAACTTCCACATTCTCTTCAATCTCATTCCTTCCTCCAGGTCTTCAAGACAGATGTTCACCACCATCTCCGATCTTCCCCAATCCAAAACCATGATCTTTTCCACCCAAATTAATGCCACCCCTACCTCCCCACAACCAAATCACTCCTTCAAAATTTTCAGTTTTCCCTCCTGAGAGTTTCATTCTGTATCCATCTTGTCCACCCCATGCATCTTCTCCTGCCCTTTATTCATACAACACCCATTGCTTGTCCAACTCTGCCATTGGTGTTTCCCCCCCCCTCTTTCTTCTGCTCCTTTTGGCCTGTTGTGTCCTGACCCATCCAGTGTACTGCACTAGTTCTTCCACGAGCCTCGACCATATATATATAAAACAAGCTCAAATGAGCTAAGCTCCTCGTCCTCTTAATGATGACGTCATAAAAACGAATATAACGTCATTGTGATGTATCAGGTTTGCGATAAATTATCTGTGCTAATGCCCGGCAAACAAAATTCAAACAGCTTGCCTAGTTCCGGAGATAATGGTAAGGGCGATTTCCATTAGCAGCGATATTATGACGTCAACTTTTTTTCGCAGAAGAATTTCCAAAATCGGAGATGGTTACTGCCTGTACGTGGGCTTTCTCCATATACATGGCAACTTTCATGAAGATCCGATGAAAACTCTGGGTTGTGAAACAAAAAATGTCAAAAAATAGGAATGATGTCATAAAATTGATATGACGTCATAGTGATGTATCATATGTGCGGTAATTAACCTCCGCCATCGAAGATCGGAGGTTACTGTTTTCACCCCTTTCTGTTTGTTTGTTTGTTTGTGAACAGTATTACGGAAAAACTCCTCGACTGATTTCGACGAAACTTGGTGGGGGGATTAGGTATGGTCCAAGGATCATGCCATTAGATTTTGGACTTGGTCCAAAATCCAATATGGCCGCTATGGCGGCCATTTTGAAAAAATATTAGAATTTTTTTTTTGCATTTCCACATGTTTTAAGTGATTTCCAACCCCCCCCACCAAAAAAAAAATTGTTGGAGAAAAAAATTTTTGCAACTTTTTTTTCAACAAAATTTCGATTTTTTTTTGCATTTCTACATGTTATAAGTGATTTCCAACAAAAAACATGCCAAAATTATAATTGCGGCTGATTTTGGAACTTCAGGTGGATATACCCATGTAAAATCAATTTCTGTCTCAAGGAATCTAGTTATGACGAATGAATTGAGTATGTAAAAGTTAAAAGTAAAAGGGAAAGTTGCAAACTATAACTCTGTGAGCACTGTTGACGTTAAATTGAATGAATAGGATATCAGGTTCACTTGAGTGACCTTGCAGTATTGGCGGCGGAGGTTTTGCACTCTACCGAGTGCTCCTCCTCTAGTTCATCTCTGCTAATGCCCTGTTCGATTTCCGCAAACAGAATTCAAAAAGCTTGCCTAGTTTTGGAGATAATTTTTTAGGTGATTTCCATTAGCGGAGATATTTTGACGTCATAACTTTTTTTCTATGAGGAATTTTCAAAATCGAAGATGGTTACTGTCTGCGCAGGGTATTTTTACATAAATATGCCAAGTTTCAGGAAGTTTCGATGAAAACTGTAGGCTGTGAAACAAACTAGTCCACAAGAAGATGAAGAACAACAACGTGAGTAAGACTTAGAGATCCTCCACGAGGATCTAAAAAAGGAAAAGAACTCTGGAAAATTACAGCACTGAAATTCCAGCACTGGGAAGGAAATATTGAAATACCAGGGGTGAAGATACAATGAGGGATATTCCGAGGAGACAGCCTTTTGTCCCTCCTGTTTTGTCTGGCTCTGGACCCACTGAGAAACCTCATTAATGAGCAAGGGCACGGATCGACCGATATACAACAATACAGGAACTTGACAACGAAGCATCATAAAAAAATAACTCGGAGTAGAAGAGGGCCAGCAAGTATGTCATAAACAAATGTACAAAACAATTACCAAAGAATACCTGTGTGGAACGAGGTTGATCCTGAAAACATACATTTCTCCAAGGAACAAAATCAAATCCATAAACCAACTACCAGCACCAGTATTACAATATGGCTGCGGAAGAATAAACTGGCCACAAACGGAAATCTATAAACTAGATATCAAGAATAAGAAAACTCCTCACTGTCCACAAAAAAAATCTCTTCATTATCCTCACTATCCACAAAAAAATGTTCCACAAAAAAAACCAATGTATCCCGAGAATGTACGTCCCGAGACGAGGAGAAGGTAGTGGCCTGATGGAACTCAACCAAGTGCACAGAATGACAACTGTCAGATTGGTGGAATGCGTGAAAAGTTCAACAGACTACCGAATCTGATTTGTAAGGAAACATTAAGAATGCAAACCAGGGAAGTTATCCCAAACACACCGAGAAAAAAAACATTCCAAAGACAGGTGCAAATGGAAGACGTCACACACAAAACCAAAAGAGGAACAGATGCAGCCCCAATGAGAGCAAAAAAGATGAAAGAAAATATAAAGCGAAATATCAACAAATAGACACCAACAACTGGGAGAATGACAAAAGAGCAGGAAGATTTAAAAAGGAGTTGGACAGATTGGGCATGGACAAAGAAGGCTCATTGGCATGGTTAAGAAGAGGTCAGCTCAATTGCAATGGAGAACAATTAATTATTAATGCCCCAGACCAGGGACACTACACCAATGGCTTTAAGAAGATGGCAGGACTGAGTCAATTGGACAGGTGTAGGTTCTGCAAAGTAGAAACAGAAAGCATGAGCCACTTTTTACAAGGATGTAAAAAAAATAAAAACTCATGTCAGAACAGCTCTACACACAAAGGCACAACAGGTTTTGTAAAGTAATCCACTGGGACATCTGCAAAAACTTCAATATCCCAGCCCCAGAAAAGTCATGGAAACATGAACCAAAAGGAATCATTCAAAACAAGGAAGTAATGCTCACATATGACCTGATGATCCGATCGAGCATGAACAAAGAAAAAAAGCATTGTGACCGGGTTTAGTACTTGTATACGGTACGAAAAAGAAAAAAAAATGGCATTGCGAATTGAGGACTGTTCCACCTTCTAAAACGCACATATGGAGATAACAACCACCAAAAAACACACACACGTCAAGGTGGCTGGCTTAGGATCCCAGGGTTCTGACTTCAAGCGCATGCGGGGCCATTGAATTAACACCAGGTGGGTTGACTCAACCTGTCATCCTTCTGAGGTCGGCAATATGAGTCAGTGTATTGGTAACAGGGGCACTGTATCAGAGGCAAAGACGCTCCCCGGCAAATGATGCTACTCGCAGCCATGTGCTGCACATGAATGAGGTGAATATACACACACACACACACACACACACACACACACACACACACACACACACACACACACACACACACACACACACACACACACACACACACACACACACACACACACACACACACACACACACACACACACACACACACTTTGAAACCTGGGAGGGCTCCGTTCTACCTTCTGAAACTCGCATATGGAGATCTCTTCGGCCTGTGGGGAATTTTAAAGGAGAAATCCCCCTTCCCCTTACCCCTCCCACCCTCCCACCCCCCCACCCTCCAGCAATCAGCACAGTATTTAAAAACTCGATGGTATGACTCGGCCAGGGTTGGATTTGAAGAACCGACCTCAAACTCAAAGCGGGCACTCTAACCATAATGTGCAGTTGCACTTCACGTTGTCTCGGCAATCACAGATTAAATGCTTATTAATTTAGAAAAAAAATAACGTGCAATCTCATGCACCACAAAGTTATGATTATGATCAACGTGTTGAGATAATGAATATTTTTCACAGAAATCACATTTTTATGGGTTTTTAAATTCTCCAAAACTTAAAATGAACGAATCAAACTCAAAATTTGACACCATAACCTCTGTTCGGTCCAACCATTGCCTAAATATTTTATTCATCATGGAAAGACAGATCAAATGAGTTTCACTCAATTTTAATAATCATGTTTTACTCATGATTTATTACCATATCGAACTCCCACAACCAGACAAAGTTAAATTTCTCTCCAATTCAATAAAACAAAATTCCATTAAAGATATTAACGTGAATATTACACAAAAACAAACATGCAATGTGTAATAAATAAATAAAACACAATGAACAGCAGTACACGACGGTTTGTGTTCATTTGGTTTTTGTGGTTTTCTGTCGACACGAGATAAAAAGGAAATTCATAATTTATTAAAGCAAATACATGTGAAGTGGAATGAAAAGAATAAAAAAAACGAGGGAATACGAGGAGAGAAACTGATTAAAAATATCCTGAAGTGCTTGGCTCTCCTGGTGGATAAATATCTATGAGGAAAGCAACAGGAGGGGATGCTTGATGATGAGATGGCAAAATGTCAGATTCTCCTCAATTCACTGCCTCCTCATTCCTGTACAATTTTTACTTATAATTTAAATAAAATATACACACTTAATTATACTTACCTCAATGTGTGTATATACAGGATTTCATAAACAATGGAGGCCCACACTCATCGGGATATTCACACCAAATCGAAAGACGTTTAAAAAAAAAAAAATTATATATATATATATATATATATATATATATATATATTTTGTATCCCTTGTCGAGGCTCGAATGAGAGGAAACACACAACATACAGCAAGGGGGGCATGAGACAAGAGGGGCAGGAGAGAGAAGGACAAAACAGTGGGGAACAGAGACATTAGGAGATCTGTGGAAGGGAGAGGGATGGGGTGGGGAACATGGGGAATACAAGATGGACATCACAGGGACTTTCAGGAAGAAAAGCAGGGAATTTGAAGGAGGTGGGTTTGGGGTGGATTAACGGGAGTAGAAAAGATCGAGGATTCGGATGAGGGAAGACAAGAGGTGGTGGTGAACAGCTGTTTTGAAGGAGAGAAGAATGGGATTGAACAGAGTGAGGGAGTTTATTCCAAAGGTGGGAAAAAAGAGGAATGAAAGAGTGAAGGTGAGCAGTGATTCATGATTGTGGTGGTTTCACCAAAAGGGGATTGTTAACGATCTTGAGCACCCTGCGGAAATATTGTGGGGACATATCACAGACAAAGCAAAGGGGGGGGGGCAAGATCGGAAAGGAGACAGTCGAAGACAGAAAGACCACAGACCTGCTTGCAGTGAGACAGTGAGAGGCCCAAAGACTCAGCCTCATCGCGGGAGATACCAATGATCCTAAATGCCTTGGTTTCCACATTGTGAAGCCAAAAAAGGTGAGAGGCAGGAGCACCAGCCCAGAGGGGAGAGCAGTAGTCCATCAGGCTGCGGACGAAAGCTTTGTGTGTGCTCAGAGCTCAGGTGGGCCGAGGAAAGACTTTGCACGATGGAGGATTCCCAGTTAGAGACGAGCTATGTAGGCCAGGTTGGAAATGTGGCCTTCCCAGGAAAGATAATGGCAGATAGTGAGAGGAAGCTGCTGCCTGCCGGTCTGAGGGATGACAGATAGTACGACAGAGGGTGGAGTCATCAGCAAAGAGATAAAGAGGATTTTCCAGAGAGTCGGAGAGATCATTGATGAAAACCAGAAAAAGAACAGAGCCCAGAACGCTACCTTGAGGAACTTGAGGAGGAGGCCTGGACAGGAAGAGGGGATGAAAGAACTCAATTTAGGGCCACATGTTGACTGCGACAGGAGAGGAAGTCTGCGAGCCATGAATGGAGATGGTCTTTGATACCATAGGAAGAGAGTTTGGTGAGCAGGGCAGTGTGCCAGACTGTGTCAAAAGTAAGCGATATGTCTCGGGATGTGGCTCTGATTTCATGTTTAGCATTGAGTACCTCCATCCATTGTTGGGAGAGCAGAAGCAGCATATCCAGGGTAGAGTGACCTGGTCTGAAACCAAATTGATGATCGGAAATCAAGCTATTGGAGAAGAGGAAGGATTTAATGTTTGAAGCGATGATGGATTCCATAACCTTGCTGATGATTGGGAGAAGGCTGATTGGTCTGTAGTTGCAGGGATCTGTTTTTGCACCTTTTTTATGTGGGGCAGTAATGTTTGCTGATTTCCAAGCAGATAGCAGATGACCTTGATGAAATGAGAGGGTGAATAGAACAGAGAGAGTGAGCAAGAGTAGAGGGTAGAACTGATTTTAAGGCTAGAACTGATGCTGGATAGATCACCATTGATGCAGGACATGTGAAAGTTGCATCGAGTGATTTGAGCAGGATTTAGAATTTATTCAGGGTGTTGGAGAGAACTCGCTAGCTCTTTGCTAAAGATGACGTGGGATATTTAATGTCCAACAATGACCAGTCCTTCTGATGGATGGCACACACATTGATGAATCACTCTGCACTTTATACCTATGTTGAGATTTCAACCCAGACTAGGTGTGCATACCTCTTGGCCATCTCAACAGTATAATATATTGTGCGGGCTGGGGGGTCGGGTGAGAAGACCACTAGGTGGGGGAAGTTATGTCGATTCCCACCAGACTCCCCGGAATTGTAGGCCATCGCACATGGAGAATTCCGTGACGTGGTGGGTCGCTTAACCAACCATGGACGCCAATAACTCAACCGCGTGACCTAGGGTCCTCCCGTCTATGAGTTAATCGGGTTACCTAATTAATCACGTGGTTTAATTACCGGGGAAACACGCCCTCAGTACGCCTTGAATGAACCGGATCACTCTCCTGGACCGGATCACTTTACCGGATCGGATGCCGCCAAGCGACACTGCCAAGTACGTACCGCCTAAAAGGAATGGATTGTTGGGAATAAAGTCCCGGCTAAACTAGGATTCGGGCCATGCTGGATCAATGGAAGAAAACACAAAGACCAGCTGGGAACATTCCTATTAACAATAATTTATTTACAAGCAGGCGAGGAAAGCCATGTGGCACAGTGAAGATTTATTGGGGTGTAATGCAGGAATAGAAAGAAGTGTGGGGTGCGACAATAATACAAGCAACTTACGAAAGCAGACCAGAGCAGACGTGACGCGAAATTAATAACAATAATGATGTTCTACAGACTTACTTAACCAGACAGGCACCAGGACACACACACACACACACACACACACACACACACACACACACACACACACACACACACACACACACACACACACACACACACACACACACACACACACACACACACACACACACAGAAACCTCGACGAGAAGGGAGCCTTGCAGCCAGGGAGAGAGGGGAGTTGAGGTTATGCTCTCGGGTACCTGTGCACCTGATAGCACGATGTGCCACCAATACGTTTTGGGGGGGGGGGGGGAATGCTCCGTGATGCGGTACCGACAGTAGTCGCGTTGTCTCTGGCCCCAGCCGCACGTGCGGAGACTGTGTTCTGAAGGAGCTTGAGTGGAGAAGGGGCGGAGTCCAGAGTGCGAGGGTGGAGTGCTGGGCTGGACCAGGTAAGCGGGTGGGGTCGACGACGAGGCATGGGCGGAAACTAGGAGGTGGATCGACGAGGCGAGGTGTGGGCGGAGACTAGAAGCAGGAGGCGGGAAGAGGCACACACCGCGTGAAAACACACACGAGACGGAGGAACTTCTCAGTCATTTATTGGACCCGAAGCTCGGGGGGAGGGGCCATGCCAAATTCAAACATCATCGCCCCAATGTGGTGCTCTGATTGGCCCCGACCCCTCACGTGGCCTGCCAGCTTGGGCCGGAAACCGCCTCACTCCTTTTCCAGCAAGGCCAACCCAACAGCGGGAACATTGCACTCTGACTCCACAAGACGACACGAATCGCCCACACCGAAATTGGCACGTGAATCACAAGCAAATCTTCATCGGGTCTGGACCCCTTGTCCTCGGGTGAACCGACCATGGACCCGCGGTCTTCGGGAGAATCTCCCGGACTGACCACGTATCCTCCATCGGAGCTGCTTGCGGATCCCGGGGGTGTTCGCTCTGAGAACTCGGGTAATCGTGGACCGCACGTCGTGTCAGGTGAAGGAAGATATGCTGTGGTAAACGAGACGAGGAGCAAGCAGGGCAGAGGGTACCGTGGATTGTCTTGTTGTCAAAAAAACACCATCCGTGCAGCCTCTTAAGAGGTATTTGTTCGCATGCCTTTCCAATGCAATCGGCAATTCTCCCCAGCTTATTGGAAACTCAAATCGACGGTCCAGCACCTAGCGCACGTCATTCGCTGCACATGCCGGGTTTCGGGCTCGCTCGGGAACGAGACTCCGGGTGCAGCGGATCCTTCACGGCGGCGCGGCAGTTTGCCCACCTTAGGGCCCTGTCACACCTTGACGTTTTAGCCAGCAATGGCAACGTATAAAAATGTATGTAAAACGTTGGCGTATGCTGAAATTTTGATTTTGATTTTTTTTAAGTTTTGGACGTATGCATAACGTATTAGTAACGTACACAGAACGTTTTAATCACATATAGATAACTTAGACCAACGACTGATTAGCATGTTGTAAGCGTTCACAACCTATGCCCAACGATAGTCTAACGTATGCATAGCGCGCTGCACGTATCGCCGACGAACTCGTGGCGTAGCCTGTTAAAAACCTGCCGCACGCCGATTTAAATCATAACCGCCTGAGAATTGGAAGTGTCAACATCGCAGTCACACCTTGACCATTTAGCCAGCGTATGCCGACCTCTGAAAAATTGGTCTAAAACGCTGGCACACATCGAATAAGTTATGGGTAAGTTGTGTATACGTTAAGAGCACGCTGAAAAACACTGCCATACGTCGTAATACGCCTTGTACATCGTGAAATTTCAAGCATGCTGAAAATTTTACGACGTACTCGCCGTATGGCTCACACGTTCCGCTACGCTGGGAATAAGTTGTAGGCACGATATGCGATCGTTGACACACGTCGACACAAGTTCCTTGTAAGTTACTCATAAGTCAAAACACGTCGAGGTAATGTTTAGCATACCCGGAACTTATTTTATCCGTCAAGGCACATTTTCTTTTTTTCTCCTTGGCTCCGTGAAGGCACGTGATGAAATATCTGAAGTTGTTGTTGTTGTTGTTTTTTTATTTTCTTTAGTCTATCACGAATTTTAAAACATACTCGGACATTTGCTTTTAAGTTTCGACGTCGACATGACAATATCCTCAAACAGAAAATATTCACAGAGGAGGAACAAAGAATAAGACGAGCAAACTGAAGAGGCAATCGGACGTGACGTAACAGCACGTGACGAAATATCGGAAGTTGGTGTTGGTTTTTTTTTTTTTAAACGCTGCCAATACGCCATTATACGGTAGCTGTAAATTTGAAACACGTTCAGTAAGATATGTGGTCATCCGGAAGACGTCAATCAAATACGTCTACATACGTCAATATGCATAGGAGGTATGTTACTCATAGATTCAAAGCACGTTACTCAGGTTAGAAATAAGTTGTGGGTACGCTAATCATTACCTCGACGTGTTTCGACTTTATTATGAGTAACTTACAAGTAACGTGTGTCAACGATCGCATAACGTGCCCACAACTTATTCCCATCACATGCGGAACGTGTGAGCCATACGCCGGCATACGTCGTAAAATTTCAAGCATGCTAAAATTTGCGGACAACCGCAAAGTACAACGATTAAAGCCTGCGTACTACGACGTATGGCAGTGTTTTTCAGCGTGCTCTTAATATATACACAACTTACCCATAACGTATTCGACGTGTGCCAGCGTTTTAGACAAATTTTTCATAAATCGGCATACGCTGGCTAAATTGTCAAGGTGTGACAGCCCCTTTACAGCGAAAGCGCACGTGACTGATTTATCCCAGGAAAGAAGTGAAGAGTGGGGATGAAATGAAAAGAAAATGATTTAGCAACCCTAACTATTCAATCATCGCAACGCACTTCCTGTTGTCCCACAAAACAAAAGGGAGGGAACAATCTACATGTATAATAATGGCATAACTGTCTTGGGAGACCTATCTGTTGTATGCATGCGGTTCTGAGAACCGCAACAATACATACATATATATATATATATATATATATATATATATATATATATATATATATATATATATATATATATATATATATATATATATATATATATCTCCATCCAACCATTGGGACCATAATTTGTGAATAGTATTGGTGCTGCCAAAGCAGTCTCCTTGGCTATTGGGCACAATCCTGGACAGTTTGCCACTCCGACACAGGATAGCAGCATGCTGGCACTCATTTTGGTATGAACCTGGTATTAATTCAACAGCCAAGTGGGATTTGAACTAAGGATCATAGGATCCCAAGCCCACCACCCTAACCATTAAGGCAACACCAGGCTATAATATATATATATATATATATATATATATATATATATATATATATATATATATATATATATATATATATATATATATATATATATATATATATATATATATATATATATATATATATATATATTGTTGTGGTTACCAGATTCGCAAACCACCATTCAGGTCCCTTAGGTGAGGTATCTCGGTAAGTGCATGTGTAGTTAGGCCCAAACCCGTTGTCTAGTGGGAATACATGTCATTTATACGTGCTGCGACTCTTCAGGATAGCCGTTTTTCTTTTACTATCTTTATTTTGGACCAACCGCCATGATTACCATCACAACCACAACATCAACCACCGACCACAACCACCGCTTCACCACAACCGCCACGACCTTCACGTCACACCTCGCAACCGTAGCATCGCCACCGTTCTTGCCCCGCTGTGGGTACCGGTGTTGGACTCATGCAGAACGCGCGTCGAAAAAACGTGTACAAAATCACGGATTTTGTGATTCAAAAACGGATCAAAAACGACACACGCCCACTTTTTGCCGTCCAATCGGTGAGCGAGGGGCGATTTGGCCCCGCCTCCAGAACGATCGATATATGCAAATTTGTGGATCAAAAAGCCTTCACGCCCACTTTTTCTCGGGCCAATGGGGAGCGAGGTGAAAGGTCAAAGGGAGGGGGTCAAAGGCGAAGCTACGGGGGGATAAAAGGACGGTGTTCGTCAGTCAGCAGAGTGAGAAAGAGTCAGAGGGTGTGGAAGTCTGGAGCCCGAAGCCTGCAGTAGCTGGAGAAGCTGAAGAGAGTCGAACGAGGAGAGCCCAAAGAAGAGTCCAGGGTGGAGAGTCCAGAGGCGGAGAGGCGGCAGCGGCGAAGGCAGACGAGGGGGTGCTCGCGTCGGTGCCGGGAGCTGCACGCCCGAGGGAGGCCGGCAGCGCGACCTGGCCGAGGTGGAGACGCACACCAGGGATAATAAAGATCCTCTATACCCCGAGCATCAGCAACCCCCTCCTGTTTCCCCCCGCGCTGAGATAGTGCGACCAAGGGGGCCCCGTTCCCACCCCCTACCAGACACCGTCCACGAGGCCCGCGGGTTGCGGGGCCATCGCCGCTCCGCGTCTCATCACCAGACGGGTAGGCCCGACCCGGTCTCGGCCTCAGGCCTGCCTCATTCTTGAGGGTATTTCTTTTCCTTGGTTTTGGGTATGTGTTGTCGGCGCCGTCTGTGAAGTAGAATTGTATAAGTGTTGCCGTGTGCTCGGTAGTCGGTATTAGCTCTGCATTGTGTTTTCACTTTTATATTTGCTTTTTGTGTAAATGGAATTGTGTTTTGTTTTTTTTTGTGCTTTTGGTGGAATTGTATTTGTGTGCTTCCCGTGTGCCGCGAATAAATGTGCTTTATTGTTGAACTGTTCTCCCGCTTCGCTTCGTCTTTTCCCCCATTGAACCCTCATCTTGCTTCACGTAAAGGGTTGGTAGTGGGCTGAGTACGCCCGATAATTAATCGAACCGTCGAGGTCGACGATAACACCGCTCGGTTATTCTGATAGTACGGAACGGGTCGCTTAAGTGGCCCGTGTCCGAAGTCGACCTGCGGCGAGGTGCGATCGCCCGGTCTACCCTCCGCGTGGGTACTTAGGTAGGTCGAATTTGGCGAGCAACCCTATCCCACGCGGGGGCTGATTGGCTCGATCGCGGTGAGACCGAAAGGTCCACCCGTGACTGGTTCCCGGCGTTAGTCCGAGAGGGTCACGACTGGATTGTCCGTCCGGTGGGCGACGTGCCGCGATTCGAGTTACGTGGCCGTCAGCACGCCGGCGGGCGCGAAAACCGCAACACTGGTGTCAGGAGTGGGATACAAATTCATCGCCCTCCTCGCGGCACTGGTATTGGAGAACGGGAAAACGGGCTCTCCTGTCTCCAGCTAAATTCACGGGAATCGGTCCAGGGGTGAGAGAAGCGACCCCCGATTCCCTCCAAATTACGGGCGAGCAAATTAACCCTTCACGAGAAGCAAGATGGCGTCTCAAGGCGAGCGGGAGCCGGGGGTATTAGAAATGTATATGTGTAGTAATGTAGAATCCATGGTCCAGGATGGAATCCCCGAGCAGGAAATGTTGATTTTGCAGGAGCACGGACTCGCCCAACTGAACCCAGGGCCCGAGGTGGGTGCGGCAGCGGCCGCGGTGTATGACACCTCCCCCCCCCCTCTCCACCAAGACCCTTCCCCAACCCCTGCCGAAACGGCTCACTTGAGTGCATCCGACATGGCCCAGCTATTCACCATGCTGGCACAAATGAATGCGGCAATGACAAATGAAATAAAAAAAGAAATGAAAGACATGAACAAACAAATAAACGAAAAGATGGATACATTCACAAACGAAATAAAACGCATGAAAACTAAAATGGAAACAAACATGAAGGAAGAAACGAGAAAGCTACGGGGTGAGACACAGAATATGGGCCGATGCCTGCAGGCGGGCATGAAGGCCGTGAGCAGGGAACTTAAAATGGCGACTCCACGTGTCGGAACAAACGAGCTGGAAGGGGGTGCAACGGCTGACAGGCCCGCGGTGGAGGCGGGTAAGGAAAAAGTAATTCGGGAGACAAGAGACGAGGTGAAAGTAATTGCGAGGGAGAGAAAAGAACAATTAATACGGAGAGCAAGGATGAGGTACGCGGAGATCGTGAAAGAGCAAGGAGTGAAAAACAGGGAAGGACGGGAGCGACTTAAAGAGAAAGCAAGGTTGACCTACATAAAGATAAGGGAAAGACGCCAGAAAGAAGCGGAGACTAATAGACAGGAGGGGACAACAGAAATTTATAAATGTACAGAGACACGGGAGATGGGAACGATAGAGGAGAGACTGCACGGTGAGGACGGGGTAAGTGACGCACACACGGAGGAAGTGGAGGATAATGGGGGTGAGCTGGCGGACTGGGTAGAGACCCAGTGCGAGCACCTGGATGGCCTCCTCCAGGAACGAGGGGAGGGAGTATGCCCCCTTGAGGCGAGTCACGACCAGGTGAGTTCGGTCGTGCTTTGCGAGGTTGAGGGGAGGAGTGCTGTGGACGGGTGCACGGAGAGCTTGGGGGGTATAGAGGCCCCGGAGACCCTTGTGGGGACACGAATGCCCAGTGTGGTTGTCCCTGTGTGTGTGGTGCAAGGTGTGAGTGCGTCCCCGTGTGTGGAAGCGACCCCGTGTGTGAGTGGTGTGGTGGCGATGGTGCTGGAGTGCGTGCTTCCCAGCACGCCGTGTTTGGATGAGGCACCGTGTGTGGATGAGGAACCGTGTGTGGAAGAGGCCGTGTGTGTGAGTGAAACGGCCAGTATGAGTGAGGAACCGCGGGTGAGTGCCCCCGCGTGTGTGGATGAGGCACGGTGTGTGGATGAGGCACCGCGGTTGAGTGCCCCCGCGTGTATGAGTGAGGGACGTTGTGTGGAAGAGACCGCGTGTGTGAGTGTCGCCGTGTGTATGAGTGAGGTACCGCGGGTGAGTGCCCCCGCGTGTATGAGTGAGGCACAGCGGTTGAGTGCCCTCGCGTGTGTGGGTGAGGCACCGCGGGTGAGTGCCCCCGCGCGAGTGAATGGAGCACCACGTGTGAGTAGTATGGTTTGTGTGAGTAGTGAGGCACGCGTGAGTGAACGGCCGTGTGCAAGGTCGCTGTGTGCCAGGGAGACCGTGTGTGTGAGAGAGCGGTATGAGAGGGAGATGTCGGTTGGCATGCGGGAGCACGCAGCCGCGTCTCCCCGTGTGAATGTGATGGTGTGGACTGTGTGCGTCGTAACACGCAGGTATGCGTGTGTGGAATGGCGACGACGACGACATGTAAGGAAAGAAAGCCGAGTGGCGGCTGTAGTTGTTTCGGGCACCGTGCCGGGTTCGCCCAGCAGTGAGCACGCGGTTCGTGCTGTGCAACGCACGAGACCACCACGTGCTCGCTTGCGAGAGTGAAGTCCCGGTCCGGAAACGCACGCGGTGGATTTGCCGATCCCGCGGACGGACAAAGTTTAGGCAGGTAAACGGATTTGGACCGGACGGGTTCTCCACGCGATCGTGTGTGTTAAGCTCCAACGGGCAAGGCACATGTGTTCGCGTGGGGAACCCCTCGAGACGTGGGGCTTGTTTTTTTTTATGCGCACGGTGACGTAATGGCTGCACGTGGGGTTGGAATCCGGCAGGAGGGGTATCTCTGCCGGATGGTCCCGTCCAAGGAGGGACGAGGAACACGTGCAGCTGCATGACGTCACGGGCAGGTGCAAAGTGCGCGAGCTCTGAGTTGCCGCGCAGGTGCTGCGCATGTAAAGAGAAAAAAAGGAAAACAGCAAGCCTCACTTTCGGGTGCACAGGATTCCTGGGCACAGGATGAAAACTAGTTAGGGGGAAGGGTTAGCTTAGTTAGACCGACTTCATGGGGCAGGGGTAAGTCCTCATGGAGTCCGTGGAATGGATTAGTTAGAGGGATTGTAGCCAGATTTAGGTTGGGGAATTGATTAATGGGATTATTTGAAGACAGAGACAGACTTGTGGATGTGTAGAGGGGACGTAGTTTAGCTACGTAGGTTAAAAGGAACGTGCTGTAGTTTAAGGGACGACGTGGGAGCACGAGTTAGTTAGGGGATGTAGTTAGAAGGATGGCAGAGTTCAGCGGTGAGTGTGTTGAAGAGTTGGTGAGTTGTGAGGTGAGTACATGATGAGTGAGTGAGGCCAGCGGGTCTGTGTGTGTGGAGTGAATGGGGAATGCATGGTGCGATGAGTGATTGGGGGGAGGAGTGACTCCCGCCCAAGGGACCCCGGGGTCAGTGTAGAGTGAGTTAGCTGGGTTAGTCAAATTACAAAACGGAGGTCGTTTTGCTGTTGGTGGGAATGTAGGCTCGAGACCCATTTGGAGGGGTGCAGGAGCCCTGTTGATGGGCTTGGGAGCGTGGCTGCGAAAGGTGAGTATCGCTGAGTGGGTACCCCGGGCACCAGGCTAGTCGGCCGCGGTAGGCCATGGGCCCATGGGGGGCCGGGATAGAGTAGTGGGCACGGGTGCGCCTGCTTGGTGCGGGGGCCCGGGGCGCCATTAGCCGCGTGGGCAGTGTTGTGGGCACGGGTGACCCTCGGAAAGGGGCCCGGGAGGCCGGCCTGCCACGTGTGCGTTTCAGGGGAGGTGCCATGGGGGCACTCCCCGGTGTTAGGGAGCTGGTAGGCTCGGAGGCAGTGTAGTGCCCGGGGGTGCCATAGCGGGAGAATCGGCAGAGGGTCGTGCCTGCCAAAGGGAGCCACGTGTCCCAGCCAGGAGACCGTGTGAGGGCACGGAGCGAAAATTGGGGGGCGAGGCCCGAAATTGTGAGGACACCAACACAGGCGACGGGAATCTGGGTTGTTAGAACCAATAGTTTAAGCGAGAGGCGCTTGTTGAAAGCCCCGGGGTAGTTTAACAGTTAAATGGTTAGGGTAGATTAGGAGATGTACCCCTCCGCACCATCCATCCCCTCGCTGTCGTTGTGGGCCGCTGGACCCACTTTGGTTAAAGATCGCCGAACTCTGGGGAGGCCATTCTGAGGCTTCGTTGGGCCTCGACACGGGACGTTAGCTCTCCCTTATTCCCCTCCAGGAAGGGAACGTAGGGGTTGGGAGTAGGCTAGGTGACAGGATAGGTTAGCCGAACAAAGACGATAAAGGGGGTTAGGGGACGATTTATAGTGGGGAAGTAAAAATAAAAACAACAAAAAAATAAGTTGGGGCTAAATTGGGGTTTGACAAATTAAGGGAGTGGGTATGTACAGTGACAGGCAAAGGCGATAGGTTGGGAGGGAGACAGGTAGGTAGGTCCGAGCCCGCCTTCCAAGTGGCCAGCACCACCGCACTCCCTCCACCAACCTCCATTGAACGGCAAAGGCTGGCCAACTTCATCGGCTGGCCGTGTTTTGCTTCAAGGCGGAGGCCGGCCAACTTCATCGGCAGCTGTGTGCTGCAAGGCCTGTGCCGGCCAGTTCATCTGCTGGCTGTTTTTCTTCGAGGCCTGTTCCGGCCAGTTCGTCTGCCGGCTGTGTTTGCCTGCAGCGGCCTCCTTCTTCTGCGGGCTGTGTTTGCCTGCTACCTTTGCCATGCCATGCCCACTGCCCACGTTCACCAGCCCCGTTCAATTTTTGCTTTGCCCCCCCCCCCTGTTCATTTCCATGTGCGCCAGGATCCGCAAGGCAACAGTTTACAAGCTGCGAGAACTGCCCTGTTGGCAGCAACAACACGGGCCTGCAGTGGCGGCCCGTGCACCGTGTTTGCGTCCATCCATTCATGCATCCATTCGTTGTGCTCATTGCGTGTGCCACTTGAGCTGGCACGGAGACTGCGTTGTGCAGCCCATGCACCGTTGTGGTTCACTGCGTTCAGTTCAAAAGGGAAGGCCTTGGACTGCGTGTGAGCAGCCAGCCACGTTCCCTGTCACCTGCATTGTTTGAGCCAGAGACTGCATGTGGGCAGCCTGGCTCCCTGCTAACTGCTTTTCTTTTGCAGAGTTCAGTGATCCTGGGCCATGGTTTAGTGTAAAATTTGTAAGTTAAGGTAAGATGTACTGTACATATGAGTGCGCCCCCGGCATGTTTGTCTTAGCGCCGGCAATTTTATTTAAGTCGTCCGTGTGAGTGAGTTTGTTTAGGTAGTTACGCAGCCCTCAGGTTATTTATTTTGGGGACACGAATACCATGAATGTCGCACTCAGGGATCCGTAGGTAAAATGTACTAGGGGAAAACTACACATGATGGCACACGAAAATTTGACGACTCGGGACGAGTCTGTAAAAAGGGAAGGGGGTAGTGTTGTGGTTACCAGATTTGCAAACCACCATTCAGGTCCCTTAGGTGAGGTATCTCGGTAAGTGCATGTGTAGTTAGGCCCAAACCCGTTGTCTAGTGGGAATACATGTCATTTATACGTGCTGCGACTCTTCAGGATAGCCGTTTTTCTTTTACTATCTTTATTTTGGACCAACCGCCATGATTACCATCACAACCACAACATCAACCACCGACCACAACCACCGCTTCTCCACAACCGCCACGACCTTCACGTCACACCTCGCAACCGTAGCATCGCCACCGTTCTTGCCCCGCTGTGGGTACCGGTGTTGGACTCATGCAGAACGCGCGTCGAAAAAACGTGTACAAAATCACGGATTTTGTGCTTCAAAAACGGATCAAAAACGACACACGCCCACTTTTTGCCGTCCAATCGGTGAGCGAGGGGCGATTTGGCCCCGCCTCCAGAACGATCGATATATGCAAATTTGTGGATCAAAAAGCCTTCACGCCCACTTTTTCTCGGGCCAATGGGGAGCGAGGTGAAAGGTCAAAGGGAGGGGGTCAAAGGCGAAGCTACGGGGGGATAAAAGGACGGTGTTCGTCAGTCAGCAGAGTGAGAAAGAGTCAGAGGGTGTGGAAGTCTGGAGCCCGAAGCCTGCAGTAGCTGGAGAAGCTGAAGAGAGTCGAACGAGGAGAGCCCAAAGAAGAGTCCAGGGTGGAGAGTCCAGAGGCGGAGAGACGGCAGCGGCGAAGGCAGACGAGGGGGTGCTCGCGTCGGTGCCGGGAGCTGCACGCCCGAGGGAGGCCGGCAGCGCGACCTGGCCGAGGTGGAGACGCACACCAGGGATAATAAAGATCCTCTATACCCCGAGCATCAGCAACCCCCTCCTGTTTCCCCCCGCGCTGAGATAGTGCGACCAAGGGGGCCCCGTTCCCACCCCCTACCAGACACCGTCCACGAGGCCCGCGGGTTGCGGGGCCATCGCCGCTCCGCGTCTCATCACCAGACGGGTAGGCCCGACCCGGTCTCGGCCTCAGGCCTGCCTCATTCTTGAGGGTATTTCTTTTCCTTGGTTTTGGGTATGTGTTGTCGGCGCCGTCTGTGAAGTAGAATTGTATAAGTGTTGCCGTGTGCTCGGTAGTCGGTATTAGCTCTGCATTGTGTTTTCACTTTTATATTTGCTTTTTGTGTAAATGGAATTGTGTTTTCTTTTTTTTTGTGCTTTTGGTGGAATTGTATTTGTGTGCTTCCCGTGTGCCGCGAATAAATGTGCTTTATTGTTGAACTGTTCTCCCGCTTCGCTTCGTCTTTTCCCCCATTGAACCCTCATCTTGCTTCACGTAAAGGGTTGGTAGTGGGCTGAGTACGCCCGATAATTAATCGAACCGTCGAGGTCGACGATAACACCGCTCGGTTATTCTGATAGTACGGAACGGGTCGCTTAAGTGGCCCGTGTCCGAAGTCGACCTGCGGCGAGGTGCGATCGCCTGGTCTACCCTCCGCGTGGGTACTTAGGTAGGTCGAATTTTTGCGAGCAACCCTATCCCACGCGGGGGCTGATTGGCTCGATCGCGGTGAGACCGAAAGGTCCACCCGTGACTGGTTCCCGGCGTTAGTCCGAGAGGGTCACGACTGGATTGTCCGTCCGGTGGGCGACGTGCCGCGATTCGAGTTACGTGGCCGTTCGCACGCCGGCGGGCGCGAAGACCGCAACAATATATATGTATATATATATATATATATATATATATATATATATATATATATATATATATTGTTGCGATTTCGCGCCCGCCGGCGTGCGGACGGCCACGTGACTCGAATTGCAGCACGTCGCCAACCGGATGGACAATTCAGTCGTGACCCTCTCGGACCAACGCCGGGAGCTAGTCACGGGTGGGGGTTTAACCTCACCACGATCGTGCCAATTTCCCACCCGCGCAGGATAGGGTCGCTTGCCAAATTCGATCTACCTAAGTACCTGCGCGAATGGTCGACTGGGCGATCGCACCTCGCCGCAGGTCGACTCCGGACACGGGCCGCTTGGGCGGCCCGTTCCGTGCTATCGGGATAACCGAGCGGTGTTATCGCCGACCTGGACGGTTCAGATTAATTACCGGGTGTATTAAGCCCACTATGAACCCTTTACGTGAAGCAGGATGGAGGGTCAACAAAGAAAAGATGAAGCGAAACGGGAAAACAGTTCACACAATGCACATTTATTACGCGACACACGGAAAGCACACATATACAGCCGAACAGTCAAAATGCACATGTAGCAGTTAAAACAAAAGAAACAATGGCGCAGAGTTACTACCGACTACGCGCACACACGGCAAGACTTATACAGTTCTACTTTACAGACGGCGCCAATACACATTTACTCAAAAGCAAAGGAAAGAAGCCACCCTCATAGACAAGGGGGCAGACAGGCCTGGAGGGCAATTTGTGCGCGTGACCTGGAGGAGCGGCCAGGTCCGCAAGACTGGGGGGGTCCTACCCACGTCCTCGTGACGCGTTGGCGGATGAGCCGCAGATGTGGCCTCGTGGCTGTGCCCCGACTCCGTGCTCCTTGGCGGGTTTCGTTGGCACGACGTTTGGAGTGGGGTGGGACGGGGCCTCCTTTTTGCACTATCTCAGCGCGGGGGAAAGGGGGAATTGTTGATGTCCTGGGGGAGGAGAATGGCTGGCTGGCTTGGGTCCCGCGACGAGCGATCTCGCACCACGACCAAGACGCCGACCGCCATCCTTCTCGCCTTGGACCCGAGCTCCTTCGCCTCTTCCCGCAACTCTCCTCAGCCGACTGCAGAACCCAACTCGCTGCCACACCGATGACTTCGCCACCCGACTCCACTCTCTGCCACACCGATGACTCGACTCACTCTGCCCTGCCGACACACTCTGCTACTGCCACACTCTGCCACGATTCGCCTTGCGCTCGCCGTTTTATAGGCCGGCAGGAGAAAACAATATGCAAATATCCGGATCAGGATGACCTCAGGGGCGGAGCCACGCTCGCCAATTGGACGGAGGAAAAGTGGGCGTGAACCTCCCCTGATCCTAGAATTTGCATTTATCGATTTCACACAGACGTGCCTGGAGGTGGGGCCAAGCCGCTCCGTGCTTGCTAATTGGACGGATCAGAAGTGGGCGTGTAGCGTTCTTGATCGGAATTCTCCCTCGGAAAGGCCGCTATTTGCACTCGCGGTTCGGTGCGTATCGCTGAACGAGCCCAAGACAGCCCGACGCTCAGTGTTCACAGGTGGTGCAGGAATGGCCGTAGAATGAAAGAGATGAGGGTGGTGGATGGTTTTCAGTGGTGGTTTGATGGTTATGGTGCCGTTTGGGAATGACGGTGATGCGATGTTTGCGGAATTGAGTTGTGAAGGTAAAGGTCGTGGCTGTTGGCGTTGTTGTTGTTGTCTGAGGGTTGGAGCGTGGTTGTAGTTGGTGACGATGGCTGGCGTGGTGGTTAAGGTGGTTGTTGTGTGATGGCGGTTGAGACGTGGTTGGTTCAAAATAAATATAGAACAGAAAAACGGCTCTCTCAAAGCGTCGCAGCCCGAATGAATCACATAAATTCCCTCTAAACA
Organism: Eptatretus burgeri; assembly: GCF_056783735.1. Lineage (NCBI taxonomy): Eukaryota > Metazoa > Chordata > Myxini > Myxiniformes > Myxinidae > Eptatretus > Eptatretus burgeri. Next base: position 69,146,476 of record NC_140976.1, on the reverse strand, counting down.
ACGGGTTTGGGGCCAACTACACATGTACTTAGAGTAACACAGCCGTAACAATATATATATATATATATATATATATATATATATATATATATATATATATCTACATATATGTGTATATTATCTGTGTGTATGCATATGTAGGTATGTATGTGTGTATATATATATGTATATGTATATGTATATGTATGTATGTATATGTATATATATATATATATGTATGTATATATATATATATATATATATATATATATATATATATATATATATATATATATATATATGTATGTATGTATTTATGTATGTATGTATGTATGTATGTATGTATGTATGTATGTATGTATGTATATATATATATATATATATATATATATATATATATATATATATATATATATATATATATATATATATATATATATATATATATATATATATATATATATATATATATATATATCCTGGTGTTGGCGCAGTGGTTAGGGCAGCGGCTTGGGATCCAAAAGGTCCCGAGTTCAAGCCCCGTTGGGCCACTGAATTAATACACCAGGGGGTTGACTCAGCCTGTCATCCTTCCGAGGTCGGCAAAATGAGTACCAGTATACTGGGCCGGTGTATACCCCGGTTAAAAATAGGTGTACCATATCCCTGTGTCGTAAGAGGCGACCAGGGTTGCGTCAGGAAGGGCATCCGGCGTAAAACATGTGCCAAATCACTATGCGGATCATACGGATGATTCGCTGTGGCGACCCCTAACGGGAGCAGCCGAAAGAAGAAGAAGAAGAAGAAATATATATATATATATATATATATATATATATATATATATATATATATATATATATATATATATATATATATATATATATATATATATATATATATGCCTGGTGTTGGCTTAATGGTTAGGATAGTGGGCTTGGGATCCTAGGGTCCTGAGTTCAAATCCCGCTCAGCTGTTGAATTAACACCAGGTGGGGTTGACTCTACCTGTCATCCTTCCGAGGTCGGTAAAATGAGTGCCAGCATGCTGGTATACTGTGTCGGAGTGGCGACCCGTCCAGGATTGTTCCCAATAGCCAAGGAGACTGCTTCGGCGGCACCAACGCTCTGCAGAGAGTATGGTCCTAATGGATGGATGGATATATATATATATATATATATATATATATATATATATATATATATATATATATATATATATATATATATATATATATATATATATATATATATATATATATATATATATATATATATACGTCTAACCACGTCTAACCAATAGCGATTGCTTCGCCCGCCGAACGGACAATCCAGTCGCGGCTTTCCGGATCAACGCTGGAAACCAGCCATGGGTGTGTTTGTAACCAGACCACAACCTTGTCCGCACTCTACCCGCGCTACAGGGTCCGATCGCCAAATCTTCGATTTACCTAATTATTTGCGCGGGTAGGTTACCGAGAGATTGTACCTCAACGGGACCACTTGGAAACGAGCCGCTTAAGCAGCTCTCTTCCTTTTGGCTAACCGAGCGGGGTATTATCGCGCAGTCCCGTTGGACCCAATCACTTTACCGGCTATTTAAAAACCAACAATATTTCGAGTGCAAGATGGCAGCTCAATTTAGGGAAGAGGACGCAACGAACAGGTTTACATTCACACAAGGACATTTATTATAATAAAGCACGTATGCAATTTAACAAGGCAAAACATGTATGCAATTATACAAGCAACAAAAGCACGACAAAAGAACTACGACCATCTATACGAAATGCAATGCAAACATTTACAGCACACAAAGCACTTAACAATTTCCTACTTATTAGACGGGCCCACGGACACATGTACGCACACACACACACACACCCAAGAAATTGTGGCAGAGGCTTTTAATAACGGGCTCCAGCTCGGAGGACAGGAGAGCTGAAACCCAGAACCTATCTCGAACCTCTCCACCTCGTGTGGTCTTCAAGTTGTTCGGACCTGGGCTCCAGCGAGAGCGAGCTGGATCCAATCGCCGTGAGCCGCGATCCCGCCCGAGCTCCCGCGAATCCTCCCGCACTTCTCAACACGTGTTGGTGAGACGAGGCGCTGATCCTTCCCGTTGATGCGTTGCTTCCCCGAGGAACCACCTCCAAGAAGAGGTCGATGAGTCACACCAAGCCGGGACCCAAAATGGAGAACAAAGAGCTCCACAAACCAAGAAGAAGAAGCCACCATTCACAGCTCGAGTCGAGCAACCGGCTCAACTTCCTTCCAAAACAAAGCAGCTCGAAGCAAAAAGCTCTCCCGAGCCAAACAGAAGCCAAAGCTCACTGAACCTCCAAAGCAAAAAGCCTCCAAAAAGCCTCCTCCCGAGCCAGGCCTCAGCCGAAGCTCACTGAGCCAGCCGAAGCAAAAGCTTCTGAAGGCCTCAACCCTAACCCAAGCCAAACAGGACCCAAAGGTCTACTGAGCGACTACTCTCTGCCGAAGCAAAAAGCTTACTACGCAAGTCCGACACGAACAAAGAGACAATCTCCTCTTATCCTTCTTCCGCCCTTCCCCCGCTCCCGGCGTGACTCATGCCTTTGTGCTCCATCCCCCGCTCAGCCACGGGTGAGAGGGAGTTGTTGACATCATGAGTCACGGGATGGCAGGGTTCTTCTTGCTCTTCGCAGAAGAGGGGGATGGATGTCTCCATTGTTCGTTCCCTAACTATTAAATCGATCCGCAGCGCATCTAATCGATTTCAGAACATTTAAACAATGGAAAGTGAGCTATCTGGGGAACAAGCACTTATCGACAAGCTGACTAAAGGAACCTGAATGTTGTGTGCAATCGAATTCCCAAATTCGTAACAATATATATATATATATATATATATATATATATATATTCACATACATATATATATATATAGATATATATATATATATATATATATATATATATATATATATATAGATATATTCACATACATATATATATATATATATATATATATATATACATATATATATATATATATATATACATATATATACATGCACACACATACACCAGCAAATACTGACTGGTCGATAATGTGGGGGGACACGGAGAGAGAGAGAGAGAGAGAGAGAGAGAGAGAGAGAGAGAGAGAGAGAGAGAGAGAGAGAGAGAGAGAGAGAGAGAGAGAGAGAGAGAGAGAGAGAGAGAGAGAGAGAGAGAGAGAGAGAGAGAGAGAGAGAGAGAGAGAGAGAGCAGCTGGAGGGAGAATGGGAGGCAGAGAGGATGAAAATGGGTAGTCAGGGGGGGGGAGTGTGAAGAGAGCAACACTTCACCAAACGTTGCTATTCACTGTGTGTGTGTGTGTGTGTGTGTGTGTGAGTGAGTGAGAGAGAGAGAGAGAGAGAGAGAGAGAGAGAGAGGGAGAGGGAGAGGGAGAGGGAGAGGGAGAGGGAGAGGGAGAGGGAGAGGGAGAGGGAGAGGGAGAGGGAGAGGGAGACGGAGAGAGAAAGAGACAGAGACAAAGACAGAAAGAGATAGAGAGAGAGACAAAGACAGACAGACAGAAACAGAGAGAGACAGAGACAAAGACAGAAACAGAGACAGAGACAAAGACAGAAAGAGATAGAGAGAGACAAAGACAAAGACAGACAGACAGACAGAGACAAACAGAGAGGTGTGGGAGGAGAGTGTTGCATTTTATGAGGAGGGGGGAGGGAGCGATGTGGGAATAGAGAGAGAAAAGGGTGGGGGGAGAGGAGGAAAACACATACACCACGCTGGATACTTCGAGACCTGGGAGGGATCTGTTCCACCTTCTGAAACCCGCATACACAAAAACACTTCAGCTTGGTACAAGAATTGTGACCCCTTACCGAAATGAAGGTGGAGACTTTGAGCCCACTTTGCAAGGACTCCATTCCACATTCTGAAACCCCATATGTACACGCACGCACGCACGCACACACACACACACACACACACACACACACACACACACACACACACACACACACACACACACACACACACACACACACACACACACACACACACACACACACACACACACACACACACACACACACACACACACACTATTGGGATTCTCATGTGTTAGTGGGGCGGCTTAGCCCAAATATTCAAAAGAATTGTGCATTTTGTGATACAAGCACCAAATTTGGCACAAATGTACATTAATATGTTGCGAACATTTTCAGATATTGGGCCACTTGAAATTCTCTCTATGTCAGCCATATTGGATTTCAAAATGGCCGCCACTTGAAATCGACATTTGCTATTATCTCTGGACGTAATGCAGCTATTGACTTGATTCTGGTTTCGAAATGTATGTTTTTGGGGGCAAGGAATCCAATGGTACCATTTTCAACTTAATATTATCTATCACAGTCTGTTATATAATTTTATTTGGAAATTATCTAGGCAAATATTGGATTCAACACAATCGTATTGCATTGGATCACAATAGTGATCTCCTCACATGCTTGGAAGAAGTCTCCGACGCAAAGACAGAGACTCCTGTCACGACCTGTATTGTGCTTGATGGAGCAGCCATCGTCCAGATGCTGAAGCCGGCTGCATCAAAGACCTTTGAAGAGTATGCACAACAGATCTTCATCCCATATACAGTGGGGAGAACAAGTATTTGATACACTGCCGATTTTGCAGGTTTTCCCACTTACAAAGCACGTAGAGGTCTGTAATTTTTATCATAAGTACACTTCAACTGTGAAAGACGGAATCTAAAACAAAAATCCTGAAAATCACATTGTATGATTTCAAAATAATTAATTTGCATTTTATTGCATGAAATAAGTATTTGATCACCTACCAAGCAGTAAGAATTCCGGCTCTCACAGACCTGTTAGTTTTGTCTTTAAGAAGCCCTCCCATTCTCCACTCATTACCTGTATTAACCGCACCTGTTTGAACTCGTTATCTGCATAAAAGACAGCTGTCCACACTCAATCAATCAGACTCCAACCTCTCCACAATGGGCAAGATCAGAGAGCTGTCTAAGGACATCAGGGACAAAATTGTAGACTTGCACAAGGCTGGGATGGGCTACAGGACAATAGGCAAGCAGCTTGGTGAGAAGGCAACAACTGTTGGCGCAATTATTAGAAAATGGAAGAAGTTCAAGATAACAGTCAATCTCCCTCGGTCTGGGGCTACATGCACGATCTCACCTCGTGGAGCCTCAATGATTATGAAAGGTGAGGGATCAGCCCAGAACTACACGGCAGGACCTGGTCAATAACCTGAAGAGAGCTGGGAGCACAGTATCAAAGAAAACCATAAGTAACACACTACGCCGTCATGGATTAAAATCCTGCAGCGCACGCAAGGTCCCTCTGCTCAAGCCAGCGCATGTCCAGGCCCGTCTGAAGTTTGCCAATGACCATCTGGATGATCCAGAGGAGGAATGGGAGAAGGTCATGTGGTCTGATGAGACCAAAATAGAGCTTTTTGGTTTAAACTCCACTCGCCGTGTTTGGAGGAAGAAGAAGGATGAGTAAAACTCCAAGAACACCATCCCAACCGTGAAGCATGGAGGTGGAAACATCATTCTTTGGGGATGCTTTTCTGCAAAGGGGACAGGACGACTGCACCGTATTGAGGGGAGGATGGATGGGGCCATGTATCGCGAGATCTTGGCCAACAACCTCCTTCGCTCAACAAGAGCATTGAAGATGAGGCGTGGCTGGGTCTTCCAGCATGACAACGACCCGAAAAACACAGCCAGGGCAACTAAGGAGTGGCTCCGTAAGAAGCATCTCAAGGTCCTGGAGTGGCCATCGCCAGTCTCCAGACCTGAACCCAATATAAAATCTTTGGAGGGAGCTGAAACTCTGTGTTGCCCAGCGACAGCCCCGAAACCTGAAGGATCTGGAGAAGATCTGTATGGAGGAGTGGGCCAAAATCCCTGCTGCAGTCTGTGCAAACCTGGTTAAGAAATATAGGAAATGTCTGATCTCTGTAATTGCAAACAAAGGTTTCTGTACCAAATATTAAGTTCTGTTCTTCTGATGTATCAAATACTTATTTCATGCAATAAAATGCCAATTAATTATTTAGAAATCATACAATGTGATTTTCAGGATTTTTGTTTTCGATTCTGTCTTTCACAGTTGAAGTGTACCTATGATAAAAATTACAGACCTCTACGTGCTTTGTAAGTGGGAAAACCTGCAATATCAGCAGTGTATCAAATACTTGTTCTCCCCACTGTATGTCCACGAAGCTGCAAACAGTGTCACGCCTGGATCTGGTCTGGGATACTTACCTTGCTGATTCACTGAAAGGTAGTGCACGTGCAAAGCGGGGACAAGGTATGCGGAGACGTGTGGTGACTGCCGCAGCCATACCAGGAAACTGGCAGAACATCCCCCAGTTTCACTACTGGGCAACCGTGCTGGAACTAGAACTGTTGGTTCTAGTGTATGTGCGTTCTCTTAGGCAGGGATCGTTAATGATGTACCTCGATGCTCTGGCAGAGCTGGTCCCCTGGTTCCATGCACTGGATCACACCCACTATGCTAGGTGGATACCAGTGCACCTGAAGGACATGGCCGAACTCACCATCAAACACCCAGATGTAGCCAGGAAATTCAGGGAAAGCCACTTCACCGTTCAGAAAACACAGAGGGTGTTCTCTTCAATCCCGATTGACCAGGCACATGAGCAGAATAATGCCTGCATCAAAGGAGATGGTGAAGCAGTTGGGCTCACTGACAACCCTAGTGCCCTACATCGCTGGATGGTTGCAGGACCAGAAGTTGCCAGGGTGATCGAAGAATTCCAGGATGGGAACCAACACTGGAGACGGCAAACAGCAGACACACGTCATCATGATCAGACGCCAAGTGTACAGGCCTCATTTGTGAAAGATGTTAGCTCTCTCGTCGGTGTAATAGAGGAGATGGGCAACCCATTCGAGCAGGAGAGTCAGGATGTAGTCAAACTGGACACAAAGGAGATCACAGATCCTGCTGCTGTGGAGACTGTGATGAATGCCAAGAGGATTGGCCAAGAGCAGTTCGAGGCTTTCACCAGAGAGTGTCTGTTGGACAGAACAAAGGCAGTGGACGCACCCATTCCTCGTAACAAGCTGAAGGTGTTCAGCACTTCCATTCCAAGAAGCCAGAGCATAGGTCAGCAACAGCTCGCCTCCATCAAGAATGACCGTGAACTCTTCGCACGCCTGTACATTGGCTGCCAGACGAGGGATGGAAACCTTGAGGAGTTCTTTTGTCACGAGAATCAGGCATGTCCTCCTGCATTGTCTGATGGTGGAAGCCTCTGCACTGGTACCAAGAGTGATCTCCTCACATGCTTGGAAGAAGTCTCCGACGCAAAGACAGAGACTCCTGTCACAACCTGTATTGTGCTTGATGGAGCAGCCATCGTCCAGATGCTGAAGCCGGCTGCAAAGACCGTTGAAGAGTATGCACAACAGATCTTCATCCCATATATGTCCACGAAACTGTAAACAGTGTCACGCCTGGATCTGGTCTGGGATACTTACCTTGCTGATTCACTGAAAGGTAGTGCACGTGCAAAGCGGGGACAAGGTGTGCGGAGACGTGTGGTGGCTGCCGCAGCCATACCAGGAAACTGGCAGAACTTCCTACGAGTGGACAGCAACAAGACCGAGCTGTTCAGGTTCCTCTCAGCAGCTCTCATGGAATGGTTTGACCAGGAGGACAAGCAACTCGTCATTACTGATGGAGAGGCAGTGTGCAGCAAGCCACTACTGCCAGATCTGACCTCACTCGCCCCATGTAACCATGAAGAAGCTGACAGTCGGATGTTGCTGCATGCATCTCACACAGTCCAGCATGGACACCATGCAATACTCATCCGGACTGTAGACACCGATGTTGTGGTGCTGGCAGTGTCCCTGGCACAGGAGTTGCAACCAGAAGACAAACTGTGGCTGGCATTCGGAACAGGCCAGAGTTTCCGATACCTAGCAGCACACGAAATAGCAGCTGGATTGGGACGAGAGAAGGCTCGTGCACTGCCAATGTTCCACGCTCTAACTGGATGCGACACTGTGTCTAGTTTTCAGAGACATGGCAAGAAGACTGTGTGGGTAGTCTGGTCGGTACTGCCAGAACTCACTGCTGCTGTCCTCTGCACCTCGTGACATACCAGACGATGCAATGCGCATCATCGAGAGGTTCATGATCCTGTTGTATGATCGAACCAGCAAATGCACAGACATTGACAAGGCCAGGAGGAAACTCTTCGCAAGGAAGAACAATGTGCAGCTCATCCCTCCAACGAAGGCAGCTCTGGAGGAACATGTCAAGAGGGCAGTGTATCAAGGTGGACACGTGTGGGCAGATACTGCTGCCAGCACCAGAGCTCCCTCCACCAACCAACTGGGGTTGGTCAAGGACTGGAGAAGGACAGTACACACCTTACTGGACCAGGCTAACTGAGGCAGCTCACAGCTGCATTGAGCTGGTTTCTTGCAAGTGCAAGAAAGGGTGTGTGAGGCGCTGCAAGTGCAAAAAGGCTGCCCTTCAGTGCACAGCCCTCTGTGTGTGTGAAGAGGACTGCACATGACGATGAGTCAACAACACGCATGTACTTGTGGCAATGCTGAACTTGTTAACATGACACTGTTTATGTACACGTATCTTCAGTACCGGTATATACCTAGCCTCAGATACCAGTACACCGAGCCTCAAATACTAGACCATGTAGCATCTCAGTATTATACCTAAGACATTTACAGAACTAAGACATTCTTTTCAAAGTATTGTGTTGAATCCAATATTTGCCTAGATAATTTCCAAATAAAATTATATAACAGACTGTGATAGATAATATTAAGTTGAAAATGGTACCATTGGATTCCTTGCCCCCAAAAACATACATTTCGAAACCAGAATCAAGTCAATAGCTGCATTACGTCCAGAGATAATTGCAAATGTAGATTTCAAGTGGCGACCATTTTGAAATCCAATATGGCGGACATAAAGAGAGAATTTCAAGTGGCCCAATATCTGAAAATGTTCGCAACATATTAATGTACATTTGTGCCAAATTTGGTGCTTGTATCACAAAATGCACAATGGGTTTGCTATGCTGCTACACTATGTGTGCTGTGCTGTTTGTGAATGTCTTTACTGCTTTGAGGAACTCTGGGAAGGGTTTTAAACAGCAAAACGCTTACCTTTGGTAGCCTTTCATGGTTTCTTTCTGCAGCTTCTTCGGCTCGAAGAGCATGGAAGAAGTCCATTTATTTATATAATCCGAGCCACCTGGATTTAATTGATTCGGTGAGAGCTGATTGGCTATTTTCTCCATTCACAGGTGAGAGATGTGAGTCGGTCTTCGCTTTTTCATACATCAGAGAGTAGGCTAGTACTCTCTATGTCAGGATGGCATGGAATGAAAATGGCTTCCCCATCTGTAACATACAAATCTAAAGTTGGAGTATCTTCTCCATAAAGTCGCTTTGGCTACACAAGAGAACCTACTTGGTTTGTTCAGCTGATTGTCACTTTTCAGTTCTCCAGACCATGGAAAAAACAAAAAAACGAAATCGTTAAAACCTGGGAATTCATTCTCGTTCTTAATAATGAAAATGATAATGATAATAATAATAATAATACTAATAATAATATTTTTTCAGATGGCATCATTCCGATCTGCTTCTATCAATGGCATTGATTCTGGTACCATTCAACAGAGTTTTACCTCATGCATCATCCCTTGGTGTTGTCATTTTAATCGCTCTGAAGGATTCCACGAGCTGAAGGTCACTAACCCTAACCCTAACCCTAACTAAATTCCTTTGTGAAAGAATAGACAGGATCCGAGGGGTGGGCGGGACTGTACGAATGTCAATCAGCCTGATGGGGGCGGGGCCGCTATGCATTTGCTTCAATATCGCACATATGGACATCAAATAACATGTTCAGAAATATCACGCCTCATAGTCTAGATGCCAAACAGCCATTTCAGGGCAAAGCGTGCTTTAGCGTCATTATGAAGTTTTTTGGTTGATTCATGATCTCTGAGCTATCCTGAATCAGAATCAGCCGGGTGCCAGACTCGCACCCTTGAGGAATTTTCTTTAGAGGTGAAAAACAAAATGGCCACCACCGACTTTCGATAAATTCTGTTTTGGGCTATATCTTCACTTCTAATTCACTTACAAACACTATTTTGGTTTCTACTACGATGTTTCATGCGACAGACAAGGTAAACGTTGATGATTCTCTCAAGATTGGATGACAACAGATGGTGGAATTTGAATCTGGATGGCCAACAAGCTTCAACAAGACACTAACCAAGAAAGTGACCCTGATGATTTCGACCAAAAAGAGCATCAAGCTGGATGGAAGGCCAGTATATGATACCGAATTGATCTACACCCGAGTCATATGTCTCCAACAATACAGGGATATTGATATCAAGGTAGTCCTCTCTTACGAACTGTCCCCTGTCCCAGCCTCCTTGTTTGATGAGAGCGGTGCGATGCGGGCTCAGTCGAAAGCAATACTGAAGACGAAACTCCAAGTTGAGCAATCAAGTCGAATCCAAGGTGTTCCAGATGCTGTCATCGATGGATGCACCATGTTATGGACTGTACGTTGGCCCACAAATGGTACAATTGAGGATTATGTGATCAACTTCATGGGAACCATCAAATACCACCTGGAGTGTTGTGACGTCTACCTGATTTTCGACAGGGACATCAAAATCAGCACGAAACAAATGACAAGATCCAGTCGCGCAGGTCATGATTAAAGTCGAAAACATCAACTCAACTTACACACAACACTTCCAGCGCAAAAAGTGGTCCTAAATGTCGCCTACAATAAAAGTACAACTGATCGATTTGATCTGTCAGTATCTGATGACCTATATTGTGGACAACCAGACCAAACTGGTGATCACCGGAAAAGATCCTACACCAGTACAAGTATGGAACAATTCCACTCTCCAGAGACAGGATCTGAAAACACACCATGAAGAAGCAGATGCCATCATCATCCATCACTTCGTTAGAATTGTGTCAGGTGTCAGTGGTGACTCACACATCAAAGTGGTCTGCGACGATACAGATGTCTTTGTCCTGTTGATTCATTTCTACCTCGAGGAAAAGATGACTGTGGATGTCAGCATGGAGAGTCCATATGCTGGGAGGGCGAACATAGACATTCGCCAAACAGCACTGAAACACAAAAGAATCGCCAAATATCTGCCTGCTGTACATGCTCTGACCGGATGCGACACTGTGTCGTATTTGTTTGGCATTGGAAAGGCCAGAGCGCTGAAGGTACTAATGAGCGGACATCATCCCACCTTACTTGGTCAGCTGGAAGCAGACGAGGAAAAGATGATATCTGAGGCAACTACCTTCATTGCTGCCTGTTATGGTTCCAAAGTCAAAGGTGATATGTCCACACACCAGTATCAGTTGTGGAAGTCTAAGATGGCCAACTCCAAGATTACCTCTGCTCCGAAATTGAAGTTGTTGCCTCCATCGCATGATGCCTTTGTTCAACATGTACATTGCGCTCATCATCAAGTCATTATAAGGAAATCGGCCACTCGGGTAGACCCTCCGAACTTGGATCCCATCAAGTATGGATGGCAAGAAGGTGAGGACGGTGCGACGTTGTGTCCGACCACACTTCCACCTGATGTGTCTGCTGCACTAGTCACCATTCTGCAGCTGATCAAGTGTGGATGCTCCACCAGCCGGCCATGCTCCACCGGGAGGTGTGGTTGTGTGGCAGCACAGATGTCATGTTCGATGTTTTGCAGTTGTAATGCTGGATCAGACTGTTGTAACGAACAGACAAGGGCAGGAGCTGCTAATCACGACGACAATGACGAGGATTGAACATAATGTAGAACATTGCATCCTAAACAAAGTTAATATTTGTTTGCCTAAAAATAAAAGGTAATTTCAAAATCATATGCATGTACATACTTTAAGACAAAACCCAAAGTCATCGTCAACTATCCACATGTATCCGGATATATTTGTGTAAAAATCGTATTCCAATATAATCATCAATTCATTGATCATTGCAAGTAAGTTACTTCAGCTGTCATTGACTATTATTGTACGTAGTATTAATATTTGAGGGTTCATCAAATTCAATTTCTTACTCGAAGTGATCAGTGGAACTGCAAAATATCCATTTTTCATATTAAAATGGTGGCCATCTTGAAAATATGAGACAGGTCATATATATATATATATATATATATATATATATATATATATATATATATATATATATATATATATATATATATATATATACACACACCTTCAATTTTATCATTATTGGATTCCTTGACCATGAAACATAGTAGTAGACACCACAATTGTGTGTAAGTGCATTAGAAGTGAAGATTTCGCCCAAAACAGAATTTATCGAAAGTCGGTGGTGGCCATTTTTTTCGCCTCTAAAAAAAATTCCTCAAGGGTGCGAGTCTGGCACCCGGCTGATTCTGATTCAGGACAGCTCAGAGATGATGAATCAACCAAAAAAAACTTCATAATGACGCCACAACATGCTTTTTCACATTTCCGCTGGACTTTCAGGAAATCCCTTGTTTTTCATTGTTATATTTATGAAAATAAAAAATAGCGTGGTATGAGTGCTTCACATGGGATACAGGTGATCACGAACCTTCCTCAAATCACCATATGAAGGGAAAAGCGAAGCACGTGATCAAGAACCTTCTCGAGTCACGGTTTCTCGGCGGCAGATCCGTTGCTTCGGCGCATCACATCGTGTAGAACAGCCATAACAGGGAATTATCCACGCGAACTCTGAATTGAATGAATATTTGAACTGACATTTAGTGTTCCTGTCATCTTTGTTTTTTGGCATACTACGTTGAATGTTTCTGATACGAGTGGAGTGGTCACTGTTAATCACCTGATAGTGATGACACTGGATTATTAGCATGTAGGTTGTGGGTACAAATCCAGCTTTGAATGCAAACTTGGATAAACCATATTAATTGGATAAATCTCATGGGTTGGTTAAAACTTACGGGTTGACATCCTATGGGGAGTGGGAGGAGGAGGGGTATTTCTCCTTAACATAACTTGCTGAATGCAGAAAAGGAAAGCACAGCCATGAGATGGTGGCACCAGCACCCAGAGTGCACCACGAAGATACTTCCTCCAAGATCAATGCGTTTGTCTGCTGTGAAAAGCAAGTACTGCACGTTGTCTGCTGTCTGTCTGTATGTGCATCTGTGTGAACGTGTGTGTGTGTGTGTGTGTGTGTGTGTGTGTGTGTGTGTGTGTGTGTGTGTGTGTGTGTGTGTGTGTGTGTGTGTGTGTGTGTGTGTGTGTGTGTGTGTGTGTGTGTGTGTGTGTGTGGCAATTCAATATATGAATAATAATACATTTCACACCAAATTGTTCGATAAATGAGATGCTTTTCCAGTCCACATTGTACGATTGCCTTTCTTGGACAGGAACACTCTTAGTCACAGGTGTCGGTCAAATAATCAGAAAAGTGAGAGCAATTACACACAGTACAGAAGTTATCAAGAGACTAAAACAGCAAAACAGATGTTTGCTAATACGGCAGCTCCGGCAGATTAAAACAAGTGTTTTTAAAGGTCACTAAACAACACCGAAATGTTCTTGTTAAATACAATTAAAAAGGTAAAAAGATTAATGAAGCATTCAAACAAATATATTTGAAAACGTTTTCATTGGTTGATGGGAGACGCAGTGGAGTGGAGTGTATGTGGGTAATCCGTTAAAATGATTTGATTCAATGTCGAGCAAAACCGACGAGCTGGGTAATGTCCGTGCAGCATGTAAGTTAAGGTGTGCATGATTTACTGATGTGTGTATACATCTTGTAATGTGGGATGCACATTATGAACATAGTGTTGCTGTTCTGGCTCATTGGGGTGAAACAATGCATCTTTAGTATTACGATAGTTATTCCTTAAGTATCTGATCAGTAAAGCGTATTGTAATACATGTGGATAGATATGTGTGGAGTACGTATTCCATAGATGGTCTTCTCAATCACGGTGTTTCTCTCCGAATCTTACCTCTTTCTTTCTCTCTCTTTGAACTGGTTCAGGCCAGCTGGTTTGCCCACTGTGGACAGTGCTGTAGATTAAAAATGATACACGCCCCTCGAGTCCAGAACCAATCAGGATTAAAGGGACTTATCACTCAGCCACCAATAGCAAGAGGCTGGCACCGACATGCATCTCTCGTGCCGCACACCAATAAGAACAGGGCGAATACGTGGATCAGGAGAAGAATATGGGTGAAGTTATGCAACCAGGAGTTGGGCAGTGGAGGCCATGTAATTATGCACTCTCGATCGGTCTGGCTTGGCTTCGTCATCAGTCTCTGGTGGTCTCGGTTGGTCGGTCCCTGGGCTCTCATGTGGTTCATCCTCGCTTGTCCGTTTGGTCATTTCTGGGTTCCATCTGATCATCACCTTCTCCCGACGGTGGTGCTCGATCTGGGTTTTGCTGCGCTTTGGTGACAGTGCAATGCGGGAATGAGGACATCCTGCTATGTGGTCGTTGCACCAGTGAGCACAGTGTGGGGTATGCTGGTGAATAAGGGAGGCGAGCAGGGAAATAATGGAAGAGGACAGAGAACTTTGGCCTAATGAATACTGTACATTTCAGTACCCTGTGGGGTGGGGGGGGGAGGGAGGGGGTCACCGGCATGGAACTCACAGCTGTTGGTGTCTAGTGCCACCAAAGAGCGTAAACCAGCAAAGAACAGAGCACAAAGGCTCCGGTCACCACAGTCGTAGGTGACGGGCCACTCAGGACCCGAGGGTGCTAACTGGCGCAACCTTCCAGATGGGACATTCCCAGGTTTGGGGCGTCTGACTCTTCTTCACCCCAACTGCCTCTATATTTCTGTCGGACGAATGCAGGCCCTATTTAGTTTGTTAAGTGATTGTAAATACCTGACGATTCTGAAGGCATGAGTTTGTGTGCAGTGGGCAATTTGGGGAATTGTTTGCTGTTTGGTACATGCCATTTTTCAATACTTGTATAAAACTGATTGGTCCATTGAATCATCCTGCTTACATCACGATGGTGGCATATGGCGGCAAAAAATTACACCCAAGGAGTGATGAATCCTCAGTCTCACAATACGCTCGTTGACCGGTGTTACCTCAATTATCATGGGAGTTAGCTTATTGGATACAGCAACAGCAACTCATTGGGCATGGTTTCTATTAGAGTGAACAGATCAGTAGTAGGTGTAACCACCCACCATGATCTGACCACTATCTAGTCTCCGAATCTCAGAGAGTGCTGCAATACCGCTGTTCAAATGCTGGAGCTCCAATGACAGCAGAGACAGGTGATCATCCTCTCTTCGGGATAGGACATTCCAGGCACCCACCCAAAGGGACTGCCTGATCAGGTTAAGCTGAGGAGACTGCCATCTGGTGGAGGACACCTCAACACCATCCTGACGTACACCACCACAACCTGACCCAGGAAGGTTATTCTGTGCTTTTCCTCATATCATTCAGTAATGGGGTTCCTGAAGGCTTTGGCTGAATCCCATCATCTGGTGAGCTGCCCTGTGAAGGGCACAGGATCAGGGCACACTCACTCCCATGGAGTGAGTTTTCAGTTTTCTTTATGTTTTTTTTTTTGTGGAGTGAAGGGTTTTACAGTGGCTGGAGGGCAAATCCTGCCACCAACCTCCTCAAAAAAGGGAACCCAACTGCAGGAGGATGTCCACAGACACAGTTCGGCACCAGATATGGATGACCGTTGGTTCACAAGGAGCTCTTCCACCCTTTGACATCCAAAGTCGGGTCAAAGTACAAACTTGGGTCAACCGTCTATCTCCACGTAGCCTCTGAGATTTGACACATTCATGTTGATGAGTTGTAGGATAATATTGGCAGCACTTTTGACTCATCCTGTAATGCCCATATATGTCCCATATTTATCCCCCCCTCACACCCACTCTGTCTTATTCCATTCTAAACCCAACGTCCTTCTTCTCTTTCCATTCCACACTCCCATACCCACCATTCCTTCTATTACTCTCCCCATATCAATTATAAATGTTCTAAATGTACTCTCCCATCTAAACCCATTCCCCTCCCACACTCTTTCAGTATTACGTGTTAATGGCCCCTTGTTTTTAATCTCCCACAAGGCTGTGACCCTGTGTATGAGGCCATAAAATGGGTTTTGTTTCCCTTTAAACTATTATGGACAATGTTTATTTTATGAGAAAGTGTGGATGAGCATTTAGCGTGCTGTGTCCCTTTTGATAGCAAACAAGGTGTCAATAGCACGGGCTGTTTCACAGAGCTAATCAAACAAAGTTTTTGAAAATCGACGTCTCCAAAGACTTCTTTCTGAAAGAACTGTTTGTATTGGCTTTCATCTTGTCAAACATTCTGCGCTCTTTTCACCCTTCGTCAACTCTTCACCACATAAGTGTGATTTCATTCAACTATTAACTCGTTGCTTGCTCACCTCTCTAAATCTACTCCTGCACTCCTTTGCTAATCTTCACCCACCTACAGAATTGTCTCCCAGTGTTTGTCCAATCCTGTTCCTGCCTCCAGCCTGGAAAAGGTGGTTTCAAAGCAATTTCTCATTCATATTTCAAATGCGACATGACGGTATCAAGACCCATTAAAACAAGATACAGTACCATCCAAGTTAAACAAAACAGGAAAATGGATAATCTCGGCTATCATTGTAAGGAATCACAGAATCAATGTTGTAAAAGGTATGGGAATGAGAAATGACAACTTGTTTCAATGTAATCCAACTTAATCTACCACTAAATGACTACTTTCATTGTCCCAATTATTCCCACCTTGTGTGGCTGCACAACTTATTCCTCTCTCTCTCTGCACCCTCACTTCTCTCACATCCATCTTCACCACCCCCCTTCCACTTCAATTTCGCTTTGCCGCTTCTCCTGCTAATTTCATCCACATCAAAGACCTGCCTGACCACATCCACCTCCTGAGCACACGCTCAAACTACAATGGCACTCGATAGAGCACATACCTGCGCCAGGCTGAACAGTTTACATTTTGTATCCCACTGATAGGCCGGATCTGCATCCAGACCTGAACCAGAATCCAATAGGCTTGTTCTGGTCACTGACCCAACTCATCCACCAAGTTTTATCTCAATCCATCTCCAACCTTTTTGAAATATCATGCTATACTGTATGTCGTTTTTGGCCCCGTCTCCCAATGGTGAAGAAACACTAAAGAAATAAAAAATTTTTTTATCGTGTCTGGATCCAGATCTTCACCAAAATCGAGTCGATTCATCCTCGTCACACACCCAACCTGTCCACCAAGTTTAGTCTGAATCCGTCCACAACTTTTTGAGATATCATGCTATATATCGTTTCTGGCCCTGTCACTCAATGGTGAAGAATCACTTATAAACTCGAGTATTCGGATCTGGATCTTCACCCAGATTTTATCTATCTGTCCTTGTCACCCACCAAATTTCATCCAAATCAGTCCATAACTTTATGAGACATCCTGCTCACAGGCAGAGACAAACAGGGATGAAAACATTACCTCCATGCACAGCGTTGACATACTTCCTGCGCCTTTTCGCCAATGTCCATTACTCCTGATATCCTCACTCCTTCTCCATTCTCTCAGAGAGATCACAGTCAGCCATCTCAGAATCTGAATCTCTGTCCTCTCAAAACCCAAGCTCCAGCCACGTTTTATTATTATTTTTTGTATACCTTGTCGAGGCTCGTGTGAGAGCTAACACACAACACACATCAAGGGGGGCGGGAGTGGGAGGGACAAAACAGTGGGGAACAGAGACATTAGGAGATCTGTGGAAGGGAGAGGGATGGGCGGGGAACACGGGGATGACAAGATGGACACTGCAGGGACTTTCAGGAAGGAAAGCAGGGAATTTGAAGGAGGTGGGTTCGGGGTGGATTAATGGGGGTAGAAAAGATCGAGGATTTGGATGGGGGATGATAAGAAGTGGTGGTGAACAGCTGCTTTTAAGGCCTGGAGGGCAGAATGGGATTGAACAGAGTGAGGGAGTTTATTCCAAAGGCAGGAAAAAGAGGAATGAAAGAGTGAAGGTGAGCAGTGATTTGTGATTTTGGTAGTTTTACAGAAGGGGGTTGTTGGCGGACCTTGAGCGCCCTGCGGAAATATGGTGGGGACATATCGCAGAGAGAGCAGGGGGGTGGGGGGGGCGAGACCGGAGAGCAGACGGTAGAAGACAGAAAGACCACCGACCTGCCTGCCGTGAGAGAGTGAGAGACCCAAAGACTCAGCCTCATCATGGGAGATACCAATGATCCTAAATTCCTCGTGGTTTCAACAGCGTGAAGTCGAGAAAGGTGAGAGGCAGGAGCACCAGAGGAGAGAGCAGTACTCCATCAGGCTACGGATGAAAGCTTTGTATGTGGTCAGGAGTTAAGGTGGGCCAAGGAAGGACTTTGCATGACGGAGGATTCCCAGTCGGCGACTGGCTTTGGAGGCCAGGTTGGAAATGTGACTTTCCCAGGAAAGATCATGGCAGATAGTGAGACCCAGAAGCTTGAAAGAAAGGACTTCTTCCAGAGGGTTGTTGGGAAAGTGGATGGGGGGGTTTAACCCCCCCCCATCCACTTTCTCAATGATCTTAATGCCATTCAGGAGAAATGATCTTCATGCCATTGTTTGCACTCAGTTCAATTGGAATCTTTCGACTACGCACTACCCCCAGAAACACTCCTCCGTGTCAACATCTCTGCCTCTGTCCTCTCTCATCATCACTGCAACTGCCCACTTACTCCAAAATTTAAAGTAGAACCCAGGTACTTGAATTTACCATGTACTTTATCTCCATACCTGTCCAATCCCTAATATCCACATCCTTACTTTCCTCCCTCTCCATTGCTCCCAATTACCTCTGTTTGCTGCACATTTATTCACAGTCCCCCATTTTACAGCCATGCAACCGTTGTTGCATCCTGAGGTGCACAGGTGGAAACAAGGTTGGGGATGGGGGCACCGTGCCTGACCTTCAAATAGAAGGTTGGGGTGGGAGAAGAGGAAAAATGGGGGAGAAGAAAAGGAAGAGGAAAAGCAACAAAACAAAACCTGCACCAGTTTGAAAGGATTTACTTCCATCCTTCCCCACATGGAGAGTCCAAACAAAACATGTAGTTTTGCGTCATGTCAAACTTTAATTGCACAGCACATGTACAGTGCAACATCGAAAAGATGGCTGTTCCCTACCCCCATGCTGCCACAAGGGCTTGAACTGTGGAATGGAGTTTTGATGAAGGCATGTGGCTATGGGGTGGAGGGGGGGGTGATGGGGGAGGAGGCAGAGCAAGAGAGAAACGGTTGTGTGGCATGCAAGGGAGTCAATCCGGTGATGTCAGCATGTTGGAGTCTTGCTGTACCCTTGTTTGGTTGCTATGTGTTGTTCCAGCTCTTGTGACTTTGGACCCTTTTGATGCATCGGAAGCAGCCTGACTCATGCTGAACATGCTCATTCCAAATGATGCACTCAGGGTCTTGGTAGTGGTCTTCCCGTGAACTTGCAATCTGCTGTCATGGCTGGGGGCCATCAGGTCTTCTGGGTAAGTTCCATTCCCTCCATATTTTCTTTGAGGTTTCTGTATTTGCCATGCTGGTGTCAGCCTCCATCGGATTTGCTGTGTGGCCTGTCCTGTTTCCTTTATATATTTGTTGATGCAAATATCGTCTGGAATTCAATAAATAACAGACCCTTTGATCACCTTGACAAAGTTTTAAGTGTTTGAAAATACTCATCTCGGCGTTTGGATTCCCCAAACATTTTCTACTGTTGAATGAGTCAGATACTTTGTGTCACTTTTTTAACAAGTAAAGAACCTTCCTTCTGGACATGTTAATCCCACCACTTCCATAATGTCTATGGAGTATTTAATATGACTTGTAAAACCAGCATCCAGCACTTCCGGAGAGTACGAGTTTTTAGGCCACGCACGCGAAGCGAAGAGCGGGGTTCAGCCATTGGTTCATGTCCGTCTGGCCGATCAGTTTATGATCGAGGAACAACTTATTTAAATCGAATGCTTCATTTTGAACACAAATCGAAGCTTGAACTCAAGACCCAAAGGTCTTAAGCCAGCCACCTTCACCATTAAGTCAACACCAGGCTTTGTATGATGTTGATTGACACTCCATTCCATGTTTATCAATAAATCCTCCATCTCCTCAATTGCGACTCAATGTCGTCTTACGACATGCACAAGAACAAAAACATTAAAAAAAGAAAGATGTAAAAACATCCATCCATCCATCCATTGAGACCATACTCTGTGCAGAGCGTTGGTGCTGCCTAAGCAGTCTCCTTGGCTATTGGGCACAATCCTGGATGGGTCGCCACTCCGACACAGGATACCAGCATGCTGGCACTCATTTTGCTGACCTCGGAAGGATGACAGGCAGAGTCAACTCCACTTGGTATTACTTCAACAGCCGAGTGGGATTTGAACTCAGAATATAAGGATCCTAAATACACCACCCAAACCATGAAGCCAACACCAGGCTTTGTACGATGTTGATTGACGCTCCATTACATGATGATCAATAAATCCTCCATCTCCTCAATTGCAACTTAATGCCATCCTACGACATGTAGAAGAACAAAATCATTACAAAAAAAATCTGTAAAAACAGAGGGATGAAATCTCAACAAAAACAACCAAACGAGGTCAGAATGAAAACAAATTGCGATGCTACAATACGACACCGAGATGTATATATATATATATATATATATATATATATATATATATATATATATATATATATATACATATATATATATATATATATATACATATATATATATATATATATATATATATACATACATACATATATATATATATATATATATATATATATATATATATATATATATATATATATATTGTTGTGGCCCGGGGGTCGGGTGAGAAGACCACTAGGTGAGGGAAGCTATCCGGTTCCCACCAGACTCCCCTGAATTGTAGGCCGTCGCACATGGATAATTCCGTGACGTGGCGGGTCGCTTAACCGACCGTGGACACCAATAACTCAACCGCATGACCTTGGGTCCTCTCGTCTGTGGGTTAATGGGGTTACCTAATTAATCACGTGGTTTAATTACCGGGGAACACGCCCTCGGTATGCCTTGTCCGAACCGGATCACTCTACCGGATCAGATCACTTTTCCGCATCGGATGCAGCCGAGCGACACTGCCAAGGACGTACCGGCTAAAAGGAACTCATCGTTGGGAATAAAGTCCTGGCTAAACTTGGATTCGGACCATGCTGGATCAATGGAAGAAAAGACAAAAACGAGCAGGGAAGATTCCTAATAATAATAATTTATTTACAAGCAGGCGAGGAAAAAACATGTGGCACAGTGATGATTTATTGGGGTGTTGTATGGAGATAGAAAGAAGCGTGTGGTGCGACAATAAACAGGCAACTTACAAAAGGGGACACAGAGCAGAGTTAACGTGGAAATAATAACAATAACAATGATAACAATCTTCTACAGTCTAACTTAAGCAGAGAGGTGCCAGCACACACATACACGCACTCACACAGACACAGAACCCGATGAAGAGGGAGTTTTGCAACCAGCGTGGGGGGGGCGGGGGGGTTGAGGCTATGATCTCGGTACCTGTACGCCCGATAGCACGACGTGCCACCAATACGTTTCGGGGGGGGGGGATGCTCCGGGGTGTGGAACCCGACAGTGGGCTCGTTGCCTCTGGCCCAAGCCGCACGTGTGGAGACTGTGCTCGTGAAGGAGGAGCTTGAGTGGAGAAGGGGCAGAGTCCAGAGGGCGAGAGTGGAGCAGTGGGTGGGATCAGATAGGTGGGTGGGGTCGACGTAGTGTGGGTGGAGACAATGAGGCTGAGTCGATGAGCAGGAGGCGGGTTGTGACGGTGTCGACATGGGCGGAGACGAGGAGGCGGAGTCGAGGAGCAGGAAAAACATACCGACAGGGCAAGAGGGACTGCCCCGACCTTTATAGGGCCCGCAGCTCGGGGGAGGGGTCATGCCGAATCCAAATGTCATCACTCGAATCGGACGCTCCGATTGGCCCCGACCCCTCGCATGGCTCGCCAGCTTGGGCCGGAAACTGCCTCACTTGGTTTCCGGCAAGGCCACCCAAAACAGTGACAATATTGCGCTCCGAACCCACAAGATGACATGAATTGCCCACACGGAAATTGGCACGCGAATCATCCTGCAAAAACCCCTGGGCGACCAGTCGTGAGTCCCGCATGCCCGCTCGGGTTTTTGACCAGCGTTGATCAACGCGCACCAATGTGGCCCGCACTGTACATTCCCTGGCTCGATCGCAGCCTCGCTGGCTGCAGAGACAAGAATACGTTCACCATCCATGGAGAATCCACCACTGCCAGCGAGGACCAAAGGTTCATCGCCATGGATAAATCCATGCACGTTTCACGAGCGGCGAATGTGTCTGATTTCGAGCACATTCCATACAGTGCACACGGTTCCGCCATTACGCACGTGGCCAGCACTCGCGCTCACACGACCCCGCTAGCGCATGCGTGGGGCGAAGAACAACACGCACCAGGCATCGAGGTTAAAAAAAGAACAAGCCACCTCAAAATCGCACACTCGTATCCTGCCCAACATGGCGTGGAGTCGGCTCCACCGGCCTCTGCACGCACCCCATGCAGCGTGGGTGCCGCGCCGGCCGCACCTCCCGCACCGTGAAAAACACCATTCGTGCAGCCTCCTAAGAGGTATTTATTTGCATGCCTTTCTAATGCAATCGGCAATTCTCCCCAGACCATCGGAAGCCCAAGTCGACAATCCTGCATTGCGAAGCGCACATCACTCGCCGCACACACCGGGCCAAGGGCTCGCCCGGGAACAAGAACCCCCGAGCAGCAGATTCCCCATCGCGGTGCAGCACGCGGCGGCCCCCAAGGCGCACGTGGCTGATCCACCTCAGGAATAATCAGAAAAGAAGAGTGGGGATGAAATGAAGGAAAAAATGATTTAAGCAACCCCAGCTATCAGATCATCGCAACGCACTCCCTTGCTATCCTGACAAACAAAAGGAAGGGGACCATCCACACGTATAATAATGGAATAACTGTCTCGGGACACCCACCCGCTGCATGCACGTGGCTCCGAGAACCGCAACAATATATATGTATGTATGTATGTATATATGTATGTATATATATATATATATATATATATATATATATATATATATATATATATATATATATTTACGGTTGTGGGGGTAGGTGGAGGAATTTCAGAAGAAAGTTGGGATTGTATGGAGTTGTTTGGTCCATGGATGTGTTGCAAACGTCTCGATGTAAATTAAGTTGGGAGACTGTGAGCATAAGTGTTACTTGTCACCACACGGGGGGGAGGGGGGGGGGTCGTGCTGTGTTAATTAGACAGGGATTGAGACCAAGTTCCCCAAGGATGTAATTGCCCCTGTGACTTTCCTATGTTTTTGTATTTACAAGCCAGCCATGAAAGTGCGTCATAACAACAACAACAACAACAACAACAACAAGACAGCTACATGTCCAAGCAGGCAAGAAGCCAGCCTTTCCGGGTTCCATGCCAACAAGCCATGCCTGGAGGTGGATAATTGAGGGGTGTGATGTCAGAAGGAAGATTTTGGGGTTTTGTTGGTTGAGTTGTGGGTTTTGTTGGTTAAGACTGCCCAAGACCCGTGACAATATTTTAGAGGAAAAAAACCCCCAGGTTGCATGTTAAGGGGGAAAAACCCAGGTTATATAATCAGGGTAAAAAACCCCCAGGTGACATAATAAGTGAAAAAAAAACCACAGGTTAAAAATAAGGGTAAAAAACACCAGGTTACATATTAAGGGGAAAAAACCCCAGGTTATGTAATAAGGCTAAAAAAAAAACACAGGTGAGGTAATTAGGGTAAAAATAAACCCCAGGTTATGTAATTAGGGTAAAAAAACCACAGGTTATATAATATCGGTAAAAAAATCTCAAGGTTATGTAATAAGGGTAAAAAAAACCCCCAGGTTGTGTGTTAAGGAAAAGTATAAATCATGTCAGGAGAGAAGAAAACACAGGAAAGAAAAACACAAATAAAGTATCGTGTGTTATCGGATGACATCAATGAATAAGAAAACGAATGGATCGAATTAAAATGGCAAATGCTTGCACACTTAATAACGAGCATTATTGATGTTTTATACGTTCTAAAAAATTGACCAAAAATGCAATTTTCCCTGCAGCACAAGTGAATTGATTTTGCCTTTTTTTTGCCTGATGAAAGGTTTGGAGAATTGCATTTTGATACGTGTATTCCATTAAAGTTACGAGTTACGATGGCTTTCCCCACATAAATTACAATCATGTTCTTCCTAAACCGAACGTCAGAACCTCTGCGAGAATGAAGGTACCGATGGTGACTGTGGCCTTCAAACGATGAGACGCATAACTCCAAAATGGCTGATCTCTGATGGTAATGCTCTCTATCTCGATCTTCTTTTCACATCCTCCAGAGTAAACCCAAAATGAATTCACTGCTTCCTTCCCTCTCTTCGGTTTCCATACAAACGGGCACACAAACCCTTTGCGACCATCTCATAACTACTTTTTTTTTAATCAGCATGACTATATTCTGCCATGATATCCGTCATCCTTCAGACAGGCAGGCAGGCTGCAGCCTCTTCCCTCTCTTCAGACCTTGACAAAAACAATCACAAGATGGTCAAGCACTTGGAATATGTTTTTTCAATCCTGAGAAATGTCACACTCTCAATGTCTCTCTCAGAAAGGAACGTCGGTCAAACCCTCCTATTCACTTTCTTAACAATCATCTTGAGGAAGTTTAGTCATTCAAACTCTGGGGTCTCACTATCAACCATGATCTTTCTTTGGCAACCACATTTTAATGCTGGCCTCCAAAGCCAGGTGCTAACTGGGCATCCTCCATATCCATCCTTGGCACACCTGAACTCTCAACCACAAACAAAGCTTTCATGCGCAGCCTGATGGAGTACTGCTCCTCTCTCTGGGCTGGTGCTCTAGCCTCACACCTAGCTCAGCTTAACGCAGTGGAAACCAAGGCTTTTTGGATCTCCCACACTCTTTTCAATCCCACTCTTCCCCACCCCAGGGCTTCAAGTGTGCTGTTCACCTCCATCTCATCTCATCCTCAATCCTACACCATGATCTTTTCTACCCCCATTAATCAACCCCAAACCCACCTCAAATTCCCCATTTTCCTTCCTGAAAGTCCCTGTAGTGTTAGCCCCATATCTATCTATCTATCTCTCTTCCACAGATCTCCTGATATCCCTGTTCCCAACTTTTGTCGTGCTTCCCTTCTTGCCCCTTTTGTCTCCTGCTCCCTTTGTTATATGCTCTGTGTGTCAGCTCTTATACGAGCCTCACAAAGTATACAAAAAACAAAAATTGCAGGTCAAAATGACGAAGTTGCTGAGTGTAGGACTGAATAGATTGGTACGCAATAAAATTTAACGCATGCTTCTAGAGTCGTTTAATCTCATCACTCTGAGCCCTTGTGATGCCATCACCCCACACGGACACACCAAACTCCAGCAAAGGGTGGATGAACACTTTGTCTATTTCGACAAGATCAGGGGCACTTAGACCCAAATTCTTCAAAATACACAGAACGTAGAGTCATCATGCAGCACAAGATACCATCTGCTGGACTTGACTATTCCACTTCAGGTCTGATTGGATGATAACACCAAGGAGAGTGAACGATTGAACTCTTTTAAGAGAGATGTTATCAATGAAAAATGTTTAATTTGGGTGGGACATTCGTTCAGGAAAGATATTTGCACGATCTAACATTGTTCTGGTTTTGGTCTAACATCATTGAGGCAACACCAATCACTGTGTATATTTGTAAGACTGTGTACAATAAGTGGACATATACTGCACTGACATATGCTGCACATTTTAGAACATATACTGCACACTGGAGGTAGAATGGAAACATAAATATGGGGACAGATCACAGAGAGAGTTGGGGGGGGGGCAAAGCCGGAGAGAAGATGGTAGAAGACAAAGACCGCCGACCTGCCTCTGGTGAGAGAGTGAGAGACCCAAAAACGCAGCTTCATTGCAGGAGACACCAATGATCCGAAAAGTCTTGGTTTCCACATTGTGAATTCGAGCTAGATGTGAGGCAGGAGCACCTCCTCAAAGGAGGGAGCAGTACTCCATCAGACTGCAGATGAAAGCTTTGTAAGTGGTTAGAAGATCGGGTGTGCCAAGAAAGGATTTTGCATGATATAGGATGCCCAGTGACTGGATTTGGAGGCCAGCTTGGAGATGTGGCTTTTCCAGGAAAGATTGTGGCAGATAGTGAGGCCCAAAAGCTTGAATGAAGGGACTTCTTCAAAAGGATTGTTGAGAAAGTATATGGGTGGGGTTTTCCAGATAGTCCTTTCAGAGAGACATAGTGAGGGTGAGATTTGTCTGGATTGAAAGACATATTCCAAGTGTTTGACCAGCTTGTGATTTTATCCAAGTCTGGAGATAGTGAAGAGGCTGCTGCCTGCCAATCAGAGGGATGAGAGACCTGCTGATCAGATTTTGGCACGTGTTGACCTCAAAAATAATGGGTAGTTGAATTAAATGACCAAATGTTCAGATCCACTTCAAATTTCAAGTCAATCGTTTGAAAATTGCCAATTTTAGAAATTCGGCTATGTTGACCTTTTGGCTAATGTTGGCCTGAGAAATAATGGTTTGGTGAATTCCGTGACCTGATGTGCAAATCCTGTTCAAATTTCAAGTCAATCAGATGAAAATTGACGATTTTCGAAAATTAGCCGACATTGTCCTTTGGCATTGCTGTTCACTTCGTGAGCACAGTCGGACGACTTATTACAACAAACACACAACAAACTACTTAATACACCAAACACTCAGCATCGTCTTCCGTCTCATCAGTGTTAAAATTGACTCACTGACTGACTGACTGATGGCCAGCTTCACGGACGGACGGACCGTGCAGCTGAATGTAGATATACAGGTAGTGGACAAAAAAAAAGGAAACACCAATGTCAAGTCACTTAATAGGGTGTTGGGCCACCACGTGCACCCTGTACGGCCTGTACATGGTGCCATGACAGAGTCCACAAGCGTCTAGAATTTTGCAGGAGGGATTTTACCTTTAAAACCCTTAAGGCCCCTTTCCATGAGAAAGTCAATCAACTCACACCTGATTGATGGAGGTGAAAAGCGCTGTCTCAGGTGTTGTTACAGAATATCCCATAAATGCTTGATTGGGTTCAGTTCTGGTGACGGAAAAGGCCATGACATGTGGATAACATCAGTGTCATGCTCATCAAACCAATGGGCGACTACACGCACTCTGTGGATGGGGACATTGGGGGGATCTCTTCCTGCAGCCATGCTAGCCATAATTATAGGCAAACAGGCCTGTCTTGCATTTTTATAAATGACTCTAAGCATGCTGGTATGTTATTTGCTTCATTAACACATGGGCCACACCTGTGTGGAAGCAGTTGCTTGGTGTGCCTCATTTACCGAGGCGTTTCCATTTTGTTGTCCACTACCTGTACGTAGTTATCAAGTGAATTGGTTGAAAATTGATGACTTGACTTTTTTACCTAGTGACTTCAAAAACAATGAGGGTGCACAGCAGCGACAAGGTAGCACAGCAGCAACAAGGGTGCACAGCAGCGCCAAAGGAGTACACCAGCAACAAGGGTACACAGCAGTGACAAGTGTGCACAGCAGCAAGGGAGTACAGCAGCTACAAGGGTACACAGCAGTCACAAGTGTGCACAGCAGCAACAAGGGTGCACGGCAGTGACAAGGATACAAGCAGCGACAATGGCACACAACATTGACAAGGGTGCACAGCAGCAACAAAGGAGCACAGCAGCAACAAAGGAGCACAGTAGTGACAAGGGCCATCTGCTGTCTTTGCTACAAGACACTTCTGACAAGGTGAACAAATTAGGGTCCAAGAGGCAATATTTCCCTATAAGAGCATTATTTATGGCCTCGATTGTCACTAAAAATCAGCACAAGGTTTATGGGCAATCCGCTTAACAGTTGACAGCCACATCCATCTTGCAATATTTGTGAGGAAAAGTCAATGGGACTTCAATTTGTTGTCTTAAAGGCCAAACAGTTTCCATCACTTGTCAAACCTTGGATTTTTTTTTTGATGTAAGAGCTGTTCTCCAGGGAAGAGACGACACTTCACTGAACTGAATTATTGGCTAAAACTCAACACTCCTAAAGTGGAAAGAATTCCTGCTCACTACCCATGGCAATCGTTCGGGAATTGGCTTAAAGATTGGAAAAAAGAAACCAATAAAGTATGAACTGAAACATTAAAAAACATGTTGGGAAACGAATCATTCTGTATTTGATCATTAACTCAATTACTTTTCTTGATTGTCAGGGCTTTGACAGTAAAGTTTGCTCATATATAATCAAACTATCAAAACCTCACAAATCATACTCAGCAAAAGGGTGACTCGTTAATCTTCCCCATCGATGTCCTTTGAGATATGAGACAAGCCAGCGATCTCAATCGTTATTCATGAATATCCTGGGACATTATTGCTACCAAACTTGCCTGACCTGGCATCTGAAAGTCTACACTGGGTGGAGATGGGAAAAAGATGTCAAACTGGTCAAAACTGACGAGGGCTCAGAGCTAGGTTCGGGTTGTACAGTGACAGATGTCAACTAAAAGTGCACCCTTGAAGTCCTCGATGGTGGTAGTTCAGTGACAGGAAGTGCGAACAACTAACAGGGAGGCTTTCAAAGGCCTTGATAGTGGTGGTTCAGTGACAGGAAGTACCATCAGCTGAAATGGCAGAGTTGACGGCCTTGATGGTGGTGGTTCAGTGATCAAAAGTGCCAACAACTAAAAGGGCAAATTGAAGGTTTTATGGTGGTGGTTCAGTGGCAGGAAGTACCATCAACTAAAAGGGTGGCCTTGAAGGTGTTGATGGTGCTTGTTAAGTGACAGGAAGTGCCAACGAAAACGGTGGCCATGAAGGTGGTTGCTCAGTTTCCAGTCTTTGATGTGGTTGTGCTTTTGTATGTTGTTTGTCTTGATATTCTTTTCAGTTTCATGATTTTAGACTGCTTGTTCAGTGTGTGGATCATTTTACCGTGCACACACCATATTTGTGATCGCACGGACAAGTCTTCTCCAAAGTGGAGACAAGCTTGACATGCACGGATGTGCAAACATGGTTTTGGTGTTATGCATTCATGATATAAGCCATCACCTGACAGTGCAGTAAGTGTGATTTGCATTACCAAGTAAGTGAAAAAGGTTATTTTTATATCCACATAGAAAAGGTTTATGGAAAAGGAAACTGAAGTAAGGAAGAATGGAAGGTCAACATCCAAGGAATGCGGGGTATACAAGGCGTAGAACGAAGCGATGCCAATGATCGGCAAAACGATTGATGGTAGAGATAAGGGGTGATATAGATACGAGTAGTGGTGAGAAAACTACCTTAAGAGAATGAAGTAAAGGAATCGTTTGTTCAGGCTCAAGGGGCAATTGACACATATTGGGGGGAGGGATAATAGAACAAAGTGGGTGGAGGCAAGTTTGATGGATTTGACCTCTTGGGTTTGGGAAGAGAGCAGAAAGCTGAAAAGACTGACAGTAAAAGGTCAAATGGGAGATGGTAGACGATCAAGAGGTCAACAACTTCTCTGGTATGAGAAGAGTTTGGAGACCCGTGGATAATACCAATTGCCTCCATTACCCCTAGGAGTGATTATACCTGCAGTGGAGAATAATATTCCACCGTGCAAGGCAAAAATGCTTTGTTACCATGACAAGTTTACCTGTTCCAAGGAAAGAACCAATTCGAAGGTGTATAAGCAATCAGTGCCTGGCTTCACAGGACAGCATTAAATTGTCAACTGTCCAGCAAAGGTCATGTGTTATGGTGAGACCAGGAGCTCGAGATATGCTGTTTATTCCATACATTCATCACAGGAGAAGACAGGATGACAATACAGGTGGTACTTTTGGAGTGACAGAGTAAGGAATCAATATTAATTGGGTTTAACGGAAAGTCTCTGGCATCTAACCAGCTTCTGATCTTGTGCAAGTTGTTTGAAAATGAATCAATAGAACGCATTTGATCCAGGTCAGCTAACTGCTGTGCGAAATGTGCTGCGATGAAGGGTTCAAATCCAAAACGTCAGCTTCTCCTCGCTTGCCACAGCGGTTAGCATATCTGAATCAGCATAATGTTCATTTCATCCATTGTTCCACCTGTCCACTAACACACATCAAAACCAGCCTTCCTGAGCAAAACTCGTTCTTCATTCTTGTTTGAAAATCATTTGGGGATCACGTATGAGTAAGTTGTGAGCCAATGTGTATTGGACTGGGATTCAATTCCGATGGATTGTGTGCAAATTGGTGGTTCACCCTGCACACACCAGAGTGATCGTTTCGAGTTGGGTCAAGATTCAAACTCAGGCTTGACAGTTCAAGGGTGAGTGTTCATACCTTAAGTGACAGAAGTATTGTACTTACACTCTATCCTTACTTGTCGATATCTTTTCTCCTTTTATTGATGGAATTTCTCAAGTTTGTAAAAGGAAAAGAAGTTTTCCCTTCAATCTTCATGATGGATGAGTTTTGTACAGTGCACAAACACACTGAATCACTGATTACCTTCGCCACTGAACGTAGCGCGCCATCTCAAAACGTTATGGATGGATTATCACAAAACTAGGTGGATGAGTTATTTATGTGACAAGAACAAGCCGATTCGATTTTTGTTCAGGACCGGATGCAGATCCAACCTATCTTTGGGAGACAAAACATAAACTGTCCAGCCTGGAGGAGGTATGCGCTCTACCAAGTGCAGTTCTAGTTTTGTTAATCCATCGGGACCATGCTCTGTGCAGACTGTTGTTGCTGCCGAAGCAGTCTCCTTGGATATTGGACACAATCACCACTCCGACACAGCATGCCAGCAAGCTGGCACTCGTTTTTCTGACCTCAGAAGGATGACAGGCAGAGTCAACCCCACCTGGTATTAATTCAACAGCCGAGCAGGATTTGAACTCAAGATCCTTGGATCCCAAGCACACCACCCTAACCATTAAGCCAACACCAGGCTGTTTTATTAACGTAATTCATTAATTTCATCTGATAATATTGAATTCATATTGAGCCTCGCTTTGTTTACACCATAAAGTCAAGACAAGCAGGAATCCCACTGGTGGTCTGAAACCGAGGCCGTGGTAAAAAGTGGTCAATCCAAAGGACGTCGTTAAAACTCACTTTTATGAATGCATTTACAAACAGCAAGGAGGTTCATGTGTTCTTGTGAATGCTTATGCTAAGTGTGTCATTACAAGTGTTGTCCATTTGAATCCGTTTGCCACTGTGTTGTATTTCAAGGGAAGTGCGGGGACACCATGCCGGCACAGCTTGAAATGACTTTTTCCAACATGGCTTGAAATTAGTTTTGTTCAAAGCAGGTTGATGATACCTGCCTCTCCCTCTTTTGTCTTGTGTGCCGCCAAGATGGCACCAATGTCAAATGGGAAAGTTTCAGAACATGCACCCACAAACATGTACATTAATTTGGCTTGATGGTATGAAAGTTAAAATGCTTACAACATTTTGTCGAGATGATGTTGTGGTGGTGACGATCAATGAAAAGCAGCTTAAGATGAAGCTGAAGTTCGGAAACTTTTACAAGCAGCAGGTAACGATGCTGTCGAGGCTTTTGTATGTGAAATCGACATTGGCTATGTTGAAACGAAGGAAAATGTAACAGCTCTCTACCCATCCCATGTAAGTGTTTTTTAGTCTCTATTTGATGAATAGGGCAGGGAGGACATCACGAGTGTACCACGATGTTTGGAGTGGCATCAGATGTAGAGCACATCATGAAGGACAGACACTAGATAATTTGTGAGCTCTTTCGAGACCATTAGTGAGCCTGCTTGGTTTTTACTGACAATTTACGATATTGATGTAGTAATGTACCATGGCCAAGCTCAGCTTGCAGAACCTAACGATCCAAATATCTGGTTATTCTTCCTTCAGCTGGATTTTGGAAATGTCCACCATATGCAAGTAAGTGATGTGATCAACAACTGGAAAGCCAAGTGTAAATAAAAGTCTGAGACATGAACTTTCAAACACATTATAATTCTTATTTCCCAAGTTCTTATTCCAGAGTCTGAACCCTTGGATGATGAAAATATATGAATAAAAAAGGAAGAGAATGTGTTCACGCTTGATGGTTGTCAGCTCGTTACAAATTTGTGCAAACGTAGCCACATTATTTGGATCTGTCCACATGACTGAATTTGACATTCTCCTTCAAAGAAAGAAATGCAAATGATGTTCATTAACAAAAAAATGTAAAAATTAGGAAGTTGCTAAAGATGCAATTTAGGTTGATCACATGATATGATGTGATTCTTACAGGGGTTAGAAAGGTGAGCGGGTCAGATTGTAAATAAAATACCTCGATGATAAAACAAAGAGGTCGCAGAATCAAAATAGGCACACAGAGGATGCGTATCATAAAGCAGGTAGAACGGTAGAAAAGAAAATCATGACAAATGGAGAACAAGCAGACAGTTCTGTTTGATTAAGGCCAACCTGTCGCAAAAATATCATCGACTTCACGATGACTCAACCTACAGTTATTAATAATCAGTTTGGGTGATCCAATCATGATGACACGACTGAAGAGCAGGTGAGTGACACGACTGAATAAACTGAATTCTCCTCTCGAGGTTGGTGGGCATCATAATCAAAACAATCTAAAGGTGTTATATTTTTCTCATATAAGTTGTGAGAAAAATGATTCTGAAAATTGAATAATGCGCATTGTCAATATGAAAGTGCATTGTGGGAAATCCATCACAGAGTAATAATGACTCAGCACAAAGTCTCAATGTTTGTGGAAAGATCATTGCAATTTAACAGCACAATGGGCTTTGAAATAATTCATATTACACAGCTCAAAATATTTTGAACATTCAGTTGTAGAGAGTGAGTTTCAGCAATATGAGCCTTGACCTTTCTATAAATAAGCATACCTTGATGGATGTCTTCCCAGGATCCTCTGGAATGACCAACGTTCCCCCACGTAAACGAACAACACCCTTGCTTGCGACGGTAATGTTGTTTCTAACAAGTTCGGTGACATCCACCAGCCAATCTGGGCCCAAGAATGGAATCACTTGATGAGGCCCACTGACAGTCTGGAACATCGTCCAGACTTTGAGTAAGGCATGTTGGAACTGCAGCGAGCAACCTCGAACTTTTCTTTCACCATCATCAGCATCAAAAATACCTCGTTTTTGCCTAGAAAAAAAAAGTGAAATAAAACAAACAAACAAACAAAAAAACCCCCCATGATTACATGCAAATATTGTTTCCTTATTGCCGATGAAACCTGTTGAAATGTAATCACAAAGCATAGGTGAGGAAGCATTACCTAACCTCAAACTGGAAAACTAAAGGGAATACAGTGTTATAAGATGTGATTGTTTTCAGCTCACGCCGAATCAGACAGTGTCTATTATCAGCTAACAGAGGCTATTACGGAGCTCTGCAATGAAGATTTCTCATTGAGATCCCTCCACATAACACTCAATCTAGAAGTCTCTGAGTGGACAGTTCCAGGAATTTACAGCGTTGAGGCGAATAATTGTGAAATATCACCTGTAAGTAGGTCGCAGGTTGAAAATGAATGGTTAAGTGAATCAAATGAAATGGTAGAAGAATGAACAAAAATCCCTGGATTGATCAAGACACATCCTCGGATGAAAACTCGAGATATTTTGGACTTTTCCTGATTTGTTGAGCAGCACAACATTAGGCTGAAGGTTGAGCTCTTTTGCATACAGGTCTTGAGGATCAATGAGGAGCAAAAGAAGAAAAGCCAGGAGGAAATTGATCGGAATGGTGTAGAACAGGCAAACATGATACAGATAGCCAGATGATTGTTAAACAGAGTTATTGAAGACATTTTAACAAATATGAGTATTAGAAAACAAAAAAACAGAAATCATGCCATTACTAAATGCATTGGCAAACTTCGAGACTGCTGAAGATGATGACAAATGAGTGAACAGTGACCAACGACCTCCTGGGGCTGGGTCTACAGTATGAGAAATGACAGTGGATCCTGCAAGAAGAATCCGGCCACCAGGGGCCAGAGCAATCCCGTTAACTATGTAGGATGGGATGAATAGTCTTGAGGCATTTCTGACATCGTTTCACCCTCTGGGCCAATTAAATGCAGTAGATGGAGTGAGGAGAACATACCACTTTCCTGTCTTTCTTTCCACCCGTATCACTTTCTTGAGCATTTATCTTCCTTTTTGGAGCCATAGTTACAGATGGATACAGTACAGTACCATACTGTGATGCGCAAGAACGTTTGAGTAAATAAAATGCACTTTAACACTACGCTTCAGCACAAACGTAACGATGTAGCCACGTAGGAGGGAAGGAGGGTAGCGACGCTCTGACGTCATCATCCCAGATGTAAGCGAGTGCCATTGTGATGTAAGCGCTCTCCCCACATTTACCAGTGAAGATGTGTTTTGGCTTACACGTTTGAATCAAGATAATAACACAACCCCTCCCATTAGTTCTACCGTTCTGAATTAGGAGCGTTAAAATGGTGGCCGGAACCACCTCTCACTCTCCGTATCAGGATTGCTGGTCTTACTTTCTGTCTCACTCAAACGATAGTTACCGGGCTAACTTTAATCTCTCTTTCTTACAAACAAACATCATATACTTTTCATCATACATTTTTCTTACTCAGTCATTTTCCCTCCTCACTTTATTCTCTCTTTTCTTACTTTTCTATGCAATTCTTTTATTTAAAGCTTGGCTTCGATGAGGACTATCTAAGCCTGAAGCCTTTGACGTAAAAAAACAAACAAATGTTTTTTTTACTGTTTTTTATTTTTTATTTTAATTTAATTTTAATTTTTAAAGCCTTATGATCAAAAAAAAATTGTGAATCATTTTTTTTTTATTGTAGATGTCATAAGCACTCCATCCAGGTGAAAGAGGGTATTACAAGTCATGGTGCTTTTGATACTTTTGATACAAGTCTTGCAGTATCCACGCCTCTTCCCATATGGTACTGACAGCTTTCACATCTACCTTTGATATATATATATATATATATATATATATATATATATATATATATATATATATATATATATATATATATATATATATATATATATATATATATATATATATATATATATATATATATATATATATATTGTTGCGGATTCGCGCCCGCCGGCGTGCGAACGGCCACGTAACTCGAATCGCGGCACGTCGCCCACCGGACGGACAATCCAGTCGTGACCCTCTCGGACTAACGCCGGGAACCAGTCACGGGTGGACCTTTCGGTCTCACCGCGATCGAGCCAATCGGCCCCCGCGTGGGATAGGGTTGCTCGCCAAATTCGACCTACCTAAGTACCCACACGGAGGGTAGACCGGGCGATCGCACCTCGCCGCAGGTCGACTTCGGACACGGGCCACTTAAGCGACCCGTTCCGTACTATCGGGATAACCGAGCGGTGTTATTCGTCGACCTCGACGGTTCGATTAATTATCGGGCGTCTTAACCCACGACCAACCCTTTACGTGAAGCAAGATGAGGATTCAATGAAAGAAATGACGAAGCGAAGCGGGAAAACAGTTCAATAATAAGCACATTTATTTCGCGATGAACGGAAAGCACACATATACAATTCCACCAAAAGCACATGGAAAAGAAGAAGACAAAAAGCAAATGCGACAATGCAGATCTAATGCCGACTACGCGAGCACACGGCAACACTTATACAATTTTACTTCACAGACGGCGCCGACAACACACATTCCCAAAGCAAAAGAAAAGAGAACCACCCTCCAGG
Organism: Eptatretus burgeri; assembly: GCF_056783735.1. Classification (NCBI taxonomy): domain Eukaryota; kingdom Metazoa; phylum Chordata; class Myxini; order Myxiniformes; family Myxinidae; genus Eptatretus; species Eptatretus burgeri. Next base: position 69,110,483 of record NC_140976.1, on the reverse strand, counting down.
ATGAGGGGGTAGGCGGGCCTGGGGCCGAGACCGTGTCGGGCCTACCCGTCTGATGATGAGACGCGGAGCGGCGGTGGTGCCTCAACTCCGCGGGCCTCGCGGACGGTGTCTGGTAGGGGGTGGGAAGGGGGCCCCCTTTTTGTCGCACTATCTCAGCGCGGGGGGGGGGGAAACAGGAGGGGGTTGCTGATGCTCGGGGAAAGGAGGATTTCACAAAATCGCGGATCCCGCGACGAGCGTCTCCACCACGACCTCGGTCGCGCCGCCGGCCTTTCTCTCCGCAGTTCCTCGAATCCGACGCGAGCACCCCCTCAACCGCCTTCGCCGCCTCTCCACAGCTCCGTCCTCTTCACTCCGACTCCGCGAACTCCCAACTGCACTGACCTCTTCCTCCGCTTCCAACTCAACTCTTCCTCCTGCGAACTGAACTGCCTCGACTGACGAACGCGGCCCCTTATATCCCCCGTGGCCTCGCTCCTTCATCTTTGACCCTCTGCCTCCGACCTTTCACCTCTCTTGCTGGCTCCCCATTGGCCCGAGGAAAAGTGGGCGTGAATGCTTTTTGATCCATGAATTTGCATATAGCGACCGCCCTCCAACGCCCTGGAGGCGGGGCCAAATCGTCCCTCGCTCACCGATTGGACGGAACAAAAGTGGGCGTGAGTCGTTTTTGATCCGTTTTTCAGCGGAAAGTCCGCAATGCTTTTGAACACGCTGCTCGGTGCGCGCTCTACACGAGTCCAGCATCGGTGCCCACGAGTGGCGCGAGATGACGGTGATGCGATGGTGGCGAGTTGTGACGGTTAAGTTCGTGGCGGTTGTGGTGAAGCGGCGTTGTGGTTGGTGGTTGTTGTTGTGATGGCTGTTGAGACGTGGTTGGTGGTGGTAATAATGGCGGTTGGTCCAAAATAAAGATAGTAAAAGAAAAACGGCTATCCTCAAGAGTCGCAGCCCTCATGAATGACATTTATTCCCTCTAGACAACGGGTTTGGGCCTAACTACACATATACTTACCGAGATATCTCACCTAAGGGACCTGAATGGTGGTTTGCGAATTTGGTCAACCACAACAATATATATGTATGTATATATATATATATATATATATATATATATATATATATATATATATATATGTATGTATGTATATATATATATATATATATATATATATATATATATATATATATATATATATATATATATATATATAAATATAAATATATATATAAATATATATATATACATACACATACTAGCGATACCCATGCACATGCACGGGATAGCAGTACAACATAGCTGGTAGCAGACGACAGACGGTACACGCGGAATGACAAAAATACGCATTGTGCAAAATGCAAGTGGTTCTACGGAACGCCAAGACTTCCCAAACATTGTCGGCATGTCCACTAAGTGACACAGCAATTTCATAAGGATCGTGTGACGGCGAGCCGAGTTTTTAGTGTGCAAGCTTGGTATTATATATATATATATATATATATATATATATATATATATATATATATATATATATATATATATATATATATATATATATATATACATACATAATGTTCTTGCAGTTCTTCAAAACCGCGTTCCTCTAAGGCAATGGCACCCGACATACAGTGATCCCCAGGCAGTTATTTCATTTGTATTCGTGGAGTTAGTCCTCCCGTCATGTCTCGTGAGTTAATGGAACGAAGTGCGTTGCGTGGGACTTGTAGTTGGGTCTAATAAATATATCTGATTCGTACTCTGACTCCTACTCTAACCCTTTCCTTTTAGCCATAGTACATAACAAGCATGCAAGCACACACACCATTCAATAGACAATTGTAATAAGAACACCACGACGCCTCCCGTGGCTCAGATCATCCCCATCCCCGCTGCACACAAAACAACCCGTACACGGAAATTTGCGCGCCATCATATCATTCAAATCTGTGTGCCAATTCCCAACCGGCACCTCGCTGTACTTCGCACTGAGCTCACCAAGTCTCAACACTTTGACCACAAACGCCTCCCGCACATGGGAAAAATATTCCCGCACCACCTTATACTTCTGCATCGCTACAATTCGCCACCCTATATTGAGGAGCACTGTGCGGCATCGGCCATTGTCCTTCGCGCTGTGTGATGCTCGACCACACAACAGAATAATGCTAACAGCTCCACCGCATCTCACCGGGAACATCCCGGGTGTGTACCCGGAATTGTTACAGCCCTCATCCAGTCGTCAGACCACAGCAAGACCGAAAGCAATGAGGAGTTGTCGTGGGAAGGGTGATCCAGGAGTTTAGTTCGGGTCCCGGGTGTGCATTTTCACCCATGAAGAAGCCCGTGGGTGGTGGAGAAAGTTTGCTGCCATCCGGCATACAGAATACACTCGGTGCACATTCAGGGCCGGGGTGCTGGCTCGGGAAGCATGCCCCCATGTTAAGTCAGGAGCTCGGAGCCGTGCCAAAGCTGGAAGGCATATGAGCTGGTTTC
>NC_140976.1:69087989-69092989 GCF_056783735.1 Eptatretus burgeri | reverse complement strand
GGTTTGCGAATTTGGTAACCACAACACTACCCCCTCCCCTTTTTACAGACTCGTCCCGAGTCGTCAAATTTTCGTGTGCCATCATGTGTAGTTTTCCCCTAGTACATTTTACCTACGGATCCCTGAGTGCGACATTCATGGTATTCGTGTCCCCAAAATAAATAACCTGAGGGCTGCGTAACTACCTAAACAAACTCACTCACACGGACGACTTAAATAAAATTGCCGGCGCTAAGACAAACATGCCGGGGGCGCACTCATATTTACAGTACATCTTACCTTAACTTACAAATTTTACACTAAACCATGGCCCAGGATCAATGAACTCTGCAAAAGAAAAGCAGTTAGCAGGGAGCCAGGCTGCTCGCATGCAGTCTCTGGCTCAAAACAATGCAGGTGACAGGGAACGTGGCTGGCTGCTCACACGCAGTCCAAGGCCTTCCCTTTTTGAACTGAACGCAGTGAACCACAACGGTGCATGGGCTGCACAAACGTAGTCTCCGTGCCAGCTCAAGTGGCACACGCAATGAACACAACGAATGGATGGATGAATGGTTTGAACTGAACGCAGTGAACCACAACGGTGCATGGGCTGCACAACGCAGTCTCCGTGCCAGCTCAAGTGGCACACGCAATGAACACAACGAATGGATGGATGGACACAAACACGGTGCACGGGCCGCCACTGCAGGCCCGTGTTGTAGCTGCCAACAGGGCAGTTCTCGCAGCTTGCAAACTGTTGCTTTTACGATCCTGGCGCACATGGCAATGAACAGGGGGGGGGGGGCAAAGCAAAAATTGAACGGGGCTGGTGAACGTAGGCAGTGGGCATGGCATGGCAAAGGTGCAGGCAACACAGCCCGCAGAAGAAGGCCGCTGCAGGCAAACACAGCCGGCAGACGAACTGGCCGGCACAGGCCTTGAAGAAAACGGCCAGCCGGCAGATGAAGTGGGCCGGCACAGGCCTTGCAGCACAGCAGCTGCAGATGATCCGGCCGGCACAGGCCTTGCAGCAAAAACAGCCAGCCGGCTGAAGTTGGCCGGCCTCCGCCTTGAAGCAAAACACGGCCAGCCGATGAAGTTGGCCAGCCTTTGCCGTTCAGTGGAGGTTGGTGGAGGGAGTGCGGTGGTGCTGGCCACTTGGAAGGTGGGCTCGGACCTACCTACCTGTCTCCCTCCCAACCTATCGCCTTTGCCTGTCACTGTACATACCCACTCCCTTAATTTGTCAAACCCCAATTTAGCCCCAACTTATTTTTTAATTTTTACTTCCCCACTATAAATCGTCCCCTAACCCCCTTTATCGTCCTTGTTCGGCTAACCTATCCTGTCACCCAGCCTACTCCCAACCCCTACGTTCCCTTCCCGGAGGGGAACAAGGGAGAGCTAACGTCCTGTGCCGAGGCCCAACGAAGCCTCAGAATGGCCTCCCCAGAGTTCGGCGATCTATAACCAAAGTGGGTCCAGCGGCCCACAACGACAGCGAGGGGATGGATGGTGCGGAGGGGTACATCTCCTAATCTACCCTAACCATTTAACTGTTAAACTACCCCGGGGCTTTCAACAAGCGCCTCTCGCTTAAACTATTGGTTCTAACAACCCAGATTCCGGTCGCCTGTGTTGGTGTCCTCACAATTTCGGGCCTCGCCCCCCAATTTTCTCTCCGTGCCCTCACACGGTCTCCTGGCTGGGACACGTGGCTCCCTTTGGCAGGCACGACCCTCTGCCGAATCTCCCGCTATGGCACCCCCGGGCACTACACTTCCTCCGAGCCTACAAGCTCCCTAAACACCGGGGAGTGCCCCCCATGGCACCTCCCCTGAAACGCACACGTGGCAGGCTGGCTTCCCGGGCCCCTTTCCGAGGGTCACCCTTGCCCACAACACTGCCCACGCGGCTAATGGCGCCCCGGGCCCCCGCACCAAGCAGGCGCACCCGTGCCCACTACGCTATCCCGGCCCCCCATGGGCCCTTGGCCTACCACGGCCGACTAGCCTGGTGCCCGGGGTACCCACTCAGCGATACTCACCTTTCGCAGCCACGCTCCCAAGCCCGTCAACAGGGCTCCTGCACCCCTCCAATCGGGTCTCGAGCCTACTTTCCCACCAACAGCAAAACGACCTCCATTTTTCAATTTGACTAACCCAGCTAACTTACTTTATACTGACCCCGGGATCCCTTGGGCGGGAGTCACTCCTCCCCCCAATCACTCATCGCACCATGCATTCCCCATTCACTCCATTCACACAGACCCGCTGGCCTCACTCACTCATCATGTACTCACCTCACAACTCACCAACTCTTCAACACACTCACCGCTGAACTCTGCCATCCTCCTAACTACATCCCCTAACTAACTCGTGCTCCCACGTCGTCCCTTACACTATAGCACGTTCCTTTTAACACTACGTAGCTAAACTACGTCCCCGCTACACATCCACAAGTCTGTCTCTGTCTCCAAATCATAAAATCATTTTATTTCCCAACCTAAAGCTCACTAAATCCCTCTAACTAATCCATTCCACGGACTCCATGAGGACTTACCCCAGCCCCATGAAGTCGGTCTAACTAAGCTCACCCTTCCCCCTAACTAGTTTCCATCCTGTGCCCAGGGTTCAAGGGGGTCTTCCACCCCTTGCCCAGGAATCCTGTGCACCCGAAAGTGAGGCCTGCTGTTTTTTTTTTTTTCCATGCGCAGCACCTGCGCGGCAACTCAGGGCTCGCGCACTTTGCACCTGCCCGTGACGTCATGCAGCTGCACGTGTACCTCGTCCCTCCTTGGACGGTACCATCCGGCCGGGATACCCCTCCTGCCGGATTCCAACCACACGTGCAGCCATGACGTCACCGTGCGCATAAAAAAAAACACAAGCCCCACGTCTCGAGGGGTTCCCCACGCGAACACATGTGCTTTGCCCGTTGGAGCTTAACACACACGATCGCGTGGAGAACCCGTCCGGTCCAAATCCGTTATCCTGCCTAAACTTTGTCCGTCCGCGGGATCGGCAAATCCACCGCGTGCATTTCCGGACCGGGACTTCACTCTCGCAAGCGAGCACGTGGTGGTCTCGTGCGTTGCACAGCACGAACCTCGTGCTCGCGGCTGGGTGAACCCGGCACGGTCCCCGAAATAGCTACAGCCGCTACTCGGCTTTCTTTCATCACATGTCTCCGTCGTCGCCATTCAACACACGCACTCCTGCGTGTTACGACGCACACACTCCATTGCATCACATTCACACCGGGAGACGCGGCTGCGTGCTCCCGCATGCCAACCGACATCTGCCTCACATACCGCTCTCTCACACACACGGTCTCCCTTGCACACAGCGACCTTGCACACGGCCGTTCACTCACGCATGCGGGGGCACTCACCCGCGGTGCCTCAACCACACACCGTCCCTCACTCACACACGCGGGGGCACTCATCCGCGGTGCCTCACTCACACACGCGGGGGCACTCAACCGCGGTGCCTCATCCACACACCGTGCCTCACTCATACACGCGGGGGCACTCAACCGCGGTGCCTCATCCACACTCGGCCCCTCACTCACACACGCGGGGGCACTCACCCGCGGTGCCTCATCCACACTCCGTGCCTCACTCACCCGCGGTGCCCCTTTTACACACGGCGTGCTGGGAAGCACGTACTCCGGCACCATCGCCACCACACCACTCACACACGGGGTCGCTTCCACACACGGGGACGCACTCACACCTTGCACCACACACACAGGGACAACCACACTGGGGATTTGTGTCCCCACAAGGGTCTCCGGGGCCTCCATACCCCCCAAGCTCTCCGTGCACCTGTCCACAGCACTCGTCCCCTCAACCTCGCAAAGCACGACCGAACTCACCTGGTCGTGACTCACCTCAAGGGGGCAGACTCCCTCCCCTCGTTCCTGGAGGAGGCCATCCAGGTGCTCGCACTGGGTCCCTCCACGCTCCGCGAGCTCAACCTCACTATCCTCCACTACCTCCGTGTGTGTGTGTGTGCGTCACTTACCCCGTCTTCATCGTGTTGTCTCTCCTCTATTTTTTCTGTCTCCCGTGTCTCTATACATTTATAAGTTTCTGTCGTCGTCACCTCGTGTCTCGTCTCACACGTTTTAGTCTCCCCATTTAATTTTTCCCTTTTGGTCACCGTCGATTCCTCTGTCACGACCCTCGCCCAACACGCCCCCCGAATTATTTTTTTACCCGCCTCCACCGCGGGCCTGTCAGCCGTTGCACCCCCTTCCAGCTCGTTTGCTTCCACACGTGGAGTCGCCATTCCTATCTCCCTGGTCACGGCCTTCATGCCCGCCTGCAGGCATCGGCCCATGTTCTGCGTCTCACCCCGTAGCTCTTTCATTTCTTCCCTCATGTTTGCTTCCATTCCGTTTATTTGCTGTGTATTCGCATCCATCCTCGTTTTTACTTCATTTGTATTTGTATCCATCTTTTCGTTCATTTGTTGTGTATTCGCATCCATCTTTTGTGTATTCGCATCCATCTTTTCGTTCATGCCTTTCATTTCGTTTTTCATTTCGTTTTTCATTTCATTTGTATTTGCATCCATCCTTGCTGTCATTGCCGCCAGCATGGCGCATAGCTGGGCCATGTCGGATGCACTCAGCTGAGCCGTTTCGGCAAGGGTTGGGGAAGGGTTTTGGTGGAGAGGGGGGGGGGGAGGTGTCATACACTGCGGCCGCTGCCGCACCCATTTCGGGCTCTGGGTTCAGTTGGGCGAGTTCGTTTTCCTGTACGGGCATTCCATCCTGGGCCATGAATCCAACACATTCTACATCCATTTCTAATACCCCCGGCTCCCGCTCGCCTTGAGACGCCATCTTGCTTCTCGTGAAGGGTTAATTTAGCTCGCTCGTAATTTGGAGGGAATCGGGGGTCGCTTCTCTCACCCCTGGACCGATTCCCGTGAATTTAGCTGGAGACAGGAGAGCCCGTTTTCCTGTTCTCCGATACCAGTGCCGCGAGGAGGGCGATGGATTTGTAT
>NC_140976.1:69040489-69082989 GCF_056783735.1 Eptatretus burgeri | reverse complement strand
CATCATCCACAATATGGAGGTAATTCTCACTTTTCAGCATTTGGAGAATAGTGAAGTTCGTTCAGTTACTAATATAACTTCTATAAGATGGGTAATTAGTGTTTCTCAACCTTTATTAAAATAATTTTAGATTAGGAATAAATATTTAAGATTTTAATAACATGAATCTGCAACACTTGTGAATTATGTATTTATGTAATTCACTTTTTTTTTTTTGTTATCTTTTCATGACTGTGTTAATGGCATTTGGAAATTCCAATGAAGTATCAAACGATACTTATTCTTAACTTGAACAATTTGTTTCTTGTCTCATGGTAAATCAAAAATCCATACAAGGATATAAACAAGCTCTGGTATGACATAGCAAAGTAGAGATTCCAGACTGGCAACACCCAACTGGTGTCCAATTAGATGGAATTGGTTTGAGCCTCCTGTCACCCTGTCTGTCCACACTGAAGATACATGTCCTCAGGGATAAGTACCAGGTGCTTACCTGGAAAAATACCCATGTCCAGCATCCTGTTATACCGAGACCCGAATCACATGTATTGAGAAAGGCTGAGCAGGCCCTTGAATATGACTGATATGATAGAGATTTCATACCTCAGGTAAGGAATACAGATTGTACATCATGTATACTATCACCAAGATATGAATACTGTTTTATTTCTGATTTTTGTCAGCTTATTTATTGATCGTCACCACACTTTTCATTTTTAATTATATCATTGTTTGCTTATAATAATCTTAGCATTTCAAAATTATTATGGTGAAGTTCAAAATTTGTCTGCGACTTCGTATAAAAGAAAAAGTAATGTTGATAATGGTAGTTATATTTACCATAAACAAATAAATGATATAAATGCAAAACACAAGACGTGTGTGATATTTTTCTTTGACACAGGAGCTGGTGCACATCCTTTGTGCACAAGAAACTACAGTTCGGGATGACAATGAAGATCACGATAATGTTGTGTCTGCCAGCTTGGCAGATTAAATCTTCAGGAATGAAGATGAGAGCAGTGAAGATGAAGAATAGACAATGTTATTGATTAAATCTTATTGTGCATTGTCATTTTCCAACTCCAACTGAAACCAAATGTTTGAAGTATTGTACTGTACCTATTTTTGTTCTAAATTTGCACGCATGTCTGTCGTGCCTTAATGGTGTCAGTGCTATAAATTATAATTACAAGTGTCAGCAGGTACATACATGCTGCAGGGAATATTTTGTTGAAGTATTTGAGTAACTTGATTCTGTTGTGAAAAAAAAAATATTTTTTATCCCCCGCCAACCAACGAAGTTGGCGGGGGATATAGAAATGGGTTCCGTCCGTCTGTCTGTCCATCACATTTCGTTTCCGGAGCTGAACTACAAATCCCCTCAAGATATATTTACGAAACTTGGTACACATATCAAGCAAGTGGTGAACTGGTGCCTTTTGAAATTTTTTAATTGATAGGTCACATGGTTTGGCAGCCATGTTGGATTCAACAAAAATATTAAATAATGTTTTCTCTGGAATCATATAACCTAATGAAGCGAAAATTTGCAACTATCATCTTCCATCATGTCTGCATAATAGTAAAAATTATGACATCACAAGTCACATGGTTTGGCGGCCATCTTGGATAGAAAAACACACCTCATCCGATTAACACGAAACTTCACACACGTGTTCCACTGGAGGATTGGAGGCAGAATGTAAATTTATGATGCCATAGGTCACATGGTTCCCCAGCCATCTTCGATTGAAAATTAATAAATTTTAAAAATCTTCTTCTCCAGAAGAGAAGTTTCATTTCAAAATTTCAGAAGTTTGTTAATTTCTCATTGATAGATCACATGGTTTGGCAGCCATATTGAATTTACCCCAAAACATTCAAAGATGTCCAGAATGGCTGGTCAAATCAAGGGGAAACTTCACATACATATTGCACATGCTTAGGGAATATAAGTTTATTAATCCTCATTTACTATGGCGGGGGATATCGAAGACTTTGTTAGTTTTGGTTTGGAGGATATATTTGTTCTCCCATATTATGTTCCTCGATGTTTTGTGTGACATGTCATTGGACGAAGGAACTCATTTCTTGTCATTTCTAAATAATAATCGTGTTGATATACTAATATTCATTTGCAAAAATATTAAATATGATATTCCTTCCAGATAAAAATATTGCAAAATGCATTTTGTTGCCTTGGAATGGGGAAAAACAGGACACATCCAAATGTTTGAAAAATTGCGTATTTTCACTGTTTGCGCTGTCGTAGTACTGTCAAACAAATCACTCTAACACAGCTGAGCATACATGGCAATTAGCAAATGAGCTGATGTCAAAGGCATAGGACCCATATTCTTCAAAAATTATGGTCCAGAAAATTCCCGAGTGGGGGGTGGGAAGGGTTTTGGTATCTGGCCCGTGGACCAGAAGGCTTCATGCTTGACTTCCATTTAATTGCTCAAAGGAAAAGCGTACAAGGGCACAAGTGAGAATAGTTGAAACAGATGAACCCAAGGATTACAGCCGAAGGTACATTATAACCGTGAGAGAACAAACTTAAGTGCATGAATTTTAATAATGATGCAAAGTCCAAATAATCAAGCCATGCTTTGTTTGGAGACAAACATACTATACCGGTATTTTAGCAACCTATTACACAAAACAGTCGAACCACTGCAAAACCGGTGATTATCATGCATTTGCTCATTTTTATTGTGCATTTTATCTCGTTAAATTCTATTTTCAGATTTCAGTCGTTTACATGGTATTATAAAGAGATGATACAAAGATGGCACAAATCATTTAATATGTCCTATCAACACCGAGGGGAAATTACTTCATATTACATTGATTCTGTCTGGTTGGGTGGGTAACTCAATGAATCAAGTGCCTGACTCCAATTTATCTGCAATGGTATACATTGTTGGTAGAATCAGATCTGTATAAAACTGCAGTTTTGGCTCAGTATTTTGTTTAACTAACACCATTTGGATAATCTCGGAGCACACTATCCTTTGTATAGTGTAAAGGCTGTTTTCTTTGTGGCTAAGAAAGAGATGTGATCCAGTATAATATTAAATGCTTTCACACCTCTCTGAGGAGTATCAGAGGAAGCCACAACTTAGTTGAGAGTATTTACAATGCTGGGAAATTTAACTTGGGAAAAGTCGCTACTTCATCACATGTTTCGGCTGAAGCATCCCTCAATTGGGGAAGGAATTTGGATTTAGTCGTGGTTCCGGCACACAACGTCAGTCTTTTGGAAATGTCCAGCGAGATCTTTACCATCCATCAGCACGTAGATGGGACGGTCAATTTAACATCCATTCTGAAGGATGGTATGCTTACTCATATTCATGCAAGGTCCTACCTGTAAAATTATAGATCTAGGATGACAGTTTTATAGTCAGGTCAGGAATCAAACCCAGACGAGACGCGTCTACAGTTAGTATGATACTTACGAGTTTCCTGCCAATCCCACTTGAGCCAAATTGGAAATGTACTGCATCAAAAATAGCAGTGCAATGAGGAAACATGGTGGCAATGATTGACTTGGAGATCATTTTTGAGGTGAAGCCTAATTCTTATTGAAAGCAGTATTCTGTTGATTTTGTAGTAAACCTGTGATTTCTTCTTCGATATAAAGAATGATTTTCTGTGTGCTTTGCTACAAAGTCAACAGAATACTGCTTTCAATAAGACTCTCATGTCTGTATCAAATACCATTTCACATCTCCGTCTATATCATATTGGTGTACTTTCTCATTCAAAATGCATCCACTCTCGAGATGCCAAAATTTTACTCGAAAATAAAGATCAAAAGGACCCTCTTGTGAGGTCATATCCATCACGTGATGGTCCGATAACCTTATAAATGCACAGGATGTCAGACTGCACAGATTTCCTTGTGATTTTAAGTGGAAAGAAATTTCAATGCTCAAATGAATGTCATATTAGCCAACTTGTTGAAAGCTTAGCGTTAACAAGGTTGCAATTTAAGAATCTTCCACATATACATTTGTAATAGTGTATTATATGCAGTAATTGCAGAAACAGAATGAAGGCACTTCAGTCCACAAGTTACACACAAATACTACGATATGCTGCTTGAAACAAAAAAGATTGTGGAGCCATGGAGAAAACATTCTTCATAATCAATGAAAATGTTCTTTTCCAATCATTCCACAAAACACAAAGCTATTTTGATGTCCAACCTTAGCTTTGACTATCTATGCAAGTGAGATAGTTAGCCAGAATTTGAAGCAAAACGACGGAAAACACAAACACAGTCAAAATGTAGTTTTGGCTCACTTTTGTAAAAGGCCACCTTGGGGCCTATGCTGCCACTTGTCCAGACTGACAGATTTCCCCTGTGGCCAAACTGGAATTCTATTCCTTTCCTGGTCCCCTCCATCTTAAAAACATACAGTACCCATTTTCCTTTTCTGAAAACTTTGTTCATCAAGTCAGTGGAGATCTTTCTATGGACTGACCATTCACTTGAGACTGCTCCCATTTGATTTCTCCATCTCATGGATGGTTAATTTCCTCTTCAGGACTGACGATGCATAAACAACTGCTCAATCCCTTCGATTCTATTACATTTTCTCTTTGGATTTCAATTGCTTTGTTTGTCTGTGAATGCATTTCGATTCACACTTTTAGATTGGTGTTTTCTCCACTTCATACCTGCGTTAATTAGCCAAGCTGTTGACAAGAAGGGTTTCAAAGACCCGAGCATTGGTTCATGCACTTACAAAACCTTGTCAAGAGATATGGAGAAAACCCCATCATTTTTCTAAGATCTTCAAACTAAGATACACAGTTTGGTGTCTGTGTCTCTCTCTCTCTGTCTCTCTCTGTCTCTCTCTGTCTGTCTCTGTCTGTCTCTGTCTGTCTCTGTCTGTCTCTGTCTGTCTCTGTCTGTCTCTGTCTGTCTCTGTCTGTCTCTGTTTTTACATTTGGTCATAACTTATGCAATCTCAACCAAACTTGACAGGAAGATTAAGCATCACACAATCGAGGTTGCAACGACTTCAGTTGCCCCCATTCCTTTGGGGGTTTTCTGCCTTGGGTGAAATCCGTGTTAAGGTGTAAATCCGTCTGAAGACAGCATACCATGGCATTTTTCCAAGGCCACTTCTTACAACAAAAGTAATAACTAGAAAGCATCCCAAAGTGCAAAGCTCGTCCATGTCCACTTTGTACACAAACTAAACTTGACAAAAAAACAGTTTAAAAAAAAATTGTACATTTTGTTAATTTTTATTCTCCACAATTTCATAATAAAGGTTTGTTGAAGATTTGATGACAAAAGCTCAATTTGTAAATGTGTTACGGCCTGGACACACACACTGAATCTCAATGATAAAAAAAGGATTTCAATCAAATCATTAATAGCTGGTCTACCAATATCCTCATCCTTATAATGCATTATTTCCCAATGGGAGTAGAACAGGATGTGCCAAGTTTCAAAATTTTCCGATCAGTGGTTTCAGAGATATAATGATTTAATTTTTTGCATTTAACCCAAGATGGCTGCTATACCACATGACCGATGACATCACAATGATCATTTAAATATTCTACATTGGGGGTCACTCCTACCCTGAAAATGTTGTCAATTGGACAAGCTGTTGTTGAGAAGAAAAAAAAGTTTAAAAATAATAGAGCAAAAAAAGGCCAAAAAGGGGTTGAAGAATAACAATCCATACCAATAAATATCAGTGTGTACATCTCCTCCACAACTCGAAAACCATGAAACTTAGCAGCCTGAAACAGTGCATGCATATGAAGGAATCCCCAAGGAAGTGCTGGAGTGAAAATTGGGTGTTTGGTTTAATTAAAACACCCCTTTTGAAGGCAATTAACTGCCTTGTTTAATTCTATCCTTTATCATGCATATCCTCGGCAACCTCACTCTCTGGGGTCTTAAGGCATATCCTAGGTTACCTCGCTGAGTTCTGAAGCCGCCATGTTTTTTTGGCCTGCTCAACCATGCCTTGACTTGGAACAGGCTGCAATGATTTCTTAACGATAAAGTATTTTTTCACTTTCCTCACACATATAATCGAATGCCTGTTCATCATAGCTACAAATCACTGGGTACATTGGAATGACGGAGACAAGCGATGGTGGCTTTAATTAATTTCCGCACATACCATAACCTCAAGAATCTCTTAAACTAAGTGGAATTATAAAATGTAAGCTCCATAATTGAACGTAGCAGCAGTTCCGACTTCTAAAAAATGTTCCTTTGTTCAATTCGGGAATAGTTTGGACATTCGGACATAGCTATCGCTTTCCAAGCCAGCTGTCCTTATCAACCATTCAATTGGAGTGCTTGCTTGAGTGCTTAAGCTGCTTGCTGAGCACCTTAGAAGCAGTACAGTTCGTGTCCCAATCGGGATGTACAGTTGGCAGTTGCTACAAGGTAGAGCGTGTTCTGATAACGCATTTTCGCGACACCGCGGATTTAATTCAACAACAACAACAACTGCTCTGTCATTCTGAGCCAATCGTTCACTCACTGCGGATGCTTTTCCCAGGCCACGTCATTCTGAGCGAGTTGTTTGTGCTCTGTCATTCTGAGTGTGTTGTTCATGTGACATCATTCTGAGTGAGTTGTGTGTGATGAGCACGATCCTGACTGCATGAGAAGTTCCAAGGTATGTAGGGAGATGGAGAATATCCTGAAATATTTCATGGAGGTCTTCAAACAGAAAATGAAGGCAGCCACTCAAGTCTCCATAATGAGTTTCTTCAAAAAAACATCCCCAGCGAATCAGCCTCCATTTCATCTTCTGAACCTTCTACCTCAACTGGACAGTCTGCTACACCTGAATAAGCCTGCCACAAACAATATGTACTGTATCCAACTCCAATCATGATGACACTGATTAAAAAGTAATTCATTTTAATGTTATTTATTATGTTTTATTTATGCATTGTTTACTGCTTTTTTGATCCTCCTCACTCATCCACCCTCCCACCCCTCCTCGCTCCCCACTGCTTCCTCACTTCCCCACCCCTCCTCTGTCTCCACACCTACTCGCTCCTCCACCCCTCTCTCTCCCTCCTCTCCCCCCCCCCCTTTAGTATACCCGTCGTCCTGATGGTTGTTATGTCCGACCCGACCCCCATAATGCCTTGACATGCCCTCCCCTCACACTGTCTTCCCTTGATGCCTCTGGACAGTGGTTATGTGCGGACGATGGTTGTCCGCACATAACCACTGTACGTGCACTGAGGGTGGACAAGGAGGCCTATGTGCGAGGAATCTGTGAGGGGGTAGAACATCACCTGTGGACAGGTGATTCTCGTCCCGCTTACAGGGGAATTCACGCATTACGTTCATCCAAGCCCATCCCTCTGAGCACTGCAGTTCGAGCAGAGAGTGGTAGGCTCTTGACAGAGGAGTCTGAAGTGAAGGCCCGCTGGGCCGGTTACTTTGAGCGGTTGTACCGGGCTGATCCCCCAGCTGTCGAGTTGGACGTCAAGGGTGTTACAATCCCTGTTGCTAACCCTTGAATCAACTGTGGTCCACCTTCGCTTGTGGAAACACGGGCTGCGGTGAACCAGTTGAGACGGGGCAAAGCTCCAGGGATCTGTGGCATCCATGCCGAACTTCTCAAGGCTGGTGGAAATGCTGCACTCGTGTCGTTGCATGCAGTTTTGTGCTCTGCCTGGAACACAGGCATCATCCCAACTGACTGGAAGAGGGGCCTTGTTGTCCCTCTCTGGAAAGGGAAGGGTGATCGCCAAGACTGCAACAACTACCGAGGGGTGACGCTGCTCTCAGTGCCGGGCAAGGTCTTTGCTCGGATAATTCTTGATAGGGTTCGCCACCATCTGCTTGAGCACCAGCGTCCAGAGCAGTCAGGCTTTACACCAAAGAGGTCAATGATTGACCGTATCCTTCCACTTCGTGTCCTCACCGAACGCAAACGAGAGTTTCGGCAGGGGCTGCTTGCAGCCTATGTTGATCTCTGTAAAGCGTTCGATTCAGTGAATCGGGATGTCCTCTGGAGGATTCTTGGTCTTCGTGGGGTGCCACCAAAACTGATCGATCTGATGTCTGAACTCTACTCTGGTACTGAGAGTGCTGTGAAGTGTGGTGGTACCATCTCTGACTTATTTCCAGTTGTTACTGGAGTTAGTCAGGGATGTGTACTTGCCCCCACACTTTTCAGCACTTGTATGGACTGGATTTTAGGGAGGATGTCGGAGAGATCAAGTTGCGGTTCATCGTTTGGAAATGTCAAGATCTCGGACTTTGATTTTGCAGATGATGCAGTCATCTTTGTGGAGACTTTAGACATCCTCTTGGGGGCCCTCGAGGTGCTGAATGAGGAGTCGGAGCCGTTGGGATTACGGGTTTCTTGGGTCAAAACTAAGATCCAGGCTTTCGGTGACATCTTGGAGGCTGCTGTCCTGTCTGTGTCTGTTTGTGGTGAGGATGTTGAGGTCGTGGATAGATTCACTTACCTTGGCAGTGATATTCATGTCTCTGCTGGCTGCGAGTCAGAGGTCAATAGACGTCTGGGTCGGGCCTGGGGAGTCATGGATTCACTGGATCATGGGGTGTGGCGCTGCCGGTACCTGTGCAGGAGGACGAAAGTCCGAGTCTTCAGGTCCTTGGTACTTCCAGTCTTGCTCTATGGGTGCGAGACTTGGACTCTGACCAAGGATCTGAGATGGAGACTTAATTCCTTTGGAACCAGGTCTCTTCGGAGAATCCTTGGCTATCGCTGGTCGGATTTTGTGTCCAATGAGCGGTTGCTGAGAGAGACTCGGATGAGATTTGTTACTTGCATAGTCCGTGAGCGTCAGTTGCGGCTGTATGGACATGTGGCTCGTTTTCCTGACGCTGATCCTGCTCACCAGATTCTCTCAGCGAGGGAGTCTCATGAGTGGAGGAGGCCAGTGGGCCGACCACGTGCCTCATGGTTGCAACAGGTTGACCCTCATCTCAAGGAGATGGGGATGGGCCTGGCATCTGCCTGGGGGATGGCAAGACGGAGGCCCCTGGAGTACCGGCAGAAAGTGGACGCAGCGACGTGCTGTTCTGGCACATGCTCCCATACTTGACCTGACCTGATGGTTGTCTCCGGACATGTCCAGACAGTGGTTATGTCAGGATGGACCCTCCTCTCACACTGTTATCCTTTGCCTTACCCTCATGCTGCCTTCCCTTTCCGCACCCCTCCTCGCTCCCCCCCTTCGTCACTCCCCCACCCCTCCTCGCTACCCCACCCTGCCTCGATCTCCCTCCCCTCACCCTACCCTCCCTCCTCTCTCTCTCTCCTCCTTGTTCCTCCCTTAATATTCCTGTCAGCAAAGTGATGGGTTGTATTTGCTAGTAATAACTGGAAAACATCTAAAATGCATCAAAAATGCAATGCCGCATCCACTTTGTATTCGGACTTCCAGTGTTTTCCATCCATAGGGCTCACTTGGGCGGCCGCCTAAGTCAATTTCTGGCCGCCCAACTGCTGAAACACCCATTTCTGAATTTTTTTTTTTTAATGAAACAAATAAAAAAGTATATATATATTTTTTTCAATACATTTTTTAATGAAATCCCATGCATGGTTAATGGAATGTAAGTTGAGATATTAAAAAGATCATTGATGGGTATTACAACCAGAACAAAGATTTTACATATTTATGGTGAAGATACATACAAGATATGTTGTAAGTGAGAATTATTTTTACAAAATTAATGATGTCAAGATACTAATTTGTGTCTCTACTTGCATGCTCAGAATGACCCAAAATGCACCTACGAGCATCTAAAATTGCTACATTTCCTGGGGGAGAACCCCCAGACCCCCCCCCACAGCGAAAGAGGGGAGACCCCCTTTCCCACCCCACACCTACTGATCGTGGCCGCCACGGGCCGCAAAATTATACATGTTGGCAGTTTTACCCAAGTCATTTTAAAACCCAGGGGAAACCCTGGCCTTCCTCTTATTCTAAATGCTAAACATGGCGAAAACAGCAAAAACTAGAAGGGCACTCGGTGGAGCACATACCTCTGCCACACAATGCCTGATTCACGAGAACATATCTGGTCCAATACATTTTTGAAATATCATGCTATATACCGTTTTTGAGCCCTGTGAATGGTGAAGAATTACTTTAAAATTTAAATAATTCTCGTATCTGGAGCCGGATTTGGATCTTCACCAAAATCAAATCAATTCTTCCTCGTCACACATCCAATCTGTCCACCAAGTTTCATACAAATCCGTCCACAACTTTTTGAGATATCGTGCTATGTATCGTTTTCGGCCCTGTCTCTAAATGGTGAAGAACCTCTTAAAAATTCTCAGATCCGGATTCGGATCTGGACCTTCACCAAAATTGAAACAATTCTTCAGTCACATACCCATGTCCACAAACTATCATCCGAATCCATCAACAACTTTTTTTAGATATCCTGCACTCAGAGAGACAAACAAACAAATAAACAGAGAAGAAGACGTCATGCAGAGCACGATACTTGCAAAATCATAAAAATAAATTTCATGTTAAAAATAATTTGTGGTTGAATTCAATGACCAAATATGCAACCCCTCTTCAAATTTCAAGTCAATCAGATGAAAATTGACAATTTTAGAAATTCGGCCTATGTTGGCCTTTTGGCCAATGTTGACCAAAAAAATAATTGGCTGGTTGAATTCAGTGACCTGAAATTTAAATCCTCTTCAAATTTCAAGTCAATCGGATGAAATTTGAGGATTTTAGAAATCCCACCTAAGTTGTTGCCCTTTGGCCTATGTTGACCCTTTGACCTCAAAAACAATAGGCTTCTTCCTTGTGACACTCTACCATGCGTGAAGTTTCGTGAAGATCAGTTTAAAATTGCGACCTGCAGGCGACAGACAGACAGACAGACAAACAGAACAACAAAATCGACGAACCAATGTACTTGAAAAATCTTCGATTTTGCAAGTAACAAAGACCGATTACTGCACTGTAGTCCCAAGAAGAAAGCCAGACATAACAAGACACATCCACCACCCCCCCCACACACACACACAAACACATATATATATATAAAACACACAAACACAGACATATATATATATATATATATATATATATATATATATATATATATATATATATATATATATATATATATATATATATATATATATATATATATATATATATATATATATATATATATATATATATATATATATATCTATATGTTGTTGTTCATCTTTCGGCTGCTCCCGTTAGGGGTCGCCACAGCGGATCATCCGTTATGATCCGCATACTGATTTGGCAGAGGTTTTACGCCGGACGCCCTTCCTGACGCAACCCTGGTCGCCTCTTACGACACAGGGATCAGGATTTGGGTTTCGCCATGATTCAGGGCTGCTCTACACCCTGCCCAGTGCAGAGCCCCCGTCCTCAAGCGATCCTCCAACCCAAGCCTCCGAGTAGCCGGATTACAGGCGCACGCCACTACGCCCGGTATATATATATATATATATATATATATATATATATATATATATATATATATATATATATATATATATATATATATATATATATATATATATATATATATATATATATATATATATATATATATATATATATATATATATAAATAAATAATATATATTATGTTCTGGTAAGTATTTACAAAAGTTATTTTATTTGAAGTTATAACCTGAACTTATAACCAATTGACTGATTTCCCAATTTCCCAGATCATCAGCTGGACACCGTTTATCATTGAGATTTCAATCCTTTCAGCCCAGAACCTCTCCAAACGACGGGTCCACATCAGTAGATTACTCAACATCAATGGACCCATAACCTCAAAGTTGTGTCCAGATAGTCAGTCAACACAGCAATGCAATATCCTTATGCAAACTTATTTAATTATCGCTGTTGTTTAAAGTATTACTCCACATGACTAACTTAAATCATACACCACTTTATATGATAATATACGGTATTTTACGAAAAACACTTTACCTTGCAGACATGTCCATAACACAGCACATCCATCCAACCATAGACTCAAACTGTCATTCAAATATTGAAACTGTCATCAATAACCGATTTTAACATGCTGCACTGCATATCCGAGCAACCACCAACAAATTATATTGACACTTAATTATAATGTATTTCATTAATATTTATTTATTGTATTTTTATCTAGATACCTCCATTATTAAATACCATCTATAAATATATACATGTTTATTCAATAATATTAATTAAATAATTTATCTCACTAAAATAATTAATTTATTATTATTAAATCAAATGCAATGCAATAGGAACTTGTTTACACGAAACCAACCAATCTTAAACAAAAGGTGACGATGGCCACCAGTCAGCCCTCTTGGATCTGATCTCAAAAGACAAGATGTGCATATGTAAGACATAATTCATTATCTGTGTACCAAGTTTGAACAACATCGGTAAATGCATGTCCGAGAAATGGTTGAGGACGTGTTCAACATCGGGGTATTTTTTAAAAACTAAAATGGCCGTCATTCGGCCATCTTTGATTGCATTGCGAAACAAAATGATGTGCATATGTATCCCATTATGTGTTGCATTTCTGCCTTGTACGAATAAAATTGGTCCATACATGTCTGAGATTATATGGTTGCAGACGCATGCACGCTCACAAAAATGAAGACCAAATCCATAAGCCCCCGTTTCAGACAAAGTCCAATGGAGGCTAATAAAGACTGTAAAGGTCATATAAATAAATTAATTCCGGAATTTACCGTCGTTTTATTGCCATTGATGCAGTGTCTTTTACACCACCTTATTTGGTACGTTACATTAGTTCTTCATGCCTGTTGTTTGTGTCCTTTATGACGTCCTTAAAAACCGTGCTTTTCCAGTTTGGAATGATTTTCAACTTTGTTTGACTGCCAGACAGGCAGAGAAAAATATTATCTCACTCCTCTCTGCGCATGTGCTATCAGATTGAATTCAAAGCCAAACTAGTACAAAACTACAGGCACGTTTTCTAATTCATGTTCCCATTTGTGTTCAAAATATAACATTCCATTTCAATAAGTTGTTACTTGATCATAAACTTACAGGACTGTAGACAGGACACAGAGAGACAGAGAGACAGAGAGAGAGAGAGAGATATTAAATAATTCCTTAACCCTGATTTTCACTTTATGTACGCGGGGTAATAAATGTTAACGGACGTTGGGAAACTTCAAAAAGTATGTAAACAATGTGGGGATGGTTTCACAAGAAATGATGATGTGAAATCATCCCCACATCTTTCTTTGAATAAAGCACACTGCACTGGCCCATGCTTTTCACAAGATAAAACAGGATTATTAATGTCCACAAACAAATGCTAGCCTATCAGACAGAGATTTCAACTGCACTTCCAAATGATGGCACAATCTATGGTGGAACACACTGCCTGTGTAAAGCTCTGGGATGACAGCAAGTTGTCGGATCCTTTTCCCTCCCTGGCAATCAAATACAGACAAAACATCTCAGAGGCAAGTTCATACCTCTGAGCTATCCTGCCATTATCACTTTTTGTCAAAAAAACTGCCTTTTTGTTCATACCATTAAGAAGGCATATTATTGTATCGTTGAAGGCAGCCAAATTCACACCTGGCATTCCTATCATATATAATTTCAACATAAGAGGAACTATAATAAGGATAAGTTTTACAAACACCTTCCTTGTATTCGACCGAGGACCTATTTGTTCTTTACAAATCCGAAGTCTCAAGCACAAAAGTGCATTTCTTGCTTCTAGCCTGAAGGAAACATCCATTACAATCTTTGCTTTATTTGCTCCTTCATGTCAACCACTACAATCAGTCTCTTCTGTGTCTCAATTGAAAAGGCTGTTGCCTTCTCCCTGAACCCACAACTTCTTATCAAACCAGTTAGCGGCCTCTGTCAATCACCAAAGCTGTTGGGACAAGGGCTTGAAATGACAGCTTCTCCCTCTGAGTGGAAATATTTTGTGTACTCAGTGAATAATTGTACTTTGGTGTCGAGTCAAAACGTTTAGTCCATAACTCGTTCTTAGCATTTGCAACACAAACAATTCCACAGGTTTCTCTTTAATTGCAGATTCATAACGATTGCACACAATTTTGTTTTCATCATGATCCACTTGGTGAGAAATTTTTAGATACTACTCATTTTATATCAAAAGATAGACGTGATTCTGACTTCAGGGCATGAAGTACAGTATAATAGGGTGTTAGTTGGGTGTCAAGCCGACAAACTGATGGAATGAGTGATAATATAATTGAAATATTCCGCGACTTTCACCCGACAATATCACGTGCATATAACTAAGTTGTATTTTGGAAAATTCGTGTAAAAAAAGCAAACAAACAAGCAAACACTCGTAGAGATATACACGACACAGGAAACAAAACAAAACCAAAAATACAAAACAGGAAGTTTGACAAAGTCTGCCATCCCACTCTGCTTACCAAGCTCATGTGTACAAATCTGCCTTCATGCAACTTCCTCCACTCACACAATCAGCACATTGCTGTCAAAAGAATACCTTCTTCTCCTGTCCCAGTGGAAGCTGAAGTGCCCCAAGAAGCACCGGCCAAAGAACATCGATCCAGGGCAGTGTATTTGGCCGAGGCTTATTCCTAATCTACATAAAATGACCTCTCAACGCTCTGGAAACCCTCTCTTCTTTTTTACAGACTCCACATTTTGTCCTACAGTACCCCGATCCCTGCACTGACAGGCAGACAACAAGTGTGTCATGCTCTGCTGATCTGGAAATGATTAGATGCTGCTCTGTTAAATGGAACACGTTCTTCAATCCGAGAAAATCTCACTGTCTCACTCTAGTGCTCCAGAAGGATCATCAAATTAACCCAACACTGTTTCCATGGGAAGCTACTGTAAAAGGTATCGTCTCTTGAAATCCTAGGCTTCACCATCAACCATGAACCTCCACTGGGCTGAACAAATAGTAAAGCTGGCCTCCAAAGCCAGCTACACGTGGAGAACCCTGTCATTCCAAGTAAATTCCTTCAAAAATCAGAATTGTCCACAGTTAACAAGGCCATTGTCCGTAGCTCAGTGCAGTTCTGCTCTATGTTAAGGGTTGGCACCCTGGAATCTTAACATATTCCTCAACAACAGGACACTGTATCAAAAGGAAATGAAGCCTGTCATGTAATGTCCAGTTATTAGATGTTTCCAAAGTTCAAATATTGTTATTCGTTTTTTTCGTTGTGAATCAGAAACCAAGAGTCTATTTCAATCAGTAAACTCGATCCATTCCAGGTGATTTATACTTTCTGTTATCACATCACTATCAGCAGAATAATTCCATCTTTTCAACAAAGTTCTTCTTTATTACCCTCACGGAAGTTGAGGGCATTGCATTTGCATCTGTTTGTTTGTCTGTCTGTGTGTTTGTTTGTCTGTATGTATGTGTGTCTGTCTGTGTGTGTGTCGCGCACAGGTCGCAATTTTAAACCGATCTTCACGAAACATCACCAAAGAGTTTGTCATAAGGAAGAAGCCTATTGTTTTTGATGTCAAAAGTTCAACATAGTTCAAAGGTCAACAACTAAGGTGGTTTTTCTAAAATCCTCATTTTTCATCCGATTGGCTTGAAATTTGAAGAGGATTTATATTTCAGGTCACAGAATTCAACTAGCTAATTATTTTGGAGGTCAATTACTAGCCAATTAAGGGCCAAAAGGTCAACATAGTCCCAAGGTCAACAACTAAGGTGGAATTTAAAAAATACTCAATTTTCAGTGCCCCCTGTTTCCAGAAAGCTGGTACTCATTTTGCCATCCTCAGAATGATAACAGGCTGAGTCAACCAGGTCAGGTCAGGTATGGGAGCAGGCGCCAGAGCAGCGCGTAGCTGCATCCACTTTCTGCCGGTGCTCCAGTGGGACTCTGTCTGGCCATCCCCCAGGCAGATGCCTGGCCCATCCCCATCTCCTTGAGATGATGATCAACCTGCTGCAACCACGAGGCATGTGGTTGGCCTATTGGCCTCCTCCACTCATGAGGCTCCCTCGCTGAGAGAATCTGGTGAGCAGGTTCAGCGTCAGGAAAATGAGCCACATGTCCATACACCCACAGCTGATGCTCATGGACTATGCAGGGAACAAGTCTCATTTGAGTCTCTCAGCAACCGCTTGTAAGACACAAAGTTCGACCAGCGATAGCCAAGGATTCTCCAATGAGACCTGGTACCAAAGGAATTAAGTCACCATCTCAGATCCCTGGTCAGAGTCTAAGTCTCACATCCATAGAGCAAGACTGGAAGCACCAAGGACCTGAAGACTCGGACTTTCGTCCTCCCGCACAGATACTGACAGCGCCACACCCCATGATACAGTGAATCCATGACTCCCCAGGCCCGACCCAGACGTCTGTTGACCTCTGACTCGCAGCCAGCAGAGACATGAATATCACTGCCAAGGTAAGTGAATCTCTCCGTGACCTCAACGTCCTCACCACAAACAGGAACGGACAAGATAGCAGCATCCAAGATGTCAATGAAAGCCTGGATCCCAGTTTTGACCCAGGAAACCCATAATCCCAGTGGCTCCAACTCCTCATTCAGCACCTCAAGAGCACCTTTGTGACGTGGTGCTCCGCTGGGGAATCCCGTTAACCTTTGTGACGTGGTGCTCCGCTGGGGATTCCCGTTAACCTTTGTGACGTGGTGCTCCGCTGGGGATTCCCGTTAACCTTTGTGACGTGGTGCTCCGCTGGGGAATCCCGTTAACCTTTGTGATGCTGTTGATATGCACTATCATGTTTAGTTGTAGTTTCTCCTTATATTATTACCACCAGTTTTTATTTTCTCCACTTTTCCCTCCACCCTCCTTCTATCCCTCCCAACTATACCCTCTGTTTCATGTCTTAAAATATAAAAATAAAACAAAAAAATACTTTTCCCTCCCGACCTGAATCGCCATGTAATGGCGTGACTTCATGCACCGACTCTTCTTCCTCCTTATGCTAACGTACCATCTTCCTTCCACTTTACCTGACCCACATTCACCAAACATCTTCACTATTTTTTTTCTTCAACCTTTCATTCACCTAATCTTTCACAAAAAAAACGGTCTTTTAAAATGTTTCAACTTCCTTTTTCACACATGTGGTTCTCAGGATTGTATCATAATTCACTCTTCTTCTTCTTCTTCTTCTTCTTCTTCTTCTTCTTCTTCAAAAGACTGTTTTCACTTCCACCTTTCCTTCATCTCGTGTCCAACAAGTCCCACTGTTACAACGTTTCTTTTCTCCATTCTCTAAATTCACCTTTATTACATCCCTCAGGTAATGTCTTTAATCGCATCTCTGACATAAAAATTAAAAAAAATCCCAGTTTGTAATTCATGTTCGTTTTCCATTAATCGTCCTTTTTTCCAACTTCAGTGCCAATTCACCCCACCTCGTTAAATCGACCTCCTCCGAACTCCTCACCTGTTATACTCTATCCTTATCCCTCCCATCTTTCCCCTCATCCGACCTCCACTCTTGGCATTTCTTAATTGTCTTCTGCTTCAGTATCAGCTCCTCCTCTGTTGTCCCAAACTGTGTGGTGTTCCAACATCTGTGGGCTCCATTCCAACCTAACAGATATATCACTCTCTCAATCAGTACACTCACCAACACCTCAAACATGCTCTTTCTTTCCTCTCATCACACCTCACCCTCTTCCCAACCCCTCAAATCTTGTACCTCCCCCTGCCCACGACCAAGTCTCATCCTTACCCTCTCCCCACCTCTCTCATTGCCCTCCTGCTCCTTTGCCGTGCCTGCTCTCATCGTCTCCCCTCTCCCTTAAAGCTTCCCTCTCACCCCACCCTTTCAAAGCAACCTTCACACTCTTCCCCCTCCAACTTTTCTCAAAAACTACCCCCTCACCCTTCTCCCTCAACTCTCCCCCTCACTCCCCCTTCTCAAAGTTGCTCCCCTCACATCCACAAAGCTGCCTCCTTCCCATACACTCTCATAACTCCACCTCCTCCAATATTCAACTGCCCTCTGCCCCCTCTCTTATTACTCCCAAGTGTGCCTCATCCCATCACTAACTGAGCCACTCCTACTCCTCATCCAGCCCTCTCCCCTTGCTCTTCTACAATCCCCCACACTCTTTCAACAACCCTCCCTCCCCCTCCTCCCTTGTCCTACCCCCCCTCCCCTGCACCCAAAGTCTCCTCCCCTCCCACTTCATTAACAGTGTGGACCTAAAATATCCAGGGCCTTCACTCAAACCTGACAGATTTTTCCATACAGGTTGCCACTGACAAACGAGACATAATCTGCTCAACAGAAACTTTCCTCCTTCAAGGCAACTCTAACTCCCAAGAATCTCTCCCTGGTTACTCCCTCCTCCTGAATGACAGACCTGAGTCTCATCCTGGTGGAGGAGTTGCTCTCTTCATCAAAGACTCTATTCCTCACTCTCCATGCACTGTCCTCACTCCCCCACACCCCCAGGAATACCTCCGGCTACGGCTTCCCTCCACTCCCACCTCATGTTAATATGTGTGTTGTACCGTCCACCTAACAGTGATGACTCCATCTACACCTCACTATCTGAAAACATGGACCAACTTCTATCTTTTCATCCAAACTCTCTCTTCCTCATATGTGGTGACTTGAAATGTCATCATGCCAGTTGGCGCGGTGTGGGTACATCGCTCACCTGTCATGGCACTTCAGCAAAAGACTTCTGCGACTCATTGGGACTGACACAATCTGTCAACTTCCCGACCCGGATCTCAACCAACGGTACTCCATCTCTTCTGGATCTGAGTTTGACAAATTTCCCTGAAAATATCTGCTGTTCTTCCTCCGCTCCAATCGGTTCTTCTGACCACGTCCTTGTCAAAGTGGACATCTCTCTGTCTGTTATTAGAGAACCACCTCACCGCCGTCGAGTCTGGCATTTCATTCAGGCTGACTGGCAGGGTCTCCAAGCAGCCGACAAACTTCTACACTGGTCTCCCATCTCTACTTTCTCCGCCATCAACTCATCCTGGGAATTCTTTCAAAGAAACTTGCTCTCTCTCATGCACAGATTTATCTCCTCTTGTCTTCAGTTGTCCTACCCTTCCACCCGCTCAGGGTACATTGAAGCTTGTGGCGAGGCAGTTGTCCTGAAACAACGTGCATTCGCCTCATGGAAGGAAAATCGTCCTCAATGCAATCTCAGTTCCTTCCATAAAGCTTGGAACAAGTGTGTATTTACCCTCAGTAGAGCCATAAAACAAGATCTTTCTAATCTCAAGTCTGTCTCTAAATTCTGGTGGTGTTGAGTTAAGTCTGCTTCTGGTGTATGTTCCCCCTCCATCCCATACCTCAAATGGCCGCACTGCTGACACGGCACGTGAAAAAGCTGAATGCCTAAACTCCGTATTTGTATCTAAATCTTGTGTCCCAAACCCATCACTTTCTGTACCCACCTTACCCAGTCGCAACCAGCTGTTCCTGGACTCTGTCCTCTTCTCCTGACAAGGTGGAGAGTTTGCTGTCAAACCTCGACTCAGATTCTGCAACCGGTCCAGACGGCATCAGCCCACGTGTCCGAAAAACCTGCTCCTCTGCTCTTGCTCACCCTCTCTCTGTTCTATTCACCCTCTCATTTGCTCAAAGTCATCAGCCAACTGCTTGGAACTCAGCAAACATTACCGCCCTGCATAAAAAGGTGCAAAACCAGATCCTTGCAACTACAGTCCGATCAGCCTTCTCCCAATCACCACGGAGGTTATGGAATCCATCATCGCTTCAGACATTAAATCCTTCCTCTTCTCCAATGGCTTGATTTCTTATCATCAATTTGGTTTCAGACCAGGTCACTCTACACCGGATATGCTGCCACTGCTCTCCCAACAATGGATGGAGGTCCTCAATGCCGGACATGAAATCAGAGGCATATCGCTCGACATATCGCGTGCTTTTGACATGGTCTGGCACCCTGCCCTGCTCACCAACCTCTCTTCCTATGGTATCAAAGGCCATCTCCACTCATGGCTCACAGACTTCCTCTCCTGTTGCAGTCAACATGTGGCCCTAAATGGAGTACTCTCATCCCCTCTTCCTGTCAAGGCTGGAGTTCCTCAAGACAGTGTTCTGGGTCCTGTTCTTTGTCTGGTTTTCATTAATCATCTTTCTGACTCTCTGGAAAATCCTCTTTATCTCTTTGCTGATGACTCCACCCTTTGCCTTACCATCTGTCATCCCACAGATCGGCAAGCAGCAGCCTCTTCACTCTCTGCAGATCTTGATAAAATCACAAGCTGGTCCAACACAGGGAACATGTCTTTCAATCCTGACAAACCTCACACTCTCACTATGTCTCTCTAAAAGGACCATCTGGAACCCCCCCTCCCCTCCAATCTACTTTCTCAATAGCCCTTTCGAAAAAGTCCTTTCATTCAAGCTTCTGGGTCTCACTTGCCATCATGATCTTTCCTCGGAAAGCCACATCTCCAAACTGGCCTCCAAAGCCAGTCCTCCGTCATGCAATGTCCTTCCTTGGCAAACCTGAGCTCCTGACTACATACAAAGCTTTTGTCCACTGCCTGATGGAGTGCTGCTCTCCTCTCTGGGTCGGTGCTCCTGCCTCTCACCTTTCTCGGCGTCACGCTGTAACAACCAAGGCATTTACATTCATTGGTATCTCCTGCAATGTGGCTGAGTCTTTGGGTTTCTCACTC
Organism: Eptatretus burgeri; assembly: GCF_056783735.1. NCBI lineage: Eukaryota > Metazoa > Chordata > Myxini > Myxiniformes > Myxinidae > Eptatretus > Eptatretus burgeri. Next base: position 69,062,261 of record NC_140976.1, on the reverse strand, counting down.
TCACCGCAGACAGGTCGGTGATCTTACGGTTTTCCACCATCTCCTCTCTGGCCTTGCCCTCCTGCTCTGTCTGACATCTGGCACCCCCCCTCCCCCCCATATTCCACAGGGCGCTCAAGGTCTGCCAGCAACCCCCTTCTGGTAAAACTACCAAAATCAAGAATCACTGCTCACCTTCACTCTTTCATTCCTCTTTTCCCCCACCTTTGGAATAAACTCCCACACTCTCTTCAATCCCAATCTTTCCTCGTGGTCTTCAAAACAGCTGTTCACCACCATCTCTTATCTTCCCCCATTGAAAACCACGATCTTTTCTAACCCCGCTAATGCACCTCAAACCCACCTCCTTCAAATTCTCTGCTTTCCTTCCTGAAAGTTCCTGTTGTGTAAGGACCTGAATGCCTCTGTAGTGCCCATCTTGTTTTCCCTTGTACCCCACCCCATCCCTCTCCCTTCTGCAGATCTCCTCATGTCTCTGTTCCCCACTGTTTTTTTCCTTTCCTCTCCTGCCCCTCTTGTCTCCTGCTCCTCTTGTTGTACATTCTGTGTGTTCGCTCTTCTACGAGCCTTGACATTGTACACACACACACACACACACACACACACACACACACACACACACACACACACACACACACACACACACACACACACACACACACACACACACACACACACCCCAAAGAAACTCGAACTTGTTCTGTAACTTATCATAATAAAGCCATGTACCAAGTTTCAGTTGAATTTCTTAAAGGATATGGGAGAGAACGTCTGAAAAACCACAGGTGGGACGGAAGGATGGATGAACAGACAAACTGTGAGCAAACCTTCAGTCCCTTCCGGTGAAACTGGTCGGGGAGTATTAAGTTGTTCCTCGATCATAAACTGATAAGATGTACATATGGAAAGACGGACAAGAACCAATTGTTTAACCCAACTTTTTGCTTTGTGAGTGTTGCGTAATAATAATAATGATAATAATAAAATGTTAATAATAATAATGATAAAAGTATTAATAAATAGTGGGGCACCTGTGAGAAACCGACAGGCGGAGACATTTATGACATTTGGACCGCCCCTCTTCATATCTGATGCTTCACTGATGAGAGGGGAAAGGGAGAGAGGATCGGGATAGGAGGGAAGCAGGGGGTGATGGGTGGGAGAGCGTGTGGAGTGACTGACTTCTACCTTGACTTGATTGACTTTATTGATTTGAGGGGGGAGAACCTGCCTTGATTGATTTGGGAGGACTGACTTGATTGATTTGAAGGGGGAGAACCTGCCTTGATTAACTTACATCGAATACACTTCATTTCACAAATTAAAAATTCCTGAAAACCAAACATTCTTAATAAATATTGGATTCTATTGTTAGCCCAAACAATTTATTATGTACAAAGTTTTTCGAAATATTGTTTAATTATATAGTTGGATTATAATTAAGTCGCCTTAAATAAACTCTTGAGATATACCCTGGAAAAATGAAAAATATATTAATCGAATGCAGTTCAATCCCAAACTTCAGTTTTCCCTCGCAGTGAACCCTACCCTTCCTCTTCTACTTCCACTGCTTCTTCCTCTCACATAATCCTCTCCTCTCTCCCCACCCCAACATCACATCCAACAAGATACATTCAAAACAGATATCATAACTAATTCACGAGCAGGAAACCATATCCTCGCTCTTATACTTCCCTTCCCTCCTTTCCCCCTCTCTCTCCTCTCCTCGCTGACTACTCCCCCTACCCTTCACTCTTGTACTCCCCCCTCTTCTCTACCATCTCCTCTTCCCCCCCCTCCCCACATCGTGTCCGACCAGATACATTCAAAACGGCTACTAGAATGCATTGCTTGTCAAAAATCGACAATATTCGTCCGGTTTTCTCACCTTTTGCTGCAACCGGAACTTCAACCATCTCAGCGACTACAAAAAATGAAATCAGATGGTGAATTAAAGTTGAGATGTAGCCGTGAGGGAGTCTAAGTGGACTTATAGGAAATCGGAAGTTATTGACTTCTACTCACCGCTGAAGGTTGATGACTTTGCCGTGTACTTTTCATCCGTGGCAACTTGTTAGCCCCTTTATGGCTTTACATCGTGAACTTTGCTCCATTATTTGTCCAACAATGGCAGTTGTGTAAGCGTGGTTTTAACCTAGCTTCGAAACAATAATTTTTTGCCCGACATTGCTACGGTCTCGAGGACCTCCCCCTTGTGAGACGAGGAGTTAAACTGTGTCTGTGGCCCTTTCCTCCAGCAGCACTTGGCTCTCTGCACTCGGAGCTTCATACCACATGCCACGTAGTCGCACTATCTCCAGTGGGTTTTCACTATTTTTAACTGTGGGACTTCTATCATACCCCCTTTGGTGAGCAGCTTATTCCCATGGGCACTGGACATTTAGGACACCCGAATCACCGAGTGAATCATATTACTTTGTGGACACGATGCCGAATTGCCCCACTGGTGATATGTTGTCGTAGTTTTTCTTGCTTCTTCTTGAACTCGTGACTGTATTCACACACACTCAAGCTTATGGGACGCTGCACAGACTGGACAAAGTTATCAACATTTAGTGGTGAGTACTAGTCAATAACTCAATTTTATACGTTGGTGACCCCAACCTGATCTCTTGTTGTTATGTCTGTTTGAAGCTACGTCCGACGCTCCACCAAGGTGCATCTACTGAGGTACCCCCATCACCGGTTGCGGTCATTCATTTAAAACTTCCTTCCTTCTGGCCTAACGATCCCACATTGTGGTTCGTGGAAATTGAAGCGCTGTTCCTGACCAGGCATGTCACCACCGAGGATACACGCTTCGCCGCTAGATCTCTCCTGCCAGAACTAGCGCAAGTAATGAGTGACCTTCTAATTGCTCCTCCAGCCTCAGAACGCTTGACCAAACTCAAGGCTGAGCTCATCAGGTGTAACTCAGCCTCAGAGAAAAAGAGACTTCACCAACTACTCATTTATGAAAATCTTCGTGACAGAAAACCCTGTCCGTTTTTGCAAATGATGAGACAGCTGCTTGGGACAATATATTGGAGAATACCATCTTAAAATGGCTGTTTCTCCAGAGACTTCCCATCAACGTCCAACTGGTTTTGGCCTCAACTAAAGGCTCGGTCACACCTTGACGTTGTAGCCAGCGATGGCAACGTATTAAAATGTATGTAAAACGCTGGCTTACGTTGAACTTTTGATGTTTTTTTTTAAAGATTCGGACGTATTCATAGCGACTTGGTCTTATGTATAACGCATTGGTAACGGACACAGAACGTTTCGTTGTGTTATAGATAACTTATACCAACAAATGCTGAACCTGTTGTCGGCCTACACAACCGATGCCCAACGATAGTCTAACTTAGGCATAGCGCGTTGCACGCATCGCCGACGATGTCGTGACGTAGCCTATTAAAAGGCTGACGCACAACGATTCGAATCATAACTGCCGTAGAAATGGAAGTGACAACATCGCGGTCACACCTTGGCGATCTTGCCAGCGTATGCCGACCTAAGAAAAATGTGTCTAAAACGTTGGGGAACGTCAAATACGGTATGAGTAAGTTTGGTATACGTGAGTACAACGCTAAAGTATGCTATCATACGTCGTAGTAAGTAGAGTACGTCAAGAAATTTTAAACATGTTCAAAATTTTACGACGTACTCAGCGTATGACACACGTTCCGCATGCGATGGGGATAAGTTTTACACACGATATGTGGACGCTTACACACGTCCACAAAGGCTACTTATAAGCTACTCATAAGTCAAAACACGTCGCGGTAATGTCTTTTTTTACGAGAAACTTATTTCTAACTTATGTTTGACGTGCTTTGAACCAATTCTTTACGTAGTCCCAACACACATCGACGTATGTAGACGTATTCCAATGACGTCTTCCGGTCGACAAAAAAAAAAAATTAACGTGTTTCTAGCTTACAACTGCCATATAAAGACGTGTTCCCAGCGGTTTGTGGAATTGGTATATAAAAATGGTGTTCATAAAAGGGGAACCCAACAGTGTTTTCGAGTTCCTTTTTGAGTCGATGTCCATGTCAGCAGTAACAGTATCATTATCAGTATTAGTATTAGTATTAGTATTAGTAGTAGTTTGTTCATGTTGGCAGTAGTAGGTGAGTGTGAGGGGGAGGGTGTGGGTTATGATGGATCGTCCTTGCGTTTAACGATTTAAATGGCTGCATCTCCACTATTGAAAGTAGATGCTTGCGCTCAACAATTGGATTTTTTTTACACTCAACGACTTTTAAACGGTACCACTCAGCTATTTTCATTGTTTACAATGAACGATTTAAATTGCTGTCACTCGCCTTTGTTCTTTGACGCTGGGGTTTTGAAATTTGAAGCGTTTCTTCTGAACGTGCTAAAACGCTCAAACTCGACTATTTTAAATAGACGCTGCCGATGGACAATTGGAATCATAGCCAAGCTGGACGTCGAAGTGTGAACATCCTCGTCATGCTGAAGAAAAGTTTGAAGAATGCTGCAAATAAGTGTCCTGGCCGTGGCCGTGGACGCTGAAGCAAGGACGATCCATTATACCGACGTCTTTCAGCCTATGAGTAACTTAAAAGTAACGTCTGTCGATGTGTGGCAACGATCGCGTAACGTGCCAACAACACGTTAATCATAGGTTAGAAATAATTTCGGTACGCTAAACATTACCTCGGCGTGTCTCAACTTATGATTAACTTACAAGTAGCATGTGTTGACGTCTGTCAACGATCGCAGACCGTGTATACAACCTGTGGCCAGCGTAGCGGAACGTGTGAGTCATACGCCGGCATACGTCGTGAAATTTCAAGCATGAAAAAATTTGAGGACAACCAAAAAGTTCAACGTTTAAAGCCAACGTACAACGACGTATGGCAGTGTTTTTCAGCGTGCTCTCAATGTTATCAAAACTTACCCATAACGTATTCAACGTGTGCCAGTGTTTTAAGAAAAAAATTCAAAAATCGGCATACGTTGGCTAAAACGTCAAGGTGTGACCGGGCCTTAAAGAGGCTGTCGACATCAAACAATTATGATAGAAGGGTATGATGATAGAACACTTCATTTCAACCTTCTCCATACTCGAACGATAACGCTACAGCCTTAATACGACTACCACAATGTCTTCCTAAAAATCTGCAAAATAACCTATGCATGCCCATCTCACCACAATCGTGACAAATGCTCAACCATCTCACCACAATGCTTCAACCACCTCACCACAATCACTACAGATGCTTCAACCACCTCACCATAATGCCTCACCTCACGATAACCACCACAATACTTCAACTACCTCACCACAACCGCTACAAATTCCGCAACCACAGTCAGCACCCTGAACACCCACCACTGTCCTTTGAGGATATCGGGGAACCATGGACGCTACCGACCATAACACATGCTTGTGTTCAGAACGTTTTGGCATGTAGCTCGAAGTGTAAGTATGCGCTAGAATCCGTTCAACATCACCTGCATAGCCCCTGGCACTCCGCTCAATCACGACCCCCATTTGGTATCCAGCTTACGTTCATGGCCGGCAAGTGCTCCCAGAAACCCGCACTCCATGTTAATCTCAGAGCCCCATCACGTGGCCGAGTTCGGGGGTGAATGAAGCCATGTTTAGGCTTCGGAGCCTCGCAGGGGTGGGGCTACTTCTTGGGAAAGCATCCGTGCACCAATAGGGGCACTTAAAATGCCTACTGACCTTCCTGATCTGACTTTGGGCTCATCCCTCGCCAGACATCTATAAAACACCCGGGTTGAAGAGTCGCACGGAGCGTAGTGAGCGAAGTAGTTGCTGAGTAGTCGCTGTGTGCTGGGGAGTTGCAGAGGTCTGAGTGCTGGGTGCTGAGCAAGGAGAAGAGTTCTGGCTTGATCAATGGCACGAGGAGGAAGGCGGAACTGAGTACGTGGAGCAGAGTGCTGGGTAGGTGAGTGAACGGAACGCCAGACCAATGATAAATATCAAACCATTAGCATTTACAGACCTTCTCACACATCATTAAGCTATCCTATTACACGTTCTGTCTGTTATCTTCTGTCTCATCTGCTGTGGATGCACAAGAGCTAAAAGAGCGACCCTAAAGACATGCACCTATTCTCATTTTCCCTTCTCTCCACCCCACCTGCACCTCATTTGCCCCTCCTCACCCACGCACCTTAGACACCCCCCAATTGTTTTCCCTCCTCCCCCTCTTAAGCGACTGGAAAGCATGGGCCCATCGACCATGCCATGTATCACAAAGCTTGCAATCACCTCAAACTGTCTTTAACTTTCTTTGTCCTTAATTTCCTCAGGAATGAATTTGATGGCACCTGTCCTAATATAAGATAAGATTGTAGAAGTATTCGATCAGATTAGCTCTGCACTGTGTCCTCTTTTGTATGTAACTGTTTTCTTTTGCTGCACCTCACAAATCTTTGCTTTCCCCCGCTGCACATATTGCTTTGTATGAAAACCTTTTATTGTGCCACATGCCCTTTCCTAGTCATAATTGTAAATAAATTGCTTATCTTTTTTTCCTCCATTGGTACAGTTTTTTCCTGTCTTTTCCTATCTTTTCTGTCTTTTCTGTCTTTTCCTGCCTGCAGAAAAATTACAAGCCTGCAGAGAGTATCTGTCTTTTCCTCCATTGGTACAGCGTTGTCCGCACATAGGTTATCCGGGAAGTTCTGCCCCACTAATTTGCTCTTAATAGCCGGTGCATACTTGACAGCTCTGCTCGGCTGCAGCTGATATGGTAAGTTAATTTGAGTATGCATCAAAGGCATGAGACCCCCCTTGATGCTGCCAATCCACTGGAAACTGTAACTTGCGAAGTAGTGTGAATCCTGGCAGGATTGGCAGTACCAATCGGCACTTGTGGTTGCTTCCCAACCTGATGGTGCATGAAGTGATCTGTAGCCAGCACCCTCAGGACCGGGTGTTTGGGAGGAACCTGAGTGCTTCCCCAAGTAGTCGAACTCGAACCACGGATCCGCAAAAATATAGATAAATATAAAAATAGCCTTCATTCCATATAACCTCCACACTTGATCGCAACATTCAAATGTGTTTCTCCAATGTTTTCACATTCACACATTGAAAGTCACCCCCTCCCCCTCCGTGTTTCACTTCCACACATCGAAAGTCCACCCCTCTGTGTTTCACCTTCGCACATCGAAAGTCCCCCCCCACCTCTGTGTTTCACCTTCACACATCGAAAGTCCCCCCTCTGTGTTTCACCTTCACACATCGAAAGTCCCCCCCCTTCTGTGTTTCACATTCACACATTGAAAGTCCCCCTCTCTGTGTTTCACATTTACACATTGAAAGTCCCCCCCCCCCCCCGATCCCCTCCTGTATTTCGTTGTAGATGAAATGGAGAAGAATCATCTTTCCGTTTCCCCTTCGTGTTCCCCTTTACACACACATCGAGAATCTCTTTTTCACCGAATTAACCCTTTCTGTGTGATATGTAAATCATTGTGTACAAAGCACATGCTCGGTGAGGCCACATATCATTTTAACTTGTTGAAGGACAAGGTTGCCAGGTGAACATGGAATATCATTAATTAACTGATATTCGATGATGGATGGACACACACCTGGTGAATAATCCATTTCTCTTTCACAATCAATCTGGGTTTCAGATCGTCTGTTAAACCGAAATATAATGCTGTGCGATACTGCGCAGATGAAACTGAGAGATATGAGGAGATGGAACTCTTGGCGCCATGAGGAGAAAAAAAACAGGTAGGAGATGAAGAATACGAGGATGAGGGTAGAGGATGGGGAGGGGGAGGGGTGGAGGAAAATGGTGGGGAGGGGGGGTGGGTGGGTGGTGGAAAAGCCATCTTATGCCATTCGTCACTTCGATATCGACGTCAGAGAGCATTTGATTAAATAGAACCTTCCCCAGGAGAGATGCTTTGTGGATAAAAGTCTCGGTGTAGTGAGTGATGCTAGCGCTGACGCTTCTGCTGAATTACAAGCCTGCAGAGGATGCATCGATCGCTCGACATTGACAACAGCAGGCTCTGTGCTCGGAACGCTGCAGTTGCTCAATGCGCATCTCTGCTGAGCTGATGCTCAGGGTAGTGGCACTGGGTAGTGTATATGTGGCAAAATAAATCGGGACGTCATTGTCTGTCCTGCCTTTTCACACGGCCGTCACACAGCTCAATGGATTTCCGTATGCACCTGTCATGAGCCATCTTCAGGTGCTGCATCAGCTTTCATCTCGAGGAAGAGTAAAAGTGCATGCAAATCATCCTGGAATACTGTTTGTGACGACACGAACTAGAATCACCCCCCCCTAATGTGTACACAGCTGCTGTATTATGCAAGAAATAAGAAATTATACAAATGAGAAACTGAAAAAGAAAGCCGAGGATAAACATTGTAAAGATAACCAGACTCGGTCACGTGGTGGTTATAGAGTGTGTTCCAAGTCTGGGAGGAGGTCAGTGGGTCAAACTCCAACGGAGTCATATCAATGACTACAAAAATGGTTTGTCCTGCTTCCTTGCTTAATGCTCAGCATTTTAAAAAGGAAAAAAATCAAGGACAAACAACCATATGTGAAAACTGCACTGCATGTTGGCAACCATTTCACAAGCTCTCTGGGTGTAATGGCCTCCTGTATTGAAGATCCTTGAAATGCATTATTAATGTTATTAATATTATTATTATTATTATTATTATTATTATTATTATTATTATTATTATTATTATTATTATTAACCAAATTGACTCATGCAGCAGGTGAATTATGGAGTTGTATGCCATGATTGAAGTACCTTTTAGCTTTCAGGATAGGGATGCGCCAATTCTTGATCTGGTTCAACTCGGGGTCTGAGATCTCAAGGAGAAGCGGTAAGCGTGGGAACCAGACAGTCAGTTCGATGCTTTGGCTAAACTCTTCATACAGGATGTAGACACGGGCATGTCGTGAGCCTTGTTTCTCGGTGCCGTCTATGTACAGCATCTCACATCCCGGGGTCACCTGTGACACGCCAACAGGACACTGATAGTAATCGTAGTATTGTTACCGATGAATACAATTGACTACAGTCAAAATGAAGACCATAATTATGGAATCCAATTAATACAAACCAAAATTATTATGGTAAATATATCACAATAACAGTGAAAAAACAAAATCTAACATTTATTTAATATCCCAATAGGTTATCATAAAGACAAATTTGCAATAATAGTAATTTAAAGGTGAACCTCAATGCAATTTTTGTTTTTTCTTAACCAAGCTGTTAATTAATCACGGTCTAATTTGAAGGGGAAAAAACAAAATTTGAATGACTTTGCCAATCACAAAGTGTCGATTTCACCAGTGACGTCACATCTGGATGCCATATTGATCCGAACGGTGATTTTACATACGAGAAACAGTGCACGTTGAGCTCGGATTGCGATACTGATTCAGATCGTGATTCCACCATCATTAGTAACTCTGAAGGTTCTCAGAATGTTGAAACTGATCAGTGGGATTTTGAAGAAACTATTGGAGATAAAATGAGTGATGGAAACACTTTCGGGGAAATTGTGGAGCTGCATCGTTTTGAGCCTTGGGTGAGCGATTCGGAGGAAGAAGGCAGAAGTGAAGACGGAATTTGTAAAAACAGATGAAAATGCCGGTCACATGTTAACTACAGCTCAGTAGGTTTTGCTTTTCGTTTAATTAACGGTTTCTAAGGGAGGGATTTTGCATTAATTTATAAATTAGTTTATATATTACTCGAGCATAAATCCCCATCATCGCCTGACAGAATGGGCACCTCCCAGGCAGACTTGGACAGCATGGACAAAATGGGCAACAAATGCGTTGAACCACCATCACAAGCTGACCAGGTGTCTTGTATGTCACGGTTTCATACTTTCCCCGGACGCCATTTGTGTCCGTGCCGTGTCCCACTGTGATGTCCGTGGTGTCGATGCCCTGCCCCAGTGGAGAAATGTATGGCGCTATGGTAGAGAGGGGGTGTGGGGTGATGTTGAGGGTGTGGGGATGATGTAGGATTGTGGGGGGATGGTGGAAGGGGAGGGGGTACCCTTAAAGTTTTAGCGTCTGAGGTGAAATCCTGTCGGAAGAGTAGATGACGATACAGACATTCTTTATATTCACTATAAATAGATTTGTAGAAATTTGTGTTGATTAATTATAGACAATTATTTTCAGGTACTCTTGTAGTCACTGCCAGGAAATGGCACCAGGTGTTTCGTTCACCGCTAAAATTGTCCATGTACACATGCTGGTAGCTGGGGTAGAGATGGTGTTACAGTTTCGAGCAACGGCTGTTTCTGCTTAATTGTGGGGATGGTATCCTCTCTCAATCGTGGTGGATAAACACAAGATATAACTATCAATGTTGTTTCATAAAAGTGCTCAGTAAAATGATCTGAGCACATAATCGAACATTTTTTAGGCCCGATACACACTCAGGTATTTTGGACAAACCTCGTCCAATTTCGAGCAAAATTAGGGTGTTTTGGCCATTAGTGTAGTATTATTAAACCATCTCGGTTTGGTATTACTACAACCACCAAGGACGCATCGCCATACTTGTGGAAAATTGAAAAATATTCGCCGTTTGAGTTAAATTGTGCCGCGATGTAACCCAGAGACAGTACGGACATGGTGATCGACGTCAAGAATAATCTGGAGAAGAAAAGATTTTGACCTTTATCGCAAATTTACCTGCTATATAATTTGGAAATGGGAAAAAGACATCATATCTATTTTGTAGGGTATCAAGGGATAGATTAGCTTCAAGGTGGTCTGAGCGTTTGGATTCCCCTTTAAGTAAAAATATAGCATTGCAAAACATAATAGTGTAATAAAAATCTTCAATTTTTATAACAATGATTTTAACGACAGTTAAAAAAAAAAATCTGAAAGTGCAGTGCTTCTGAAGTCGTCCTGAAGCAGTCCTGAATACCACCCTTATACACCAATTAAACTTTTATTTAAATTTAAGTACTGTACTGGACTGCAAAACTGGAGGCTCTTGGAAGTATGATGACAGGCCATTTGTGCACTGCAGTGTTCAAGTATACAATTAAATTTAATAAAATGAAGATTGTAAAAGTCCAATAAATAAATACATTCTGGAATTTACTGCCATTTACCGCAGTGTCTATCAGACCACACTAGCCGAGTACCCGCCCTGCGGGCGATCTTGTACCAAGCATGCAACACGTTCTTCTGCTGCATACTTTAATTTGGGCGGTGTATAGACAACTAACAGCTCTGCACATGTAAAAAAAAAACCCGGGTTACGTGTATGAAGCAAAAACATACCTACTGTTTATAATTCAAAACACGTCACTGCACTGGAAAACGTGGGGACAGGAATACTGTATTATAAATGTTGGGAAAGTGTAATACCCCCCCCCACCCCACCAAGTGGTGGCATTAAACGATATACATTTACATATAGAATTTGCATCCCTTCGCTCACTCCGCCCCCCCCCCCCCCCACCACCTAGTGGTGGCACTAAACGATATACATTTACATAGAGAATTTGCATCCCTTCGCTCATTTCCTGCCACCGAAGACCACTGGCAAAAATAAAAACACCCCTACAAACTAAATGGGGTCATGCTGATCCGATGTAGCAAGTCTGGATATGGAATCGGCCCACAACTGTAGGAGGGGTAGTGCGACAAACAACCAAACACACAAACACTGGTCCGTGAATTATAGTGAGGATAACGGAAGAAAGGGAGAAGTGATTGTGAATTTAACATTCGGTCTTTATTTACTTTTAGCATTGTTCTTACCAAACGGTAACAGGAACAACGCAGGCATGATAGGCTGAATGGCCTTCTCATGTGGCAAAATTCCCTGTGTATGTATATTTGTGTGGAGTTGTTAAGAACAGAAAGAAATGGGGAGGGAAGTACAGCAAGTTGGGGGTGAGTGTGCATGGAGTTGGAAGAGGGAGACTGAGACTTTGGGAAAGGGGTGGGGGGTAGGATTGAGGACATGGGGTTGGAAGGGGAGATGAGTGCTTGTGGTTTGGAGCAGTTGAAGACTTGAAGAAGAAAGGGGGAGGGGATGACCGAGTTGGCTTGTGGGAGGGAGTGCAGAGAGGGGACAGAGTAAGGATCGAGGGGGTTGAGGCTTTTGAGGGTGGGGGGAGGGGTTGAGGATATTGAGTTGGGGGGGAGTTTGAGAATTTGAAGAAAAAAGGGGGAGGGAGCACAGAGTGTGGGTGTGATAGTGGGGAAGGGGGCAGAGAGAGGACAGAGTTGGGAAAGGGGGGGGGGTTGAGGACTTGGGATTGTGGGTGTGTGTATATGTATGTAGGGGGGTTAAGGACCTGAAGTCACATTTTACATGACGCAGAATTTCCACGCGTCCCAGATAGTCCCGTTGAGTGTTTTGGGTCCTCAAGGTATTTTGGGTGTTCAGGGTCCACGGAGTCTTTTGAGTTTTTGGGGCATTTTCGGTACTCGTCTTTTTTAGTGTTTTGTTTCCTTGGGGTATTTGGGGTCTTTGGGGTCCATGGGATCTTTTGTGTCTTGTGGGTCTTCAATGTCTTTTGAGTCTTTTGGGTCATCGGGATCTTTGGGGAATTTTTGGGTCTTTGAGATCTTCAGGGTCTTTTGGGTCTCTGGGGTCTTTAAAGGTCTGAGGGTTTAAAAAAATATATGCCAGGTGTTGGCTTAATGGTTATGGTGGCCAGCTTGGGATCCTCGGGTCCTGAGTTCAAATCCTGCTTGGCCGTTGAATTAAGACCAGGTGGGGTTGACTCAGCATGTTATTCTTCTGAGGTTGGCAAAATGAGTACCAGCTTGCTGGGGTGATTGAGCCATTTGAATATCCTGCATGAGAGTGGTGAGCTGTCCAGGATTGTGCCCAACAGCCCAGGAGACTGCTTCGGCAGCACCAACACTCTGTACAAAGTATGGTCCCAATAGATGGATGGTTCTTTAAAGGTCTTTGGTGTATTTTGAGTCTTTCGGGTCCTTGGGTTCATTTCGGTCCTCAGGTATTTTTGGGTCCTCAGGGTACTTCAGGTTAAGTATTTCAGGTTATAATTGTTGGTGGCATCAGGCCAGCTGTCCAACCAATGGGTGAAGAGCAGTGGTGTAGTTTGACTTCTCCATTTAGGGGGAAAGGGGGGGCGATGGGGTCAGCAAGCTTAATATTAATAATGGGTAGCTTGGTCTGACTTTCAAAATAATCGTTTGTTAGTGTAATTCCAGCTTAAGTGAAATCACAAATACATTTTACATTCATTATTTAATCTCCATTGTTTTTTGTTTTAGCCAAATTATTTGACATTTTTAGCAGCTACCACCAATACTGTATTAGCATAACAACAAATTATTGAATTTAAAAACAAATTAACGAGCACTTTATGATTCATGTCTTCTATACATAAAGATGTCTTAATATAAATACTGTTCTTATCTTAATGACTAATGTGTAGGTGCAATCGTCTTTCCCTTAGGTTAAGGTAAATGTCCACAATGTCCTCTGGAATCAGATTCACAGTTAAATCACCTTCTATATGAAGAAGAGCCAGTAAAGAAAATCTTTCCTCTCACATGGTTGAGCGCAACCGGTTTCTAATCCATCTCGTTGCAGAAAAGCTTCGTTCTGAACTGGCCGCCCCAACTGGCAATGTGAGAGCTAACTGAATGAGTTTGTAATCATTTGGGTACATTCTCTGAGACATTTCTTTTTGAAGTCTCTGAAGGGTAACAACAGATTCCGTCCTGGTAAAAAGGTCCATTTCAGCAGCTGCAAGTTGAGGATTTATTTTGAGTGATTCTGCATATTTCTGCAAGAGTGGATGCAGATGAATGCCATTTTGGTGACATCTTAACATCGAGTCACACTCTTCAGCAATTCCCATTTATTCCTTTGAGAATCGTCTCTCTAACAGCATCAAAAACAGGAATGTACAACTGCTGATGGCAGATTTATTTTATTTTTTTTGAGGTTGGGTAACAGTCACGGGTGTTTCATGTGCATTTGTTGCCTCTTCGACATGCTCTCTTTGACCCAAAATTGTTGGGACAAAGAAGTCCATAAGAGCTGCCGAGAGTTTCACTGCTCTTTTTCTTTTAGGAAAGTGATGTGTGTTTTCGTCTGGCACTGCAACGTCATGGTCTTTACAGAATTCTGTAATTTCTTTCCACATATACACAATTCCAGCTTTCTTCACTTCTGAGTTTTTCAAAGTACATTTCAGGTAATCTATGATAGAGGCAGTGTTTGCAACTGTGGTGTCAATGCTTTGAAGTCTTTTGTAAGCAAGATAAATAACTTTCAAAATGTCGTGAAAGATAATCAAGGAGGCATTGAATGGAACTCCAGTCATGAGATGAAAAAAGCCGTTTGGTTACATTGATAACCTTACGCCTTGTTCATTTAGATCTCTGAGACACCGCAGGAGGAGGAGATTGAGACCATACTCTGTGCAGAGCGTTGGTGCTGCTTAAGCAGTCTCCTTGGCTATTGGGCACAATCCTGGATGGGTTGTCACTCTGACACAGGATACCAGCATGCTGGCACTCATTTTGCTGACCTCGGTAGGATGACAGGCAGAGTTAACCATTATGGAGAGGAAGATTTTTATTGGTTTTAGGGTAAATCCAATATGGCTAAACTAAACCATATGTGTGAACCTATTCTTCCTCATGGACAGGTGGTAACACGTGAAAAGTCTCGCCTTGATCTGTTCAGCCACTTCAGAGAATAAGATTTTTGAAGGTATTTTTTGTAAAACAATATGGCTACCGTATCACATAACCGATGACGTCATGCTTTTTTTTTCTTTGGACCATTTTATCTCGAGATGACCCTCAAAATTTTTCATACTGATCGGATGTGGCATTCTACATATCCAATTATGACGTCATAACGATGGCACCTATGATGTCATAAAAAAAAATCACACTCATTCCCCATGAGGAGTATGTGCCAAGTTTCAATTTTTTCCTTGGTGCGGTTTCAGACACAGAGGTCCAAAGTTTTTTCTGTTTTCCAATATGGCTACCACACCACGTGACCTATGACGCCATAATTACCATCAAAACAATCTACACAAGGAGTCACATCAATGATGAAAATTTCGTCTCAATCCGACAAGTGGTTGCGGAGAAAAACATGAAAGTTCTGTTTGGACAAACAGACAAACAAACAAACAGACAGACAGACGAACCCAAATGCAATACCCTCTCCTTTGGCGACTGGTAAAACAAAAAAACAAAAAAAAATCTTGTCTCACTCCTCTCTGCACATGCACAATCGGTACAAATTCAAAGACAAAGTATGGTAACACGAGAAACTTGTCTTCCTATTCAAGTTCTGTTTCAGTTCAAAATAACAAGGAAATCCAACACAGGTGGAGGCCATTCAGCCCATCGTGCCTGCGCGAACACCACACCAACCCAAGATCCAAGGAAGAAAATGCAAAAAAAGTTTTTAATTAATGAAATAAAGTTATTATTACTTACGAAATCTAAAGATTTCGTAAGTATATTGATGACTTCCATCATCTGTTTGTATTTGTTTGTTTGTAGGCAATGATAACTCGAGAAGGGAAGAAGCTACCAATGTCAAATTACACCACGTGATTCAGGAGGGTGATGGCTAGTGCTGATTGAATTTTGGTCAAAATCGGTCAAAGGTCAAGGTCACAGTGAGGTCAAACATTCGATTTTTGATGATTTGGTACAGAATCATTGTAGAAACTTCTGGTTTGTGTCGCTACCTTCTCCAGAGACAGCTTTTATTAGACAAGGTGAGAAGTCAAGTTGACGATTTCGTAAGTACCAGTCTATGACTGCTTGTTTTTTTTTGTTGATGTTTTTTTTTTGTTTGTTTTTTTGTTTATTTTGTAGTTTTTGTATATTATTTTCCCCCTCAGGGGAGGGGCATGGGCTCGGTTAAAAACACACAACATCAACCACACAACCCCCCTTGACAAGATCCCAACCAACAGCACTCCGTACACAATCACCCATCAATACTTAAACTACCTAAAAGTCTTAACAACATCTCCATAATTTCCAGGTACACATGTGATTCTAATTTAAACTTATCTCCTGTTTTAGTCATGTCAGGCCAGATTAGATATGTGACTTGCTAGAGGTATCATGTAAACCTGTACTAACCTGTTCCATGGTCGGGTTGTCGGCGACTAAACCGTCTCCCCCACCAGGTTTTTTGGTGAGGAGGGTGTTTGGATATGGACACGCAGCAGGATTAAAAACAAAACCTGTCAAAGGGCGGAGGAGCAGCTTGTGAGCAAAGGGCCATCCATATCTAGTACCCAACTGTATCTGCGGACGTCCTCCTGCAGTTGAGTTACTTCTTATCAGGAGGTTGGTGGCAGGATTTGCACTCTGGCCACCATAAAGCCCTTCATTCCGCAAAACACAAAAACGCAAAGAAATCTGAAAACCCACTCCGTGGGAGTACCTCCTGTGCAGCTTCCCTTCGCAGGGCAGCTCACCGGATGACGGGATTGGGGCAAAGCCTTCGGGACCCCCAATCTTTGATGATAGGAGGGAAACCATGGGGTAACAGTCCCGGGTCAGATTGTGGGAGAGCGTCGGAGTGGTGCTGAGGTCTCCTTGGGTTAACCAGACGGCGGTCTCCTTGGGTTAACCCGAGGTGGTCCCTTCGGGTGGGTGCCTGGAATGTCTTCCCTAAAGGCCCAGTCACACCTTGACGTTTTAGCCAGCTTATGCCGATTTTTGGAAAATTTGTCAAAAACTCTGGTACACGTCAAATACATTATGGGTAAGTTTTGATAACATTGAGAGCATGCTGAAAAACACTGCCATACGTCGTAGTACGCTGGCTTTAAACGTTGTACTTTTCGGTTGTCCTCAAATTTTTGCATGCTTGAAATTTTAAGACTTATGCCAGCATATGACTCACACGTTCCGCATAACGCTGGCCATAAGTTGCAGGCAAGTCACGCGATCGTTGACACACGTTACTTGTAAGTTACTCATAAGTCGAAACACGTCGAGGTAATGTTTAGCGTACTCCAAACTTATTTCTAACCTATGAGTAACATGTTGTACTCACTTTACACGATCGGTGACACAAATCGACACACGTTACTTGTAAGGTGCTCATAAGTCGAAACACATCAAGGTAATGGTTAGCGTCAGTGTTCCAGACTCCCTGGTTTTATTTTTTTTTCTTCCTTCCTTCGGTATGATGGTGATGTTGACACTTCGATTTCTAGTGTGGTTATAATATAATATAATTAATAGGCTGCCGCTCAATGATTTAAATCATAACCGCACTGTACACTGAACACCGTCATACCGAAGAAAAAAACAAAACAAAAAAAACCGGGAGTCTGTAACACTGACGCTAACCATTACCTTGACGTGTTTCGACTTGTGAGTACCTTTCAAGTAACGTGTGTCGACGTGTGTCAACGATCGCATATCGTGCGTACAACTTATTCCCATCGCATGCGGAGCATGTGTCATACGGCAAGTACGTCGTAAAATTTTCAACATGTTTAAAATTACAAGACGTACTCCACTTAATACGACGAATGATCGCGTACTTTAGCGTTCTATTCACGCATACCAAACTTACCCATACCGTATTCGACGTGCGCCAGTGTTTTAGATGCATTTTTCAGAGGTCGGCATAAGCTGGCAAGATCGCCAAGGTGTGACTGTGATGTTGACACTTCCATTTCTGCGGCGGTTATGATTTGAATCGTTGTGCGGCAGCCTTTTCATAACCTACGCCACGTCATCGTCGGCGATGCGTGCAGCGCGCTATGCCTAAGTTAGACTATCGTTGGGCATAGGTTGTGAAGGCCGAAAACAGGTTCAGCATTCGTTGGTATAAGTTATCTATAACACAACGAAACGTTCTGTGTCCATTACTAATACGTTATGCATAAGACCAAGTCGTTATGAATACGTCCGAATCTTAAAAAAAAAAAAAAAAAATCAAAAGTTCAACGTAAGCCAGCGTTTTACATACATTTTAATACGTTGCCATTGCTGGCTAAAACGTCAAGGTGTGACTGGGCCTTAAGAGAGGATGATCACCTGTCTCTGCTATCATCTG
The DNA here is from genome assembly GCF_056783735.1 of Eptatretus burgeri. Lineage (NCBI taxonomy): Eukaryota > Metazoa > Chordata > Myxini > Myxiniformes > Myxinidae > Eptatretus > Eptatretus burgeri. The sequence goes on along the minus strand of NC_140976.1, from coordinate 69,044,165 downwards.
AGCTCAAGCGTTTGGACATCGGTATTGCAGCACTCTCTGAGGTTCGGAGACCGGATTGCGGCGAGATCATGGTGGGTGGTTACACCCACGATTGGTCTGGTCGCTCTGATGGTTACGATTCCCAAGGAGTTGCTGTAGCTGTGTCCAATAAGCTAACTCCAATGATAATTGAGGTAACACCAGTCAACGAGCGTAGTATGAGAAGAAGGATTCGTCACTCCTCAGGTGTCATTTCCATGGTCTCTGTTTATGCTCCGAATGAGGCGAGTGATCTCACTGTGAAGGATGCATTCTACGCCACGCTCGAGTCTGTGGTTGATCAGTGCCCCAGACGACATACACTTCTATTCTTGGGGGATTTCAATGCATCGACTGAAACTGATAGGGATGGTGATGAGACGTGTGTTCGTCCCCATGGGTCAGGAACTATGAACCAGAATAGCACTAAGTTCCTTGACTTTGCAAGAAGTCATGGACTTAGGGTGGCTGGTTCATGGTTTCAGCACCCACAAGCTCATCGCTGGACTTGGTATTCCAATGCTGGCGGTGTGGCAAAGGAGATTGACCATGTCCTCGTTGATGGTCGCTGGAGGATGATCCAGAACTGCAGGGTCTCCCGGAGTGCTCATTTCCTCAATACTTACCACCGGCTTGTTGTAGCAACTCTGAAGTTGAACCTTAAATCCAGGAAAATGGTACCATCCCAGCCTAGGCTGGATGTTGGCAAGCTCAAGGATGAGAGGGTAGCTGAGGAGTTTGTGAACAATCTGAGTAGAGATTTGGGGGGTCTAGGTGCTTTGGGAGGTCCTGAAGAGTTGTGGAGTGCCTTCAAGAACATCGTCCTTGATGTTGCCGGTGGATGTTTTGGAACTCACCATGGGGCAAAGAAGAATTTTGTCTCTCAAGGGACACTGGATACCCTTGACCAGAGTCGCAGGGCCAGGCTGAATGGCAGAGCTGAGTTGTTCAGGCAGCTGAGGTGTAAAACTGAACGTGCGCCAAGGGTGGACAAGGAGGCCAATGTGCGAGAAATCTGTGAGGGGGTAGATAATCACCTGTGGTCAAGTGATTCTCGTCCTGCTCACAGGGGAATTCGCACATTGCGTTCATCCAAGCCCATCCTTCGGTGCACTGCAGTTAGAGCAGAGGGTGGTGGGCTATTGACAGAGGAGTCCGAAGTGAAGGCCCGCTGGGCCGGTTACTTTGAGTGGTTATACCAGGCTGATGCACCAGCTGTCAATTTGGACGTCAGGGGTGTTACAATCCCTGTTGCTGACCCTCCAAGCAACTGTGGTCCACCTTCGCTTGTGGAAACACAGGCTGCGGTGAATCGGTTGAAATGGGGTAAAGCTCCAGGGATCTGTGGCATCCATGCTCAACTTGTCAAGGCTGGTGGAAATGCTGCACTCGTGTCATTGCATGCAGTTCCGTGCTCTGCCTGGAACACAGGCATCATCCCAACTGACTGGAAGAGGGGCCTTCTTGTCCCTCTCTGGAAAGGGAAGGGTGATCGCCAAGACTGCAACAACTTCCGAGGGGTGACGCTGCTCTCAGTGCCGGGCAAGGTCTTTGCTCGGATAATTCTTGATAGGGTTCACAAACATCTGCTTGAGCACCAGCGTCCAGAGCAGTCAGGCTTTACACCAAAGAGGTCAATGATTGCGTTCGGTGAGAACCCGAAGAGCAAGGATACGGTCAGACGAGAGTTTCGGCAGGGGCTGCTTGCAGCCTATGTTGATCTCTGTAAAGCGTTAGATTCAGTGAATCCGGATGCCCTCTGGGGGATTCTTGGACTTCGTGGGTGCCACCAAAACTGATCAATCTGATGTCTAAACTTTACTCTGGTACTGAGAGTGCTGTAAGATGTGGCGGTTCCATCCCTGACTTATTTACAGTTGTTACTAGAGTTCGTCAGGGGTGTGTACTGGCCCCCACACTTTTCAGCACTTGTATGGACTGGATTCTGGGGAGGATGTCGGAGAGATCAAGCTGCGTTGCATCGTTTGGGAATGTCAAGATCTCTGACTTTGATTTCGCAGATGATGCAGTCATCTTTGTGTTGACTCGAGATATCCTTTTGGGGGCCCTTGGGGTGCTGAATGAGGAGTCAGAGCCACTGGGATTACGGGTTTCCAGGGTCAAAACTAAGATCCAGGCTTTCAATGACATCTTGGATGCTGCTGTCTTGTCTGTGCCTGTTTGTGGAGAGCATGTTGAAGTTGTGGAGAGATTAACTTAACTTGGCAGTGATATTCTTGTCTCTGCTGCCTGTGAGTCAGAGGTCAACAGACGTCTGGGTCGGGCCTGGGGAGTCATGGATTCACTGGATCATGGGGTGTGGCGCTGCCGGTACCTGTGTGGGAGGACGAAAGTCCGAGTCTTAAGGTCCTTGGTGCTTCCAGTCTTGCTCTATGGATGCGAGGCTTGGACTCTGACCAAGGATCTGAGACAGAGACTTAATTCCTTTGGTACCAGGTCTCTGGAGAATCCTTGGCTATCGCTGGTCGGATTTTGTGTCCAACGAGCGGTTGCTGAGAGAGACTCAAGTGAGATTTGTTACCTGCATTGTCCGTGAGCATCAGCTGCGGATGTATGGACATGTGGCTCGTTTTCCTGACGCTGATCCTGCTCACCAGATTCTCTCAGCGAGGGAGTCTCCTGAGTTTTGGAGGCCAATGGGCCGACCACGTTCCTCGTGGTTGCAGCAGGTTGATCAGCATCTAAAGGAGATGGGGATGGGCCAGGCATCTGCCTGGGGGATGGTCAGACGGAGGCCCCTGGTGTACCGGTGGAAAGTGGACGCAGCGATGCGCTGCTCTGGCGCATGCTCCCATACCTGACCTGACCTGTTTCGCTGCCACTACATTTCCAGGGAGACCATCACATGCATTATCTATTCTCTGAGTGAAAGTCCCCTGCCTTACTACCGTCTTCACTCTCAGGCTATGGCCCCTGGTTCTATCACTGTCCACTCTGTTGAATAATTATTCTTCACTTATTTTATCTATACCTTTAATTATATGAAACATCTCTATCACATCTCCTCGTAACCGCCTCCTTTCTAGTGTATAAAGCCTTGTCTCCTACAACTGCTCCTCATAGCTGAGTCCAGCTCGGCCTGGAATCAATCTTGTAACCCTGTGCTGAACCCTCTTTGTGGCATCTATGTCCTTCCGGAACTGTGGTGACCAAAACTGTACACAATATTCTCGATGTGTCCCTCACTAAATTCCTGTTCAATGTTAATAACACCTCTTTTGATTTATATAATTGATCCCCCTCCGATCACAATCTAAAATCCTATTTGCTTTTCCTATAGCTGCCTGTCACTGTGCTGCCTGTTTACCTCCCGTATCTATTACCACCCCCAGATCCTTCTCCTGTGTGATACTCTCCAAAATTACCCCTTGCATCCTGTAATGTCTATTTTCATTGCTCTTTCCCACCCCCAACACCTTACACTTGCTCAGGTTAAATTACATCTGCCAATCTTACACCCAATCCATACAAGTATCAATACTCTCTTGTATCTGATCACCACCCCTCTGCTATCCACCTTACCCCCAAGCTTTGTGACATCCGCAAATTTTTGTGTCAACAGCTTGCAAAGCTTACTCTTTACCCCATCATCCAAATCGTTGATGTAAATAACGAATAGTAATGGTTCGAGTACTGA